>NC_133617.1:349396566-349714066 GCF_048593235.1 Sminthopsis crassicaudata | reverse complement strand
AACTAGATGACTTCTGAAGTCTCTTTCAGTAAATTTATGAATCTATGATTCAGGGACCACAGAGAAGCTATGACATTCATGGATGGTTAACATTTGTCGTAGAAATTTAAAACTGGAGCTTCCTGAATGCAAGAGCAGCACTCTATCCACAAAAGTCCAAATACTTCCCCAAGTCACTATCCTCACAAACAATAGTCATTAGGCAGGCAGTGTAGTACAGAGGAAAGAACACTGAATCTACTGCCAGAAAGCCCAATTATGCCACTATATAACTATAAAACTTAAATAAGTCATTTTGACTCTCTGGATTTCTATTGCCTCTTCTGTAAAATAATTATATAAATATAATTTCTCAATATAAACAAAAAAATCATTAAACTCATATCTTCTACATGCCAAACACTATGCTAAATGCTTTATTTAATATTATCTCATTTCATCTTCATAACAATCCAGGGAGGTAGGTCCTATTATTTCCCATTTTATATTTGAGGAAACTGAGGCAGACAAGGTAAGTGACTTTCCCAGAGTCACCCAGCTAGGAAGTTGAAGTCAGGTGTTCCCAAGTCCAGGTCCATTTCTCTATCCAATGCAATACAAGTCTATCTGAAGTTCAGGAGCACCTCAGGAAGAATGGGCATATACTTAGTAGTAGAAAAATGAGTGACAATATATTGGTCTAAGCAATTGACAAGTTTGGGACTGAAGAACCCCAAAGTCCTTTCATTTCTTAGTGTCTCCGAAATGCTGTTTACTCTGAGCAGAGCATCTTTGATGAACAAGTCTCTCAACTAGGCTTTCTTGTCTTTTTCTCTTAGAAGCTCAATTCCTGGAAATGGCCAAGCTTAATTCTCATTAGCCTCACAAAACTCCTTTGCTTGCATTCCTTTACTGATTGATCCTATTCCCTAATGTGATATCTTGATATCTTCTACCGGGTGAATTGCAAGATGTCTTGGCCAATTTTGTGTGTGTGTGTGTGTGTGTGTGTGTGTGTGTGTGTGTGTGTGTGTGTAGAAGAGAGAGAAAAGAAAGAACTCCTACTCCTACCCATTCTGAAATATTTCTCAAGATATGGATTCTTCTTCCTCTTTAACTGACTGTCTTCTTAACTTTTTCCAGCACAGTTCATCAAATACAGGAGGCACTTAACAAATGCTTGTTGGCTTGGCCTCTCTTGGCTCTCTCAAGAGTATAACCTACTTTTTTTAGACCCATGAAAGACTCTTTGGCCTACTAATTCCACCAAACTTGTTTGAACAACTTCTTAATATCTTATAAAAGGGTAGCAAAGTGCAAACCTTTCTCTGTACTCCCTTTCAGATATTGAAACTTCACTGCCTCTGTTACTTTCTGTAATTTCTTCAGTTTGACTAAAGGAAGGGAGGAGATGAAATTAATTGATCAGGGATTTCCTGATCTTCTCCACCATAACATATGAATATCACAAATTTATAGATTTAGAGCTAAAATGGCCCTTAAAGACCATCCAATCCAGTCTAAAACATGCATTTTACAAATGAAAAAACTGAGGTCCAAATGGGGTAAAATACTGTTCCCAAGATCACACACATAGTCAATAACAGAACCGTTATTCTGACTCAGCTATATTATATTGTTTATTTAATAATTAACAAGGGATTTCTTTCTGATAACATCTTTTACACTAGGATCCCAGATTTTAAAGGAGAGTCAACAATTATAATTCCAGTGGTTAAAAGGCTTTTTAGAGGATGATTTTCCCTTCTTGCCACTCTGGGTAAAGGCAGAAGTGTCTCCATATGTCTGCCACCTTGCTATAATTTCTGAGAACTGGCTAATCCACTACTTTCAGCCTTATCTCCCTGAAGTTCCCATCTTGTTCCTCTTCTTGAGAGCACACAGAAATATCTTCCTTTGAAGAGTCCCCTCTCGTGAAGGCTTATGGGACCCTGAATAATAGACTCCTTCAAGCTTTAGCCAACAGCTTCTTGCTGAATGAGCCTAGAATGCTGCTCTTTTCCCTCATCCCAAAAGCCTTTTAAGATGTGCCATAATTAGCTTTTTAAAATGTCAGTCTTTAATGCTGCCCCTCTTTCTTCCTCCCTTCCAAGGAAAAGGGGGAAGGGGTGGGGGACGGCTTCTTTCTAAGCTCTCTTGAAAAGCTCATTAGGATAATAAGTCAGCTCCTTTAGGATTAAGCGCCAGTAGCTTCCTTTTTCTCTCCCTCACTTATTCTAACCAGCAGTTGAAAAGTTGCCCTTTGTTAAAAAAAAAAAAAAAAAAAAAAAGAAAGAAAGAAACATGAATATATTACCTTTGCACGTTCCTTCCGCAGGAAGGGTGTGTGGGTGGTTTAGGGATGTGAACTGGGGGATATAAAGGAAAAGACAGACTTTTTCCCCTGTTTTGTTTTGTTTTTCAAGAGATTATCAGAAAGGGCTGTCAAAAGCTAAAACAACCATTGTTTCTCTCCTGCTTAGCTGAGTTGTGATGGGTGTCAGATCTGGATTCCTAAAACCTTTGACAAGAAAATGGACTAGTCAGTCCAATGGTCTCTACCTTGACATCTCCTCTGGATTTTCTTCCAGCTTCTAAAGAAGAAAAATTTTTCAAAGTGGTTCCTTCTTTCTCTAACTCTTTCTACAAGTCTGGATAAAGGACTCCTTCAGGCATGACAGCCAATCACCTCCTGCTTATTTCCTTTTCAGACTCAGTTGGGGCCCAAAAGTTGGTGAGTTTCTTTTCATAGACTTTGCAAACCTCACCAAAGGTACCAAATCAACTCCTGGAGGATTAAGCTAATATTCCTTCCTCCTAAATGAGAGTAGAAAAGTTGTCTACTCCCACTACAAAAGCCTTTGGGGAACCTAAATAATCAGTTTCTTAAGACTTCTGCCAACAGCTTTCTTTTCATTCTAAGTGAAATCAAAACAGGCCTGTTTTCCAGGATCTTACAAAAAGCCCTTCCAAATTGTGAAGAAATCCTGCCAGTTGGAGTTTGCCCACAATTTTTTTTCCCTTCCTAAACAAGCTCTGTTGAGGTTGCTTTTGTAGCTCCTATTGCAGAACAGTTGGGAAATGAATGATTCTTTGCATTTGCAAACCACCTTGCAGATGTGAAAGCACTTTCAGAGCTGAGCATCACAACATCCTTGTGAACTAGGGAAAAAGGAGATTGCTTGTCCCATTTCACAGATGAGGAAACCGAGGTTCACAGAAGACTGAATATCAGAACTGGGACTAGAACTCCCTTCTCCTATTCCTTATAGACTCCTCTTCTTATATCATTAGCAAAAATGCATCATATATTTGAACCTATTGGTCACTTCTCTCTAAAGTCCATAATTTGTCCATGTTTCTCCTATTGGGGAGAGGCAGCAGAAATATTGCCTTTGTCCCATGTTTTCTGGGTTATGAAACTGCAAACATTTCTTCTTTCCTCTGCATTTTCAAATGCAATCAGGAAAATAACTGTTTTCCAAAACTCTTTGTAATAGGTAATACTGAAAATTAAAAAGAAATTAGTCCTCTGGTTAAGGTCTTTTAAAATGTTTATTGTTTTTCCTTTGGATTCATGCCCTTTGCTGTCCTCTGGATGGAAATAGGATAAAAATTAATGGACTGTGGTACTGGTGATTTAGCATTTGAGGCTATTTTAATAATTGAGTCAGGTCACTGCTTAATGTTTGATTAGTATGAAGCTAATGACTATGATGGTCAAAAAGGCTGAATCAGTTTGTATAACAAATAAACTTCTTTCAAATATGTGCTGGTGAATGCTGTGCCTAATTTCTAGACTTCAACTGCTAATGGACAGTATTTAAGATAAGTCTTGCTTTCTCTCTTCTCAGCTCAGTATGATGCCCTGGGGGCTCCAAACCCAAAGGTGAGTCCAAGAAGCAAAAAAAAAAAAAAAAAAAAAAAAAAAAAAAAGGTCGTTCTATAACACTCTAGAATTAACAAAGTGCTTTCCTCAGAACAGGCCCAAAGATGAGTACTACAAGAATTATTATTCCTGCAGTGACTAGTCTTGATTCTAGAGGGCAATTGATAAAGCACTTCCCTCTTCTCAGCAAAAAAGATTGGGGATAGGGATAGAGAATGTTGCAACTGCCAGGTAGAGTTGCTATGTTGGTTGGTTTTGCACAATTTTTTTCTGTTGTTATGAGAAAGGTTTCTATGATGTATGCATGGGAGTAAATTGGGAGTCTAAGTCATAAAGAGATAAAATAATTATTATCCTCATTTTTCATGTGAGTAAAGTTTCTGAGAAATTGTGATTTTTCTACAGCTAGTAAAGAGGCAGGGCACTTAAACCCAAGCTTTCTAACACAGGACTGTTGTTGTTGTTGTTGTTGTTTTTTGTTGTTGTTATTTTGTTGTTTTCCCCAAAATTGAAATATAATGTTGGCATTACCCTGTATTCTGAAGCATTCTGCACTTCTTTCCCATATTGGTTAAGTCCTTGGTAATTTATTCATTTAGATCTTAAATACTCAACTAAATCCATAATATCATTAATTTGGAAGTTCCCTCCAATAATGTAACTACAAACTGCCCTTGTACAGCCTTCTTTTACAATCCATCTCTTCCCAAAATTGAAAGTTTCCTGTGTGGATGGATAAGTCAAATTCATTTCAGGACATTCTACAACATCTCAAGACTTGATGCAAATAATAAAAATGTTGTTTGCAAACAGAATCTTTATACCCATTTGTAAAACTATTTATACATACAACTGTCTTGATTCTAATTGAGTTGAAATGCTCTAATCAGACAACATGAAGCTATTATATGTGTTATGCCACAATTCTCTTTTATTGTCCTGACTCAGTTTCCCTAATTATCCTGATCCAGTCCTGCCTGAGTTTCTCTAAGTGTTCTGCTTTAGTTTATAATTATCAGCTCAAAGCTCAGTCCTGCAAAACCTCCCCTCCCTCTTTATCAGAATATCAAAATGCCTCCCCCTCCCAAGGTATCAGAATATCAGATAGTCTTATCAAGATGCCTCCCCCCATCTCTGGTGGCTCACCCCACCCTGTCAGAGTCTCATTCCCACTCTCAGCACCCGGACTCTGCTCCTGCCTCAATCTACCCCCTGAGTCTGAGCCATGTGTATATATGCCATTAAGAACTCACATTGTTTGCTGGATTCTTGGAGATGCTAGTCTCATTCAGCCCTGGGACCAAATCATGGATCCATTTGGTCCCAGTAAATCTCTCCCTTTTAAATAAGTTATAAAATACTCTCTAATCTCTATCTTGCCTCAGTTTCTCCAGAATTACATTTTGGAGGCTTCCCACCAAGATGATAGAAAATGAGCAGGATTAGAGATGAGATCTTAAGATCTCTGCCTTGGGCTTCAGGGTGGCTGGGGATTTGGATTCTTTGCCTGGAAAAGCTGCCCTTTGGATTTTTTTTTCCAAGAGCCTCTGGGAAAGTTTCCAGCCACAACTGTGCCCAATGGTGGACACTCCATTTAGGTTACAGGAGAGTAAGTATGGATGTCTTAAGACCTATTCTGTTCTGTCTGTGCTAGCAACTGGATTCCCAGAATAATGAAATGTTGACGGGCAAAACTTCTGGGCGTGATGTCCACTGGACGCAGGGGACACTACCTGGTGTCTAAGACACATCTGGTTCTGTGTGCCAGTCGGCACAATTCTGGACATTCCAGAGTATAAATCTGGGTGTCTTTTTTTAAGACACCATCTGGCTAAAAAAAAAAAAAAAAAAAAAAGCTCCTTTTGAATTTTGGGAGGTAAGACTCTGGAGCTGACAATTTCCCTCAAGGCTAGTTTAAGATTTCCATATAGCCCCTGATCTGTGTGTTACATGTTTGTGACTATGTAGTCTCATGTCAGTGTGTTTTTGTATGACTTGTTTGTCTGTCACTTGTTTGTGACTTGTTTGGTTCAGAGCTCTGCTAAATTAAGAAATTTGGGAATTGGTTAAAATTTGCTTGTGATTTTAAACTTTTTAACTTGTTGTACTAATTTGTGAATAAAAGGAACAAAAAGGCAAATGGTTTTTCCTTGAAGCAGGTTTTCAGAGCCTACTAGAGTAAAGGTTGGGTGGAGAAGGGATCTTTTGTCTTCAAAAGGTGAAGATTAAACTCACCTCTCTCCCCCCACCCTACTGCTCTCTGTCTGGGGTGAAGGTTAGCTCGCCTTCCCTCCCCCCTGTCTCTTTAGAGGTGGAATGGGGAGGGAGGGAATTCGACATGGGGGGAAAGGTGGCCACATGGAATTCCCTCCCTCTAAGTATGTTCCAGCCTCTTTCTGCAGAGGCTGGGCTTTGGCAAAAGATTTCAAGAGATACACCTGATTTTAAGTTAATTGATTGATGTATAATTTGGTAGGGCTATTTCTAAAAGTTGAAAGGATATTTTTAAAAATCTTTCAGATTCTTTTCTGTAGAATTGGGTATTCTGTATAAGTTTAATTGATAATTCCTGAGGTTATGCCCATCATTTTAAAGGGCTTCTGAAAGTAATAGTTTTTCCTTGTCCTTTTGAAAATGTTTCTGTTAAATATGAAAGATGACTTGTGAACTTACTGAGACAAGTTATCAATATGAGCTTATGGTACTTCTAAAAGTTTAATATTTTTAAGAACCTCTTGGATTCTTTTATGTAATATTAGGATATTCTAAGTTTTAATTGATTATATTAGATCATCCTGAAGTCATTTGAAGAGCCTCTTAAAAGAATATATTTTTTGTCCTTTTGAAAATGTTTCTGTTATGGACAATATGTAATTTGGAATATTTGTCTATATATTGGGTATTTTTAAAAGCAAACTGATTTATATTTATATTATACATATAAATCAGTATAATGTTCACTTATGGGAACATCTACTTAGATATGAAAGAAGTGAACTTACTGAGACAAATTCTTACTGTTATAAATATAAGGTTATGGTAAATATCTGTTCAGGATTTGTCTGAAACTAATAACTTTGTTATTAGTAGTAAAATTCCTTAGGGTTATGATTAATACTATTTGGGAGTTTTAAAGCTACACAGTTAGTGGGACAATTAACTGGAGTAAAAATTAATTAAAGCTTTTTTATCCTGTTTTGTTGAAAGTTAAGTTTTAACTGCTTATGTCATGGTTATGTCCCTGCATTTTTCCTCCTGTAACTAATTTCTATGATCAGACCAATGGTCAATAGCAACTGTTAATGCAATTTAGTTATGTCATACCTTGCTGTTTCCAATCTGGTTATATGTAACCATTATATCCTAAATACTTGGGCAAATAAGTATCTAGTCTGATCATCTATCTATTACTGGATATTGTGTCTGGATATTCAAGTTTTTTTTAAAGGTTTCTAACTAATAAAAGGACAAATGCTATTTTATCTATTGGGAAGTTACTAGACAATTCATACTGGCCTCTTCACATTTTGTATCAGTCTGTTCTAACCTTTATTTGTTAGAGTTGTTTTTTTTGTTCTAAATTTTGATCAAATTACAGGTATTGACTTGCTAGATCAGCTTTGATTGTCAGCATGCTAGGCCACACCACATGTATCCTCTGCATGGGACTGAGAGTCTTCTGCCAGTGCTCAGCCTGAAGCAGTTTTCATCCCTTACCCCTGATGGGCTTGATATGGGGAATTTAGGAACCCTGATTGAGTCATCTATTACTGTGTTTAAGATTTGTTAAAACTGTTTAACTATTGCTGTATGTTTGGGGGATTTTTAGGAAACTTACTGTACTAGTCTGTTACGTATAGGAATTCTGATTCACTCTTGGGATTTATATGTAAAATTGTCATTTGATAATTCTTTTCAGTGAGAAAAAAAAAGAGAGGATGGAAATGGTTGAAACTGATCAGGAAAATGGGAAAAAAACTGATGTATTTTTCTTAGGCACTTCTGCCTTGCCCCCTAGGTCCCATTAGTTCAGATTGAGATGGAAATTATTTAAACAGTCCTTTTCATGTTTACTCCTTGCTTAAAATTTACTGGATTATGATTTGCTAGTTATGTTTTAACTTTGAAATCCCTTATTCTGCTGGAATTGCCCTGGCAGACTCAGTTTTGGGGATTATTTTTTAGAAACAACCAGAAATCAGACACCTGTTTTGGACTGACAGTCTCTCTGATCTGTTTCTCCATTCCTGTTACCCCAGTCCCTTAATTAGTATTTCAGCATTTTGATATCAGGCTTGTATAGTTCAGGGTTACCTGCCTTGGTCTAACTGCATAATTTGCTCAGAAATCTGTTTCCTAGTAGCAGCTCCTGTTCTATCGAGAGGGAACAAGTGGAATTACTCCAGATCCCAATTTTTCCCTCTTTTGGAGTCCCTGACAGATTTGGGGTGCCCCTCTTAGGATGGGCAGTGGTACTGTCTTGAGTAATGACCACAGACCTAACTTACAGTGAACTGTCCATCTCAAACTGGATTCTCTGGCTGAGATGCACCCCAACTGCAGAGGACCTGCTATTTCTGCATCAGGGAGGCCTGTGTGTCTCCCTAAATGAGGAATACTCTGGGGTTATCAGGGAGAGACTTGTCCTTACCATAAGTTTTTCTAGTTTTAGTTGGTTTATTTGCTTTATATTGGGTTGATCAAAATGATGGTGCTAAGACTTTCTAGAGGAAGGTAATTCAATGATTTGAATATTCAGAAGTGAGTGTGGAATGTTTTCTTTTATTGTTCTGACTCAGTTTCCCTAATTATCCTGATCCAGTCCTGCCTGAGTTTCTCTAAGTATTCTGCTTCAGTTTATAGTTATCAGCTCAAAGCTGAGTCCTGCAAAACTTCCCCTCCCTTTTTATCAAAATATTTGATAAGGATAAAAGATCTTATGTTTTAGAATATCAGAATGCCTCTCCCCATCCCAAGCTATCAGAATATCAGATACAGTCTTATCAAGATGCCACTTCCCATCTCCAGGGTGCCTCCCCCCATCTCCGGTGGCTCACCCCACCCTGTCAGAGTCCTGTTCCCACTCTCAGCACCCAATCTCTGCCTCTGCCCCAATCTACGCCCTGAGTCTGAGCCATGTGTATATAGGTCATTGAGAACTCACATTGTTTGCTGGATTCTTGGAGACAATAGTTTCATCAGCCCTGGGACCAAAACATGGATCCATTTGGTCCCAGTAAATCTCTCCCTTTTAAATAAATTATTAAATACTCTCTAATCTCTATCTTGACTCCATTTCTCCGGCATTACATATGTATACCTTTTTTGGGGGGCAGTCTCTTTAGGTTTAAGTCTCAGCAAAATAGTGCTACCTTCTCATTTACCATGATTGAAATACTGCCTCTTCTGCTTTTTTCTTTCTATACTCTCTTTTTCTTCCTCTCTCTTTCCGAGGTCATGGGTTCCTATGGCTTGAATTATCATCTCTATATAAAAGATTTTCACACATGCACACACACACACACACACACACATACACAGAGACAGAGACAGAAACAGAAATAGACAGACACACAGAGAGAGACAGAAAGAGAGACAGAGAGAGAATTTGATAGAGAGACAGACACACAGAGAGAGACAGAGATCCATGGAGAGACAGAGACAGTGAGAGAGTTCTGTTCTCTCTCCTGACCACCAGTTCCATGGCCAACTACCAGTTGGATATTTTCAATTGGATGTCTCACAGGCATCTCAAATTCACCATAATTGAAAAATAATTCATCATTTTTTGGTCCAAATATTTCTCTCTTTCAAACTTCTCTATTTGAACACTACTATTGTAGGACACCTCTATTCTTTTAGAAACTAACATCACAGAATCAAAGTCATTCTCAACTCTTCCCTCTCCCTCAACCCCGTACCCAATCAAAGTCTCCACAAAATGATTCTTCTGTCTCTTATCTATCACTTCTTTCTAACACACATTCATAACTTTAGCTCAAGCCCTTATCATCTCATGGACTATTTTAATAATTTTCTAATTGATATCTTTGCCTCAACTCCACTCTGCCCTTTCCAATCTATTCTCCACTCAACCACCTTGTTCCAAAAACCCATATCCAACCCATGTTATTTCTTTGCTCAAGTTGTTCCAGTGGCTCATGATCACTCCTAAAATTAAATGCAAATTTCTCATTTTGCATGTAAAAAACTTCACTACTTAATTTCAGTATTGTTTTCATGATTATTGCACAGGACATGCTCCTGAATGCCATCATCTAAATACCTGACATTCCAACAAACTGGCCTATCACCTATATCCTGTATATAAAATGCCATTTCCCACCTCTTTGCCTTTGCACAGACCATCTTCCTCATCTAGAATACACATTATCACCTCCACCTCTAAGAATCTCTGACTTTGATTAATTTGCTCAAGTACAAAACCTTATTTTTAAAAAAATTTACACTTGTCTTACCTTTGATTTTTCCCTTGGTTTCCTAGACCTTAAGTCCCATGGGACCTCCTAAGACATCAGTCTGCTAGTATTTTCAAGGGAGTCCACAATTGGAAATTGGTCCAGAGGAGAGTGACCAAATTGATCTAGAAATTGTTTCATGTGAGGAATGTTTAAACAGGAGAAAAGACAAGATACTTGTCTTCAACTATTTGAAAGATTTTATATGGAATAAATGTATTTTGTGCTACTCTGCAGGGAATCATATACATTGATCCTCTTTCATCTCTCTAGAATATCACAAACAGAATAATAAAGAATTGCTTAAAATGAATAATTGTGGGGCAGCTAGGTGGCGCAGTGGATAGAGCACCAGCCCTGAATTCAGGAGGACCCGAGTTCAAATTTGGTCTCAGACACTTAATACTTCCTAGCTGTGTGACCCTGGGCAAGTCACTTAACCCCAGCCTCAGCGGAAAAAAAAAGGAATAATAAGAAATTTTTTAAAAGGAACAATTGTACAAAAGGAATCATAAGGAATTACTTTCCATTAGAATTATGTAGAATAATTAAATGTGGAATGAGCTGGCTTGCAAAATAAAGAGTTCCCTATCACTAGTACTATCAATGTCTGGATATTCATCTATCAAGAATGTTGTAGGGCAGTGGTGTCAAAATCAAATAGAAACAAAGTGACTAATCCATACATAAGAAATTGGCTTATTTTTTATTTTATTTTTTATTGAAGCTTTTTACTTTCAAAACATATGCATGGATAATTTTTCAGCACTGACCCTTGCAAAATCTTGAGTCCCAAACTTTCTCCCCTTCCCCCACCTCCTCCCCTAGATGGCAAGTAATACAATATAGGTTAAACATGTTTTTAAAATGTTAGAAATACATGTTAAACATGTTAAAATGTTAATTATATATGTTTTTAACATAAAAAGTCTGTTTTTATATATTGGATTTGTTAAATCAAATATATGTATACATATTTATACAATTATCTTGGTGTATAAGAAAAATCAGATCAAAAAGTAAAAAGAGAGAGAGAGAGAGAAATGCAAGCAAACAACATAAAGAGTGAAAATGTTATGTTGTGATCCACACTTAGTTCCCTCAGTCCTCTCTGTGGATACAGATGGCTCTCTTTATCACAAGATAATTGGAACTGGCCTCAGTCATCTCATTGTTCGAAAAAGAATCAATCATCATATAATCTTGTTTCATGTACAATGTTTTCCTGGTTCTACTCATTCTACTTAGCATCAGTTCATGTTAAGTCTTTCCATGTCTTTCTGAAATCATTCTGCTGATCATTTCTTATAGAACAATAATATTCTGAAACATTCATATGCCATAACTTAGCCATTCTCCAATTGATGGGCATCCACTAAGTTTCCAGTTCCTTGCCATTACAAAAAGGGCTGCCACTAAAGTTTTTGTACATGTGGGTCCCTTTCCTTTCTTTATGATCTCTTTGGGATATATTGGCTCATCGTCAAGTTCAGACAGCTCCATCTAAAGATGAATGTTCAATGACCTGGGATCAGGCAGGAAAAAACAGAAACACAGAAGCAGCCCATAACACAGGCTTGGACTCACATAGACAGAACATGTGCTTTGGCTTTCTGCTAAAGTAGTAGAGAAGAACAATGTGACTTTTTCATGGGAAAGCTAGTTGCCCCATAAAAAATCAAGCAAATTTTACCAAGCAAGAAAAGTTACAGATTCAGGGTCGGGTTGACATGTATATCTATTTTTGGAAGATCAGTTAAGCTTAAAGATAAAGAGCTCCTTATCAAAAGATTAGTTGCCAAATAATGTTGTTTTTTGTTTTGTTTTTGTTTTTTTGTTTTGTTTTGTTTTTTTAAGTGTAACAACTCATCCTCTACATTTTCATCTCCCTCCTCCAGAATCTTGGGTTGACCTTATGATCACCCTGGACTTCATAGGTGAGCTTTCACTCTATCTTACCCTAATCAGGGCATTTACTTCTCAAATATTTCCAGAATATACTACTATGTACATATCTCTTCTCTTGAGTCCCCATGTAGTTCTTCCATTAGAATTTATGCTTCAGGATGACTGGGATTCTCTTATTTTCTTGTATTTCTATCCCCACTGCTTAGCACAATGCCTGGCATAGAGTAAACACCTGAGAAATTGTGTTTAACTTGTTTATTTATTATTTTTAGTTATTTGTTAATTATTCTAATTGTTGAAAAGCAATTCCTTATATTTAATTGAAACTTACCAATAAGCTTTGTTATTCATTCATGAAAAAATTCTGCTAAGGCCTCATGGAGAGTATTGTAATCCTTATCAATGGAGAGAATACCCATATTGATGAAATCACAGTTATTTAAAGTAAAAAAATCATGTTCATATATCATAATCAAATGGGCCATAGTAAATGACAAATAAGCTCCTGCCACTTGATTCAGTATTTAAGCTGACCTAAATACTAAGCACAATTGTATCAATCAAATATAATTTTCCTTTCTTTTCTTTCAGTTGTCTCAACATGTACCACAATGTAGAATAGAAAAAAAATTTCAAAAAATGTTCCTACGTGATTATGAAAGATAGGCACGCTAATGCACTACAGGTGGAAAAGTTATAAATTGTTCTTACTACTACATCCAAAACAAAAATGAGTAAAATATCCATATACTTTGACCCAGAGATTCCACTTCAAGACTTTTACTTTCAAACAGAAAGACCCCATACGTACTGAAATATTTATGGTAGTAACTGTTTTATAGTATTCAAAGAATTGGAAACAAAGTAGATAGCCATCAGTTGGGGAATGGCTAAATAGACTGTGATACATGAATGTAATATAATTTTTCTGTGCTGTAAGAAGTGAAATATTTGATGAACATATGGAAAGCATGGGAAGACTTACATATATAGATTCAAAGTGAAGTAAGAAGAACAAGGAAAACAATATATACAATGACTATTAAAATGCAAATGGGAAATTTAGTAAGAATAAAACAATTGAAACTTAATGCTGCAAAATTGTGATACCCAAGTTTGATTTCTAAAATAAGATACAGAAAGAAATCTTCTCTTGTCCCTTTGTAGAGGTATAGATGTATAACACTTCCCGTATTGTCATACTTTTTTGAAATATTGGTTAGTTTTGCTGAAGGTTTTTTTTTATTCTCCTAAGAATTGGCTGGCTCTCTGAAAGTGGAGGGAGATAGACATTGGGAAATACAGATGATAGATGAACAAAAGATATCAATAAAAAAAATTAAGCATATTATTTGAAGTTAGTAGCATGAGGATTGTGGAGAAAGAGAGACAGGATATTTGATTTTGAGTCCATTTGTTAATTGTATAACTTTGGACAAGGCCCTTCCCATTTCTAGGTTTTATTTTCCTCATAGGTAAAGGAGATGGTTAGACTAGATGGTTTTTCTAAAGTCTCTTCTAGCTTAAAATACCAAGATTCTCTTTTCCTCATAAAAATGCAAATTATTGTCTCCTTTATAAATATATCTCTTGCTTAGATTGTTAAAGACAGTGTGGTCCAGTGGAAAGGTATTGGAATTAGAGTCAAAAAACCTAGGTTCAAATTCCAGCTCTACTAATTACTACACTTTAGTCGTCACATTTATGCCCCTATGCCTGAGTGAACTCATTATAAAGATAAATCTTTATAATGAATGGTTTGTATTAGATGATTTCTGAGGCTCCTACTTCTCCTAAACCAGTAATTTTCTGTTAAAACAATATTATAGTGCAATATTTTTCCTCTTCCAAAACTCATTTATATCTTTTGTCTAATGCTGTTTGAGGGCTATACTCTCCTCTAGATTAAAAAACAAAAAACAAACAAACAAAAAAAAACTTATGGCATCTACTCATAGACCAAAAACATTAGTGGAGCTTAAAGTAAAAATATAGAACTGTTTTCTTTCCTTCCATACAAGGTTTTCTGGCAAACATAGTGTAAAAATTTGTTGCTTGTGTTAACTCTTCCGATGCTGTTTCTTCCTTTTGGGTCTTCCATAGAGGGCATCTTTTACAGTGTTTTTGTGAAAAGATATTATCTCTCTCCCTCCTCTTCATGTGAAAATTGAGACTTTTTTTTAGATCCTCATCCAAAACTTGAAGTGACATTAAACAACAACTACTAACTGATGTTTGCCAACCCTCTTTATTCCCTTCCCCCTCTGCTTCATCTAAATGAGGGCAGACTCCATTACAGAGCTCACATGGTAACTGAATAATTGACTTCTTTAAACTTTTGCCAACCAATCCCTTCCTCATTCTTTTCCTTCTTTAAATGGTTTTACTTCTTTTATCTTGAAATCCAAACAGTTGAAATGGGGGTGGGAGGATTGAATGTTTTTTTGTTTTTTGTTAAAGAACCCAAACACCCATCCCTCTGTGGTTTACCATCTAGTAAGCCAATTTCTTCAATGGAACCCTAAGAGAGAAAGATATTCCGACAATTAGTATACCCAGATATTTTCAGTCATCATATCTTGTAAGAGCAGAAAAATTTCTTCTGAATCTTGCTAAGGAGAGGACAGAAGTTGTCATTATCTTTTCTAAGCCTCATGAGGAAACTGAAGATTCAACTACTATTTAGGGCTTAATGCAAGAGTCCCCTTTTCTACCATGATGAAACTAAGAAAAAAAAAAGCACTTGTAATTTTTAAGTTATCTCTAATATAATAAATCCTTCCAAAAAAGAAAAATGGGGCATCAGGTAAGTGGGTCTAACTGGGTCAAAATTTCTTTAAAAGATAAGATTTGGTCATCAGAATTACTCTTAGGGGTCCTAAATCAAAGGGGCAGCCATTGACCCATTCCTCAAGTGACAATACACAGGAAAAATATTTTGTAGCTAGTCTTTAGCAAGTTAACCTCTTTATTTTGTCCTGCAGATTTCAAAGAAGGAAAAGTATCTTTTTTTTCCCCCTAGAAGTTTGTGAAAAAGAGGCCTGGAAGACTAACATATTAGCCTCTTCCTTTCTGTCTTCAATTTCTCTGTAGACCAAGAAACAGGAATAAAAAAACAATACAGAATCAGGAGGTTTGAGAATACCAAATAGTTAGTTTTCTAAATCTTTTTGGAGTACTCCCTCCAGAGTCTTTTTCTCTCTTTCCAAAAGCACACCAAAATGAAGAGATTGAAAAAGAAAAGGTAGTTTTCATCTAATATAATTTGTCTTTGAATATGAACAAATCCTCACTGCCTTCAGAGCCCAGCCAGAAGCTCTCCACCTCCTTTCTTCTTAGTGAAAGGTGAAAATGTGCCCTCTTCCCAGCATGACTTGGAATGGAAAAAATTGACATTTTTGTGCAGATTGACTTGTAAAGCCATCTTGAAAAGTGAATAAACTGCTCCTTGAAGCTGTAGCCAACAGATCCCTCTCTTCTCCATCTGCAGTGTGCTTTCCTGCCCCCTCTATTTTTAGAGGAAATACAAAAATTACTTTTTTTTTAACATGGTATTTGGTTATTTAACTCCTTCAGGATTCAAGGCCTGGCCACTGCAATTTATCTCTCTTTTGAACCTTCAAAAAGGGGAGAATAAGGTTATGTCTACATGATGCCAAACATCTGGATGAAAGCTCAAAGATTCCACCATCTAAAATCCAGATGTTCACAAATATCCAGATGTACACAGATATCTAAATATCAAAAATATCAATTTTCAATTTTTGGCATTATGTACAGTATTGCTCTCAGGCTCCAGAAAATGTCTCTGTGTATGCTTATTCTATTTATTTCTGTTTTTTTCTCAGTGAACTCAGTGAAAAGGAATGCAACCAATGATCCCAAAAGTCATTTGCCATAGGCTTTCTTGCAAAAAAAAAAAAAAAAAAAAAAAAGAAGAAGAAGAAGAAAAAGAAATAAAGGCATCACAGAAGGGCATCATTTAGTCCCTTAAAAAAAAAAAGGAACTTTCCTCATTACTCCTTTTCTACTTGGAGATGGATTTCCCCCCCCCCAAAGATTTTTAATATGGCTAGATGTATAGTAGAAATAAAATACGTACCAACAACTGTAACTCATTGATGAATTATAGTGCTTTAAATTTCTATTAATAAAGTTATGCAACTTTATTAATAGACATCCAGGTGGTACAGTGGGTAGAGCATTAACCCTGAAGTCAGGAAGACCTGAGTTCAAATCTGGCCTCAGACACTTAACACTTCTTATTTGTGTAATCCTGGGCAAATCACTTAACCCAAATTGCTTCAGCAAAAAAAAATAATTAATTAATTAATTAATTAATATATACATTTAAGTAATATTTTATACAAGACCAATTTTACAAAGATGATTTATAGGATTTGCATTAGACTAGAGTTTTCCTAAAAAACACATATGTATATGTTTGCATGTGTACTTTTGTGTATATGTGTAGAGGTGGTTTGGTATAAAAGAATACATAGAGATAGATAAGAATGATGGACAATAGAGACAACACTAGATGATAAGAGTAATAGAGATAGATAATGAGAGGGAAAGAGAAAGAAATGACCAGCAGCAAGGGTGGAAGGGAAATGCACAGTATCCCCAGATCTTTTTACCTCTTTTAAAAGGGAAATCTCCTAGGGCTGCCTGGAACATTCAATTTTTAGGCCCTCTAACCAGTAGAAATAACAGATCTAAGCAGAAAATCCAGGAATATCTTATTAAGAGAAAGCATTTGATAGCAAGCCTTATCTCTAGAAGTCAACCTTGTGAGAGAGATCTCACCTATTGTCTTTGACCTTGATTTAGTATCTACTTCTATATTGCGGTCATCTCAAACAACTGACCTCACATAAGTTTAATGCATCATTTTCCAGCATTAGTTCACATCTTCTTTGAAAGCTTCTAGATAATCTGAACTAGCCAACTACTTTTGTTAACAAACTGCCTCTTTGATGGGGGTAAGTAAATAAATACACAGATACTTGAACAACTCCGTTCAGTTGTATTTGACTTTGCATGACCCCATTTGGGGTTTTCTTGACAAAGATACTAAAGTTATTTTCCATTTCCTTCTCCAGATCATTTTATAAAAGAAGAAACTAAGGCAAATAGAGTTAAGTGACTTTTCCAGGGTCACACCACTATTAAATGTCTGAGCCCAGCCTTGAACTTAGGAAGATGAGTCTTTCTGACTCTAGATCCAGCATTCTATCCACTATGTCACCTAGTAAAGATCAAAAGAGCAACAAACAAAAATTATATTCTCCTGAGAACATACTACAGACCACCCAGACCAAAAGAAGAAATTAATTACAAACCTGGCACAAAAAAGTAATATCATAGTCATGGGGGATTTTGATTAGTTATGTATTTGCTATTTGCAAATGTATTTGCTGGAGTTCTCTGTCAAAAGAAGAATAGTTAATATAATTCTCATGTAATGCCGCCTCTAGAGGGGGAAAGAATGACCCAAACCTGCATAGATTTCTTCAATTCAGAGCTTTTGCAATAATCTCTTGAGGCAAAGAAATATCCATGCTTTGGAATTTGGGTGAACTACAAGGAGAGTGTACAGAAAAGAAGAGTAGAGAACACATTGAGAGAAGAACAACATCTCTTCATACTGTCTATTTTTTAAAAAGTGATTAAGATAGCAGTTGAGGAAAAGTCTTTTTTTCCAAAAAGACAAGTGTCTCAGACACTTTTGAGCTTTTTCCAAGATGGCAAGTGACTATCAGTAGTAGATTTATTTAGCAGTATTTATTTACCCATCCCATTCCTCAGGAAGGACTAGCACCTCTGGCATGAGGGCTTTTTGAGCCCTTTCTAGGGCTGCTTATCTACCTTTGGTGTCTATCTGCCACCCACTTTTCACCTGTAATTCCAAGGAACTGTAGAATGCCCAGAGGCCATGCTTTGATAAATTGCCTCAGGAGATGGGCTAAACCAGGTTAGTGGTAACCAACCAGCCTCAAATACATTGGTGAGTTAAGGGGATGTCTGCCCCAAAAATGTGAAGACTTCCCCTACTAGAATGTGCAGATGAGAACAGTTTGTTCCAGTGGCTATGAATATGGCTGAAGCAGATGTGGAGCACTTAGAACTTGGTCAGACATCAAAGATGTCAAGGTCATGCCCATACAACAGGGTTATCACCAATTGTCTAGATTTTTGAGTTATCATTGGACTTTGATGACTCTGAAAGAGAGAGTGAAGTTAACACTTTGTGTAATTCCATCTCCGTTAAATTCAATTCACATGCAAGTTAAAATATCACCCTGTGGTGGTAATGGTCCTCCTCAAAACAAAGTACAAACAACTAAATATGTTTGTATTTTATTCTGAGGAGGACCATTGATACTTGATGTATATCTTCAAAGTAAAGGTGAACTCTTTTAAAATAATATACATATCTTTGTTTTATTCCCCTTCCATTTCCCAACATATTCTGTATGAAGAGCCATCCATTGTGACAAAGAATAAAAATAGAAAAGAATAAAAGGCAACACAACAAAAGTAACCAACAACATCAACCAAGTACAATAGTATATACATTGTAGAAGTCATCAATAATTATTTCCACTCAACACTTACAAAGTATTCAGGCTTGGTCACTATAATGAAATAAAACTGTTTCAATTTTGTTGTTATTGTTCTTTCCATTTACATAGTTGTAGATATTGTATTTTGTTCTTCCTGTTTTACTTTATTTAACATTAGTTCATTTAAGTCTTTTGGCCCATCTGTACAGTCTTCATTCTGTTTTTTTTAAACAGAATAAAAAGTCTCTCACATTCATATAATGTATTCTGTTTAGATATTCCCCATTCAATGGGTAGCAACTTAGCTCCCAATTTTTTTGTTTCTACAAAAACTATTGATTGCTACAAATATTTTGTGTGTATTTCTCTATATCTTTAATTGATTTGGCAGTTTATACCTAGCATTGGACATTTTAGTCACTATCTTATCATGATTCCAAATTGCTTTCCATATGGTTTAGTCAGGCTAGAGGTTTGCCAACAGTATATTTAGTGTGCTTGTCTTTCTATAACTCTCTCATTTCATTATCATTGTCCATATACTCAATATAAAATCTTAAATTTGATTTTCATTTCTTATTATTAAGAGCAAGCTTTCTTATGCCTGATACTACTTTATAATTCTTTATTCACTAAGAATGGTTTTTAATGAAAAAGATTCATGTCAGAGGCAGCCAACGCAGGAGCAGCAGTAGATAGAAAGTAGACTTGGATCCAGAAAGATCTGGTTTCAAGGACCACATCTAATACATACTAGCTGAGTAATCCTGAAACAAGTCAAAGGATGTAGAGGTGGACCTTCATTTGTAAAAGGAATTTCTTCATCTAATAAGTCTTCACAATAAAATAATAAGCCCAGTCCCTATTCCTATATTTGTATTAGCATTTGATATATCTTAAATATCAGATTAAGGCAACATTTCAAAAATGAGAAAGAAAATACCTATAGAGAGAGGGTTTAAAAAATGTTTGAAAATCATCCTTATGTGAAGGGTTTTTTGTTACCAAAATAATGTATATTTCATCTATTAAAACTTTCATATAGGTAAACTTAATCTTGGGAATGGAATTTTCTAACCTGTTTAAAAATCTTCTAAATGATTAGCTTCAATGGGCTTAAAATCTATTTGCTAAAAAAACAAAAAACAAACAAACAAAAAAAACCCTCTTATAATGAATATGCCTAGCAAAACCAAGGAAGTTCTATGTTCCTTATGGCCAAAAAGTATACATTTCATTCTACCTACTGAGTTCATTATTTCTTAATTAAGAGCTGGTGAGCATGTTTTTTACTAGCTATATATTTTTTTAATTTTAAATTTCCCAAAAAATCTTTACACAATTCATAGATGGGAATGAAAAATGAGTATCATGATTTTTTAAGTTCATTCAATGATACACTTCCTCGATGTTGAGTGATATATCTTTGGTAACTTTCTTAGCTATAACAATCACCCAAAACAAGTAACAAAATAAACAAATTTAAACTGTGTGCATTAATTTAATTTAAATATAAATGTTTACATAGGTTACATGCTCAAAATAACATGTGCAGGAAATAGGATGTGCGATCAAAAAAAGTTTATAGGTCATAGCTTTAGACTGGTGAGATGAGCTTTGATACCTACAAAAGGTGGGAGATAGTCAGCTTGTTGAGAGTCTTAGAGAGCTTGATGTTGGCCCAGAGCTCCCTCTGGTGTTATATCAAGGACATAACTCTAAGAGTGAATGTGTGACTGACCTAACCTTTTCACTGAAAGGTGAAGTACTTGGTCAGTACCAGCTATCATTGGTTTAAAATGCTTGTTAAATGTCATGTGAAGGGATGATCTAAATGTGAACTATTACTATGATCTTCACAAGGAGTGGAAATACATCTTAACTAAACTTTTTATCTACCCCCAGTATGTACCAGGGGGTATTATACACAGTAATTGCTTAGTGTGCCAAATTTACTCCATTATTGTCCAGTGATAGGGTGCTAGATTCCATAATCCTGACACATACTTGTCCATCCCTGTCAAACTTTTCTATGAGTCTGTGATTTTTGTCAGATTCTAATATAAGCCTAAATGCTAGAGTGAACAAGAAATGAGCTTGGCAAAAAAATAAAATAAAATAAAAAATAAAAAGACTTGGCAAAACTTTCTTTTCTACATTCCCTTGACGTTCTTCTGAGGACAAGGAAAACCAACTCCTTTGAGCCACCACTTGTTCCTTTTAAGTGTTGGTTGAGAAATTATCATCAATCACAAATGTTTCCAGAAACTTAAAATAACTAGCACGTTCAAACTTTAAGCAGTAACCCCCTTTCTTTCTTCTTTAGTCTTTCATCTGTCTCTGTGCCTGGATATGGAAATGTCTTCTTTTGGGTGAGAAAATTAACCTGACCTTCAGGACCAAGTTGTGAGAGGCCCTACTGACAAAAGAATAATACTTTAAAGGCAGAAAAAAAGAAAAATCATTTAACAGATGTTTTGACACAAAAATAGAGTTATGATTTCAAACATTGAAAAATAATATTTTTCATCAGCCACCAGGGAATAACTGGGAGAAGAAAGTGGGGCCAGCCATCCTAGACACAAACCAGAAAAAAAAAGGCATACAAGAATCAGCAGGCAGGGAAACTAGAAAATAATTCTGCCGTGACCACATTCAGTGGAAATGGTGAGAACAGAAGTAAGAAACAGGCATATGACACTCCATATTCCTGATGATATTGCTACTTTCATGAATATTCTTTAAGCAGTATATTCATCCCTTGAAATAATCATCCTAATATCCTAGTTTACCCCTCTACCTACCATCTGAGACTGCACCACCTGGTACAAGACATCACTGCAAAAGACATCCTGACCAGAATGTATTTTACCTTTTTTGTATTCTGTTCATTATGTTATATAGTATTTTATTACATTATATCACATACTATTACATTGTAATTTTATATTATATTCACCATATAGTTGTATTCATTATTATGGTATAGTGTCATATATTATTACATTCCATTTTGTTATATTAATTATATTGTGCTATGTCAAATATCTACTATTAATGGCATGTTACTTTCCATTATGTTTTGTTTGCTATATTATATTAATAATCTCATTTCATCTCCATAATAACTCTATGAGGCAGGTACTATTATTATTCTCATTACACAGATAAGAAACTGAAGTTGAAAGAAATTAAGTAATTGGTGCAAGGTCATACAGTTGGCATCTGAAATAGGCTTTAAACTCGTTTTCCTGAGGTTGACTCCAGCACTCTGTCCATTCCACTACCAAGCTGCCTTCACAACTATAATTCAATCATGTATAAAGGAGCCATATTTTTAGATACAATATAATCATTTCATACTTATTTGCATAGAAATAAAAGCAAAAAAAATCTAGATTTATTTATCACCTTTGAGCTCAGAGTCAGGCTATTTCTCTTTCATCTTCTCCATGACATCAGACTCCCTCAGTCTACTAAATAGTTCAAGGGGTCAGCTTTTAACTCATAAGCAACCCTCCTCTTTACTTTCTTTACATCAGCTCATAGACTTTATACTGCTGGAAGAAGACGCACTACCATATAGATTTAGTCCATTATAAATTGATTCTGTATAATTTAAAATTTGCTCTTATTTCTCAGTATAAGAAGTAATATTTCTTTTTATAAACTCCTGGGTTCACTTTCTTTCTGTATCTGTCTCTTTATCTCTCTGTCTCTCTGTCTTTAATCTGTGTTTCTGTGTCTCTGTCTCTATTTCTCTGTCTCTTTCTGTGTGTCTCTTTCTTTCATTCTCTCTCTCTCTCTCCCACTACCCTGATTTCAGATCTCCCAAACAGTAAACAAGATGTACTTATTGGAAAAGTTCAAAGCCATCTAATATAATTTCTTTCATCTACTGATACTTTTTATAAAGTTCTATTGCAATGGCTCATAATAAAGTAGAAGTGATCCTGAGTCCTTAAAGACTTTGCTTAGAGATCTTGGACCACAATAGAATCTCTCATGATGGAAATTATTTAAATATGGTTCCAACTTTGCAGTATATCTGATTTCTGAGGATTATTAGAGAGAGACTTCATTAGAACAGCCAATGGAACAGAAGAAAAATATTCAATGATCATCAGTCCTAAGCCACCCCTTCTGCTTCTTTGGTGTCAGTGGGAGAAGAGCAAAGAAGAAGGAAAAGGGAGTCTTTTAAAACTAATGTTTCATTTTGGTTCCCCCATCCCAAAACAATATATCTCACATCTGTCCTCTTTTCTCCATTCATACCACAACTTGCCTACTTTAGGCATTCAACACCTCTCTCTTGGACTATTGCCATAGCCTCCTAACTGGCTTTCCTGTCTAAGTTTCTTTTCTCTCCATCTATCCTCCAAATAATTGCCCAACAGTATTCCTAAAGCACATGTCCAACAATATCACTGCTTTGCTTAAGAAGCTTCAATATACCCTCTAGCCACCTAGAAAATATGTAAATCTTTCTATGTGTCTTTTTGCTGCCCTTCATAATCTGATTCTGTATTGCCTTCCCAGACTTAATGAATATTTTTCTTTTTCACACTATTTTCCAAAATGGCCTGTTTGCTATTCTCTGTACATCCCAAATTGTCTCATACACTTGAATGGAGTCTCTCACATCACCTCCCCATATTCCTACCTTTTAGCAAGGCTCAGCTTAAATATTGTCTCTTCAGTTATTATGAAAGTTATGAAGTAGTTATGAGAAGGTAGTTATGAAACAACCATCTCCCTTTCCCCCCCTGCCCTGTTAGGAAGTATACTCTCCTCTTAAAAGAAAGAGAGAGAGAGAGAGAGAGAGAGAGAGAGAGAGAGAGAGAGAGAGAGAGAGAGAGAGAGAGAGAGAGAGAGAGAGAAAGAGAAACGTGAGCCCTGTCCTCAAGGAACTTGTAATCTAATATAAAGGACAACATGCAAACAAATATATAAAAAGTCAGCTATGTACAGGATAAATGGGAAAAAACAGGGGGAAAATACTGGAATTAGGAGGCATTTGGAAAGGCTTCTTATAGGAGGTGGTATGTTAATTGGGCTTTAAAGTCAGGAGGTCTGTGGTGAGAGTGGAAGAGGGAGAGCATTCTGGTGTAGGGGACAGCCTGAAAGTGTCTGGAGCCAATGGATGGAGTGAATCTTATTCATGGAACAGTCAAGTTGCCAGTATCACTGGATTCAAGACTACCTGTTAGGGAGTAAAGTGTAAGAAGACTGGAAAGATAAGAGGGGAATAGAGTTATGAAGGGAGTGAATACCAAGCAGAGCACCCATTATGTTCCAGGAACTGTGCTAAGCACTGGGGATACAAAAAAAAAAAAAAAAAAAAAAAAAAAAAAAAAAAAAAAAAAGCAAAAGATAATACCTGCCCTCAAAGAGTTTATAATCTAATGGGGAAGACAACCTGCAAACAAATTTATGTAAATCAAGCCACATACAAGAAAGACATTAACATTAAGAGGAGTTGGTGAAATATACATGTTTGCATGTTGTCTTTTACACTAGATTATAAATTCCTTGAGGACAGGGCTCACTTTTCTCTCTCTCTCTCTCTTTTTTTTTTTTTTTTATTTCCAGTGCTTAGTTCAATGACTGGACATAGAAGGTACTTAATAGAGATTGGTTGATTGACATAGTACAACTTACAAGATCATTGGGGCTACCTCTCTGAGTGACTGAGGCAACCTCAATAGCAGTTCCCTGAAAGAATGAAGAATCAGAACAATTTCCTCATGCAATCTGACAATAAACTCTTTTTAGCTGCCTGCATAGTTATTGCCTAGAAGTTCCCACAAAAAAAGTGATTTATTCTGATTTATTATTGAGTTAGTGATTTATTATTGAAGGTCAGCAACCTTCAATCAATTACAGAATAAATTCTGAACTTTTCCAGATCAGATGAAGGGGGAAACCTTTCTTCCCTGCCACACTAAGAAGAGTGTGTTATTTGTGGTTTCTATTTCCTTTAAACTCCAATTTTCTACCTTAGTGTCTATCTCCAAAGATGATATGCAATCAGAGAATCCTATATCTAAAGCTAGAAGAAACCTTCAAGACCATCTAATCCAAACCCCTCATTTAACAAACGAGAAAAATGAGATACTAGAAGGACAAGTCAGAAAGAAAATCACCTAGAAAGGAATCATCTGAGTTGGAATTTGAACCCAGGTCCTTTGACTGACTATAAAACCAATGTTCTTTCCACTGGCCCATGGATTATGCCCTATCTGTCTCCTAAGACAAGGAAAAAAGGTGGCAAACTTCCCACTTTTGTTTTCGTTTTTGCTAGATAATCACTTTAACTATTCAAGTAAAGCCCTACCTCTCATCACTCTTTCCCTGCCTACTTGGCACCATGCACTGTTAAATATTTTGATCATCCATTGAATTGTATAGGCTTTCCAGTATTTCCCAGTGGGCCTGTGTAACTCAAAGATAAGAATACATAGTAATTTTCCTCTCCAAAAACACACCTGGTCAAATCTCTGCTGTTTTTGTACACCTGGAAGAATGTGATTGCCTATTACTAGTTACTTAACTACCCTAATGCAAGGTCATAGTTGACAGATTTTATTTTTTCATTTGAAAAAGAAAAATTTTAAGCCCTTATTGAGAAATCTCCCTCTCTCCTCCCCTCTCCAAAAAAGTTTTATTACACTGTCCTCTTCATTCACTTTCTCCAGATGGCACTCCACATCTGGTTCAGAACAAAGGGATAATATTGTACATTCTTTCTCTGTAAATTATGAGGTTTAAAAATGTCTCATCACAGATGTTTTCCTCCAAACTGTTTTATTATGACAAATTTTTAAAGTCCCACAAGTGAGCAAATCTGTAGCTTCAACAAGTTTACAAGCTAACATCTTCATTTGGCATCAGTAAAAACAAAAACCAAAAGAGATCTTGCTATGCTGATTTTATGAAACAGTGGTCTCTCCTTAAAGCAAGCCCCCTTCTCTCATGGAGATATGAAGATGAACCTGATTCTTACCCCACTGCCTCACCCCCAGATCTGGAAAATGATATATTCAGTAAGTTTAGGCAGGCAGTCAAGAATTCAACTGAGTGCTACTAGCATTTTAAAAGATAAAGGGTCCACTGTATATCCTGCTATGTACCAGACTACTGTCAAGAGAAATAAGTAACAAGGAGCTTGCAATCTAACCTGGGGAGACAAAATACCCACATAAGACACAAATAAAGGACAACATAATTGAATTAAATTAAATTAAATAAAGGATAGCAACTGATACCAGAATTTAGATAAGAAAAAATTCTTTGGGACTAGAGGTTTTGTATGGATAAGTTCTCCTCTCTAGGAAAAGAATTGTGGAGCTCTTTAATGAATACTTCCTTATACTTTATGCTTGAAGAGTCCCTGTCAACCTACATGGGACTGAGTCCCTGCAGGGAGCAGACCTAGAAGCAGTAATAGTCCATTCTCATGTCCCCACTCTGAGGTATTCTTAAATTTAGGAACATATACCATAATAACTCTAGCACTGGAAGGGACCTCAGGTACCATATGTAAGATATGTGATTGTATATTTGCATACATGCATGCATATGCATACATACACACATACATCACATACATATGCAAATATACATAATATAATGTGTATATGCAACATATAATAGGTTTCTGTATAATTCAAATATGCATATGAAGATATGTGTTTTAATATATACACATATGCACATACATATACATATACACATAATACAATATGTATTTGGAATATATAATGTAGTATGTATATGTAGTAATAAATATGTATAATTCAAACTATGTATAATGTGTATATGCATAGAGATATACATATATGCACATATACATACATAATATATTGTGTATGTTTAATAGGTATGTGTATAATTCAAATAAACATATGAATCTATAATATGTGTGTTTTCTCTGTATTTATGTATATATATATAAAACTATACACATTATATATATGCATATATATGCATGCACATAATACAAATATACATACATATAATGCAAAGTATATATATAAAACATATACTGTAACATTTAACATGTATTGTATAATTCAAATTCACAGATGAACTACATTGCATGTATATATGCATATATACATACATGCATGCTCCTATATACATTCACACAGTGGAATGTGTATATGTAATATAATATTGTGTAATGTTTACTATGTATATGTATAATTCAAATATACATATGAATATATAATATGCACATATGTGTGTATCCCTTATAATGCAATTGAGTAAGCTGAGGCCCAAAGAGGTTGGATATCTTTCCCAGAAAAACACAGCTTCTTCAATGTCTGAGGTTGAACTTTAACATGTCTTCCCAGCTCCAAGTCCAGTGCCCTATCTCTTTATTCCTGAACAAGCTACACTGCTGCCTTATCTCCACAGGACTTTCTCTACCATGCCACATTGAAAGGACCCTCCACTCTTGAACCTCTTCCTCTGATTGGATGGCTCTTACAGTACCACTGTTTTAATGAGGAGGTCCAGGCCATCCACATCCTCTTTACTATCCAGGCTGTACTCATCTAGGATTTTCCCTATCATCCTGTCTCTCTATTTATAGATCCTTGGTGTGTTTTATCTTACCCTCCGGCCCCCATTAGAATGTAAGTTCCTGAGGACAAAGACTAATTTTCATTTCCTTTGTTTTTCTTTTCTGGCCACCCTGTTGCTCCTAGTGTGCTTAGAACCTTGCTTGGCATACAGTTAGTGCTTAATAAATACTTGTTGAGTGCTTCCCTCTCTACTGTATCATGTTATTCCTCATTTCATGAAGGTTACTTCCCTCATTGGTTCAAAGTCTAACATAGTGTTTTGCATATAGCCAGGGTTAAATTAATTTTGTATGTTATTGTTTTAGCTATGGCCAATTCTTTATGATCTCTTTTGGGGTTTTCTTGATAAATGGTTTGCCATTTCCTTCCCCAGCTCATTTCTCAGATGAGCAACCTGAGATAAATAGGGTTAAGTGATTTGCCCAAAGTCACACCATAAGTAAATGAATGAGATCAAATTTGAACTCAGGCCTTCTTGATTAAGGACCCAGCAATTTATCCTATGTACCAGCTACCCGTCCCAATGGATTATATTCAGAAACACATCCATAGGACGCAATCCCACAGTCCTTGTCCTCCAAGAGCATATGGCATAATGGAGAGATGTGTCTGTGTAAAAGTGGATGCAAAATCTGTACCAGGCTCTTTAGAGAAAGTCACAGTTTCATGACCAATCCTTTCTCCCTTCTTCTTTCCAAGTCCAAAGGCTCATTGTATTTGGGGCCACGTTCAGAATAAAAGAAGATTTATTTTATACATATTAAAAAAGAAGGAGAAAGAAAGGCATCCTCCCTCTGGCCCACTAAATCTTAAACAAATACCCTCTAGAATTGAACCATTGAGAGGCAATGGGGTGTAGTGGAAAGAGTAATAGAAGAAGAGACCAGGATTATAATGAGATTGTGGTACTTATTGGCCATGGGAGCATTGGTAAATCAATCTCACTAGAGCCTTAATTTCCTCAGTTGGAAAATGGAGATAATAATATACTTATTATCTGCTTCAAAGTGTTAGTATAAGAAAGCACTTTGCAAACCTAAAGGAACTATGTCAAGGATTAATAGGATACAGTAGCAAGCTATGAACTCCAGGCCTATGATGTGACAAATGCTATAGGAGAAAAAGAATCCATCTTACTTTTAAGAAGATACAATCTAAGTAGAGAAGAGAGAGAGAGAGAGAGAAGAAGAAGGGAGGGCAGCAGGTGACACAGTGTTATTGGACTTGGGGTCAGGAAGACCTGAATTCAAATCCTGCCCTAAGACTTGGTAGCTGTGTGACCTGGGGCAAATCATTAACTTCTCTCAACTTCAGTTTCTTCTATTGTAAAATGAAAATAATATTATTAATGCATAATAATTTATAATTGTTGTTAATAATAATTAATCCTCCCAGGATTGTTAGAGGATCAAACAATATAACTTTTCTGCAGTGATTTGCAAAACTTAATATGATGTATAAATGAGACTCAAACTCTATGATCAGTGAGGATGGAGAGGAGAACAGACTGGGGAGGAATAATAAAAATAAATACAGAATTGTGAGATTATCTTGGAAATGGACAAAAGAGAAGAGGATGCCTGACTTTTATAAACTCCTGCAATACCACAAACTGACTTAATTCAATAAGCATTTATTAAATCTCTATTATGTACTAATCTAATGGGCAGCAAGGTGATTGCAGTAGATAGAATGCCAGGCATGGAGTCAGGAAGATTTATCTTCTTGGTTTCAAATCTGGCTTCAGACACTCTTCAGCTATATTTTCCTGGGCAAGTCACTTAACTCAATTTCCCTCGGTTTCCTCATCCATAAGAAGGAGCTAGAGAAGGAAATGGCAAACTGCTCTATTATCTTTGTTAAGAAGACTCCAAATGAAGATAGGAAGAGTCAGAGTGATAAAGAAAGTTAGACAACAAAGTATCAATCCAAGAGGGTCCACAGAAAAGGAAAGGGAAAAAACCTAAAAATAATGGACAAGCACACATGACAAACCAATCCCCTCTGAACTCTATATCAGTCTCTACTTGTTAAGAAGTGCTACCCTTTCTTACAGCTCCAATACCTACTTTAATCAAAACTGTTCCTGATTGAAAGTGAAGGGCTGAGTTGAACTGAGTCATTTGTGGGACCACATATCTAGTAGAGTGAAGGGTCCTACCTCTGTAGCCTTTTGACTCTGAGTAGCCAAAGATCCTTCAACATTATTAGGAGAATTCAAGGAATCTCCTTCCCCTTTTCCCAATTTTCAAAGCTTTTCTGGTCATTCCAACAGAACTTCGGTGGTTGTCAAGCCCTTTATGGGACTGGGATAAAACAGGAATCATGGAAACTCTAAGAAGCAAGTGTACATTGGCCTGAGTAGGATAATGCAAGAGAGCAGGCACCAGGCTTCTAGAAAGGGAGAGACTTGGGAAGTGAGAAGTCTTAGAAAGGTGATGTTTTTCTCACTTGTGAAGGAATAAGAATCACATAAAATTCCCTTAGTGGAGACTTCAGTGATTACATAGTGTTCCCCAAAGCAAAGACCTTTGTGAAGACACATGGGTCAGCTCAAGCCAGCTCTCTGAATAAGTCAAAAATCAAACAATGAAAACAAAAATAAACTAATTAATTAATTAAATGCAATTTGGTCAACCTATACCATGCTGACTTCAATGGTAAAATTTGCTATAAACTCTTTGAGGGCAGAGATTATCTTTTTTCCTTGTCTTTCCTTTTTTATCCTTTCCTTTCTTTTTTGGTCTTTTGTACCCCTACAAAGTCTGACACAGTGGTTTAAATAGTCACTTGATAAATGTTTGTCAAATTATTTAATTCAACATGAGAAAAAAATAATTATATTAAACCTTTGGCTTACAAAATACTTTACTCATAAAAGCTCTATAAGGCAGGTATTGTTTTACATACAGATGGAGCCACAGATGAAGAAACTGAGTTCCTCTTGTGCTCTCTCTGTTGAAGAAAAGATTTACCTGAAGATAAGATAGTCAAATTAGAATATGAAACATCAAAAAACCATTCAGTTTGCTTTAGAAGCAGAGAAGTAGGTGATGTGATGAAAAAAATTATTTGCTTACTTCTTACAAATATCCTGACTTCTAGAAGAATGGCTCTTGACAATGCTGTATTATTCACTAATTTATCCAATTTACTGATAGCAATAGATCACATTTGTTTTGTTGCTGTTCAGTCATATCCGACTCTTCATGATCCCATGGAGCAACTAATTGTCCATGGGGTTTTCTTGACAATAGCACTAGAGCGGTCTGCCATTTCCTTTTCCAGCTTATTTTACAGATGAGGAAACTGAGACAACTAAAGTTAAGTGACTCTCCCAGTCACACAACTAGTAAGTATCTGAAGCTAAATTTGAACTCAGGAAGATGAGTCTTCCTGAACTACAGTCCTGGCACTCTATCTATTGTGTAACCTAGCTGCCCTTTAAATTGAAAACTATTTTATTATAAAGGAACAAACTCTTATGAGAGCAGGAAGTCTGAATTCTAGTTTTAGATATGCTTGCTGTGAAGTCACTGATTTCTGTAGGCCTTCATTTCCTTATCTTTAACATGAAGGGATTGAAACTAAATGATACTTAAACTAATTGAGACCATGGATAGAGCCCTGCACTTGAAGTTAGGGAGATCCAAGTCCAAATCTAGCCTGAGACACTTACTAGCTATATGACTTGGACCATCACTTACCTTTTGCTTCCACAGTTCCTCAACTATAAAAATATCTATAATAACAGCACTTCCCTTCCAGGTTTTTGTGAGGATTGAAAAAGACACATGTAAAGTGTTTCATACAGTTTCTGGCACGTAGTAAGTTTTGATTATTCCCTTTCCTTTTTTTTTTCTTTTTTTGACTCTATTATAGAATTGAGTTAGGTAATAGAATTTAATTTTTGATCTATCTCTGATGTGGTACAAGTTTACTTAATTGTCTTCATGTCATGGATCCCATTGGCAATTGGATGAAGCTTATAATGCTTTCAAATAACCAAAGGAAATGCTAAGTTCCTAATATAAGTTAGTAAAAAGAAAGATTTTTTCCTCTTTTGGGTACATAGGTTCCTTGAAATTTAAGAACCCCCTCAGGTACTGGTTTGAAGTGAGCAAGACCAGGGTTCAAATCTTGCCTGACCTTTACTAGTTGAACAAGTTAGTTAACCTCATTTTGCCTCAAGCAAGCTCCCTAGGAATACTTTATGAAGTTATGGGGGAAATCCCCCAAATTGAGCAATTTCAGATCCTTTACTTATACTTTGGTTTACAAAAATTTGATTTACATACAATTTTATTTTTCAGAAATGCTTCCTTCTATTAGCAGTAAGTGTGAAGATGTGAGTCTTTAAAATAACAAACTCAGGTATCCTATTCAGAAGGAGGCTGACCTTGTTATAACACCCAATCTTTCATGTGTACCTTGCCATCAGTAAATAGTTTTTTTACAAAACAAAACAAAACAAAACCAAAAAAAAAAAAAAAAAAAAAAAAAACACCAAGAGGTAGCATCATACAGAGGATACTGTTGAAAACAGGCTGGTCCTGTTTGGGAAGGTCCTTTATTACAACAATTCCCCATATCAAAGCAGACAGCAGAAGCTCGAAGATCAAAGCAGAGATAATTCATCTTCAGTATTTGTCCTTGACAAACTCGGTTAGGTCTGTGTTTTAGCACAGGGAAAATTTACTATTTGACTGAATCAATATCCCAACATCAAAGAGGGCTTGTCTGATAATTGAAGTTGCAGATCTGCTGCTTGAAAAGGAAAAATCCTTCTGTGCTCTGAGACAAGTGGAAAAGATAAATTGCATCCTCAGCATTGTGTGTGAAACTGGGCAGCAAAATCCCACGGAGTGAGATGTTTTATCTGAGTGGTTTCTTGCAGGCATACTTAAGTAGAGCCCAATGAATGGGTTTTCCTCGAAGAAGCTTGCCAATAGTTCTCCATCTGCCTGGCAACACTCGGCTGGTCTTTCAGGTCTGAGCCTCTCCTAAGCCTTGGCTACAAATCATGCCAAATCTGGCCATTCTTGGATAATGCTCTCCAATGGGAACTTGGACTAGACAATTTAACACATTTTCACTTGTGACCTCTACCAGATGTGGAAAGAACAAAGCATGTGGGTTCTCCCTAAAGGCTGAGCTCAGCAAAACAGTTCTGTGGATGCCAAAGACACCAGAATCTTCTTTTAGTCCAGCTGGGAGTATGTAGTCTAATTCTTTGTCTCAAGACCCTTTGCTAAATTCAGAGACTGTCAGGAAAGGAAAGGGCTTTCAAAATCACCCATTTCCATTCCCTTATTTAAAAATAAGGAACTTGAGTTCCATCCAGATAAGAAAAGGCTCTTGCACAAGGTTACACAGTTTGCCCAAGGTCACACAATAGCAATAGGACTCTTGGTTTAGTGTTAATGGGAATCAGATCTTCACTAATGGGCATCAGACTAAAATAAAGATTAGATGAAAACTTCTGTATTTAATTTTGAAGTCTATTATTAAAATTACAAGAATATTTGCTATTATCTAGTTTTGAAAGGACCAAACCAAAATAAAAAAAAAAAAAAAAGGAAACAATTTATCTCTTCATCTTCTTCTCTATAACTGTACCTCAAACCTGGAGGAATAAAAGAAGGAAGGAAGGAAGGAATGAAGAAAGGAAGGAAGGAAGGAAGGAAGGAAGGAAGGAAGGAAGGAAGGAAGGAAGGAAGGAAGGAAGGAAGGAAGGAAGGAAGGAAGGAAGGAAGGAAGGAAGGAAGAGAGGGAGGGAGGGAGGGAGGGAGGAAGGAAGGAAGGAAGGAAGGAAGGAAGGAAGGAAGGAAGGAAGGAAGGAAGGAAGGAAGGAAGGGAGGGAGGGAGGGAGGGAGGGAGGGAGGGAGGAAGGAAGGAAGGAAGGGAGGGAGGGAGGAAGGAAGGAAGAAAGGAAGGAAGGAAAGGAAGGAAAGGAAGGGAAGGAGGGAGGGAGAAGGAAGGGAGGAAAGAAGGGAGGAAGGGAGGAAGGGAAGAAGGGAGGAAGGGAGGAAAGGAGGAAGGGAGGAAGGAAGGAAGGAAGGAAGGAAGGGAAGGAGGAAGGGAGGAAGGAAGGAAGGAAGGAAGGAAGGAAGGAAGGAAGGAAGGAAGGAAGGAAGGAAGGAAGGAAGGAAGGAAGGAAGGGAGGGAGGGAGGGAGGGAGGGAGGAAGGAAGGAAGGAAGGAAGGAAGGAAGGAAGGAAGGAAGGAAGGAAGGAAGGAAGGAAGGAAGGAAGGAAGGAAGGAAGGAAGGAAGGAAAGGAAGGGAGGGAGGGAGGGAGAAGGAAGGAGGGGAGGGAAGAAGGGAGGAAGGGAGGAAAGGAGGAAGGGAGGAAGGGAAGGGAGGGAGGGAGGGAGAAGGAAGGAGGGGAGGGAAGAAGGGAGGAAGGGAAGAAGAGAGGAAGGGAGGAAAGGAGGAAGGGAGGAAGGGAGAAGGAAGGAGGGGAGGGAAGAAGGGAGGAAGGGAAGAAGAGAGGAAGGGAGGAAAGGAGGAAGGGAGGAAGGGAGGGAGGAAGGAAGGGAGGAAGGAAGGAAGGGAGGAAGGAAGGAAGGGAGGGAGGGAGGAAGAGAGGAAAGGAGGAAGGAAGGAAGGAAGGAAGGAAGGAAGGAAGGAAGGAAGGAAGGAAGGAAGGAAGGAAGGAAGGAAGGAAGGAAGGAAGGAAGGAAGGAAGGAAGGAAGGAAGGAAGGAAGGAAGGAAGGAAGGAAAGAAGGAAGGAAGGAAGGAAGGAAGGAAGGAAGGAAGGAAGGAAGGAAGGAAGGAAGGAAGGAAGGAAGGAAGGAAGGAAGGAAGGAAGGGAAAAGAGGGAAGAAGGAGGGAGGGAGGAGAAAAAAAGGAGATGAGAGGAGAGGAGAAGAGGAGAGTAGAGGAGAAGAGAGGAGGCAGTCAGAAAGAGAAGGAGGAACATTGCCAGAACCGTGGAGCAAGGAAAGGTAAAGATCTCTTAACTTTCTTATTCATAAAATCATAAATTTTGAGGTTGAAAGGACTTTAAAAGTCAGCTAGCCCCCATCCTCTCATTTTTACAGATGACAAAACTGAGGTACAAAGGATCTAAATAAACTGTCTAAGGTCTCAAAGGGAAGAAGTGGCAGGGATGGAATTCAAATTCAGTACCTCTAACTCCAAATCAAAACCCATGAAGCAGGTGTTATCACTGCCCAGACAGCTTTTGTAAAGTTTGCAGGTTTGGAGGCTGACACAGGAGTCTCCCTACTCTTTTGGACAATGAGTATTTCCAGAACAAAGAATTATGGTGAAGTAGATAGAATGTCCTTGGAAGACCTCAGATACTTCATCCTGACTATGTGTTCCCAATTTTCTGGAGACAATTTTTGTTTCACATTGCATAGAAGGCACAGGTCTATAGTGGTAAAAGGGGCTTATCAGGATATTCTAGTACTAGGTCCCTTTCTCCAGAATATCTTGCAAGATTTCTAAAACCCCTTCACACACAGTGCTAACTTCAGCCAAACCCTCTGAACTTCTGCAAATTTCTCCTATGAAGATGTTATTTGGCTTGTTAAGAGTTAAAATCCAAGCCAACACTTGTTTTCCAGATCATATTTTCTTCCCATGGTAATGTGGGTGGAGAGATTCATTAGGGAAGTCCCAGCACATCTAACTTCCTTTTTGTTTCTTTCTTCTTTTAGCTCTTTCTTTGTGGAGAGGAGGGAGGGGGAAGGAATAGGGGGCTTGCTTTTCAACAATGAGCAAAGCTCTTTTGGTGCTTCTTCACTTGCCTGTTGACTTGAATGAATCCCTCAAGCAAACATATTTTTCAGCTTTAAAGGAAAACTCCAGATATTTCCTACCTCTTATTCTCCCAGCCCAGCTCAATGAGCCCCTGAGTTTAGCCTTATATTTGTAGGATTACAAAAGCTAAGAAAATGCCCCAGCAAAATGGTTTGTGAGTGTTTCATTGCTGAAGCAAGGAAACTGATATTTCTGATTCTGCTTTCTGTGGCATTCAGATTGCAAAGCAATAATATCTCGAGAAAGGACGGTAAGATTTGACTGCAACATTAAAAATGGCAAAGCATTTCCAAATCTCATTAGAATTAAATGGATGCTCAAATTTATAAGAATACAAATAATTCCCTAATTGATAAATGGTCAAAGGATATAAGCAGACAATTTTCAGATGACTAAATTAAAGCTCTAAATCACTATTGATTAGAGAAATGCAAATTAAGACAACTTTGAGATACCACCTCAGACCTCTTAGATTAGCTAAAATGACAGGAAAAGATTATGATAAATGTTGGAAGGGATGTGGGAGGCATTGCTGGTGGAGTTGTGAAATAATCCAACCATTCTGGAGATCAATTGGGGACTATGCCCAAAAGGTTATAAAACTGTATACCCTTTGGTTCAGCACTGCCATTACTGGGTCTACAACCCAAGAAAATCATAAAGCAAGGAAAAGGACCCACATTGCAAAATTGTTTGTAGCTGCTTTTGGGGGGTATAATAAAGAATTGGAAAATGAATAGATATCCATCAGTTGGGGAATAACTGAACAAGTTGTATTATGTGAAGGTAATGGAATATTATTATTCTATAAAAAATGACAAACAAATTGATTTTAGAAAAGCATGGAAAGATTTACATGAATGGATGCTAAGCTAAACAGAACCAGGAATACATTATACATGATAACAGCAAGAATGTGCAATGATCAACTATGAAAGACTTGGATCTCCTCAATGGTTCAGTGATCCAAAGTAATCCCAACAGACTTTGGACAGAAAAAAAACCCATCTGCATCCAGAAAAGGAACTAAAGAGACTGAATGTAAATTAACACTTGCTATGTTCACTTTTTTCTGCTTTTTAAAAAAATCTCTCTGATGATTTTTCTCTTTTGCTCTGACTTTTCTCTTCCAACATGATTTATAAAATAATGTGTATGAAAAATAAATAAATTTACTAGGAAAAAACTCATACCTCCCAGACTTGAAGTTCAACACTCTGTTCATTATATTACACTGCACTATTGCTCAAAATTATGTCTCTACATTCAATAGATTGTCTGTTCTTTCAAATGATAGGATCTCATGCTGATTCAAGGTCTATTATCCTAGATAGATTCTCAGTTTAGAGTTAGGAAATGCCCTTTATAGCTGTTGCATCTCTCATTGAAGTTCTCTGTCCTCCAAACCTATTAAAAATAAATAAATTTGCTAGGAAAAAAAGGATTGAATAGATGCTTGAGCTAGCAGAAAGCAGAGCTACTTGAGAAACCAGAATCAAAGAATTTGGTAGTGAGAGGGGACTTTAGAAACCGTCTGGTCCACAAAGAAGTATCAGTATTTACTGTCACAGGGGAATACCAGAGATATCAATGATAACTGGGCATAATCAATCACTTCAAGACAGATAGGTGGTAGTATGGATAGGGTACCAGAACTGGAGTCAGGAAAAGAATTCAAATCTGACCCCATACCATCACTAGCTGTGTGACTCTGAGCAAGTCATTTAACCGTTTGCTTCAATTTTCTCTTCTGAAAAATGAGCTGGAGAAGGAAATGGCAGACACTACACTATCTTTGCCAAGAAAACCCCAAAAGGGATCATGAAGAGTTGAAAATGACTGAAAATAACTACGCAAAAGATATCAGACATATAATAAGCATCAGACACAGGATTTGAACCCAGGGCCTCAGCTTAAAGGACAACACTCTTTTCACCATATCACTCTGCCTCCCATTACACTGCTCATATCACATGACAAGAATTCCATCTCATGAACCTATAGCAGCATATGGTAAACCATTTAAAAATATTCAGAAAATATAAACAAAGAAATCATGTTAAGTCTTTCTATACATGTTTGAACTCTATTTTCTCATTTTTAAAGTAACAGAGCAGTATGGTTAACAAAAAGTCCTGGATCATGGGTATTTTCATCATGAATGATAAAGCTGAGCACGGAACTGAAAAGGAGGGATAGTAGGCAGAATTTCCTTTAGGAAATTACTTAGTGCTTTCAATGATACCACACTTCTCCCTGAAACAAAGACCATCTTTTATTACTTTTTACCTATTCTTCCAATGATGCTTACTGGAGGTGACCCAAAGTATTCTGGTCTCCAAATAATTAAAGTCAATCAAAAGACAATGGAAAAGAATATGGTAGATAGTAACCAGTAGCAATATATTGCAAGTTAATGCAGGAAAGGCAAAATAAAGGATATCATCAGAAAAATGTAGGACTGAAAAAAGATAGATTTGTTGCAGAGCAAGAATAAGAGTTGATGGATAACTCCTGTTCTTTGTATTCATGAAATATTTTGATATTTAGAGAAAACCTTTAGCATACTGAGAGAAACCTCCCCCCTCACCTATGGACTGTCAGTGTTCTCTGATGATTGCTCTTTATTGTCTCTCCTGATAACTCCTAGAGATAGAGTGCCTGGAAAACCTCTCCCTGGCAAAAATTGTCTGATGGTTCTTCAGTCACTGTAGAATTTAGGAGCCACCACACTAGAAATGTGCCAAAAGTCAGTCATTGTGTCTAAGCCTAAGGATGTCTAATTGTCTGCTTTTTAAAAACTTACTTCTTCCTGCCAGAAGAATCCATCATTTTTTCAAAATCTCTATATGACTTAGGGTGAGAAAATCCATAAACCCACTACTTAATTTCCTTATATGTACCCTATGACAACAAACCCATTTTTAGGAGATTTGGCCAAAGAAATACCATAGAATTCTTTATCTCTGAGCCACTAGTCTCTAATCACACACACACACCATTCAAGTCTTGTCATGCAAACTTCTCTATGCAACATAAACACCAACCTTCCTATTCTTCATAGCAAAGACAGGCCCAATTGCAAAGCAAGAACTCTGTCTTGCTCTGCCACATAATCCATTCACTTCAATTGTTCTGCATATTTATTTATTCTGGATTCTTCTGAACTAGGATAGCCAATTTAAAAATCACTACCAAAAGAAGAACCATTTAACAAATCTTTTTTTAGTCTTATTTTTACTGTTTTTACTCACTGGTTTTGAGAAGAGATTGGAATCAGATGTCATTGTCTGTCACCTATTTAAACTACTGACACACTTGTATGCACTGAAAATTTAATTTTATATTGTTTAAAATGATTGTACATGTATAACCCATATCAAAATGCTAGCTATCTTGAGGAGGGGAGAGGTAAAGGAGAAAGAAAGAAAAAAATTAGTACTCAAAATCTTACAAAAATAAATATTGAAAACTGTTTTTATATGTAATTTGAAAAATAAAATACTATTGAATTTAAAAATGACAAGCAGAAAAAACAAAATTTAATTTTACTTACAAATGTAATTTGTTTATAATTTAAATTACTTATAATAAAAATGACCTTACATTAATTTATGTTAAAAAGTCATTGACATCAAGATCAATGTGCTTCTCATTATCAATCAATAAAAAATATACTTAGATTTGATATTTATCTTGTACCACCAATCTGAAACAAATTTTATTGTTTTCACTTTATAATAATAATAGCTAGCATTTGTATTACACCTTAAAGTTACAAATATTATCTCACTTTACCTCCACAACAAACCTGAAAGATAAATACTATTATTGTCCCTATTTTGTAGAGGAAATTGAAAAAGACCAAGGTTAAATGACTGGCCCAGAGTCATACAGTCAGCGATGTCTAAGGTCAGGCTTTAATTCAAGTGTTTCTGATTTCAGGTCAATAGTCTTTCTACTGAGCCACCTCAATGTCTCTATTGCCATTTTGCTGATAGTAATTTCATATGATACAGAATTCATAAAGAAAGTTTTAAAAACACATAATTTTGTTTCTGTGTTTAGCAAGCACTCCCTCAACAGTGAAGTTATTAGCAGGCAACGATCAAGAGTTATTGCTGATTCTGTGAAGCAGTAAATTTTTGTTCCTGGTACTTGAAGCTTTATGCTTTTTAACAGAATTCTACAACATCTAGACCTTTATTTTATAGTTTAAACTATTGGCAGCTCTTTTTAGTTCGTTCAGTTATATAGCCTTGAGTGCAGAAACAGAAAGTAATTCAAATTCCAATATGAGTTCTTGCAAAACTTCATTCCCCTGGTTTATGTCAGCTTAAGAAAATTGAAAATTCCTTTTACCTGTATATAAAAATAGTCTTTTTCAGACAAAACTGAAAATCTATTGCTTGGCTATCTATTTTTTTACTATCTCTCATTGATGAAAATTTTCAACTTTTCTACAATCTTTCAAATAGAAAAAGAGAAAACATTAATAAGAATATCTTTAGATATTCTTTCATATATGTTCAAAGACCTTTAACCTAACTAAAAAAAAATTAAATTAAAACTAATAAGGTGATTAATTTTTGTATTAACAAGTTCTAAGATGCAGCTAATGTTATCAAAATGGTTCAGAAGTTTATTTTGGTTTCCTAGTGAACACTGAAATTTAAAAAAAAAAATTAAATGGTGATAGCTTTGGTCCACAGAAATAATTTCTGGGTTCTCCAACACATCTGTGGCAGTAGCACTCAACACCTGAAAAATGTCTTTTATTTGTAAAGTTAAAGCTTTAACATCATTTGTTTTAAAAGGACCAGTATGTCCAAGTGACATTTAAGAGATATCTGTGATGTGTTCATTAACTTAGCAGCTGGTAAAACATGAAAAAAAAAATTTGAAAAGTCTTTGTGCTTCCTGAAAAATGCAGGAGCCACATGACTCAAAGAAGCTGCTCCTACACCTGCTAGATTAAGTCTGTGCTGCACAGAGCATAAGTGTGGAAAATTCATTTTCCTAAGAATGCTTGCTCACAGCAAGCCAGATTCCAGTGAAGGATGGAACATTATCCCTTCCAGCAATGAAGCACTGCTAACGATATGGAGAAGCTACTACAGCATCTCATAAATGCTTGATAGTCTGAGGAATGCTGAACTTCATCCAATCCTTTAGACCAAGAAGTCTCAATCTATTCTGTGTCATGTACTTCTTCTGAAAACAATGTTTATAAAGGCATAAAATAAAATACATAGTACTATAAAAGAAATAAATTATATCGAATTTAAGATGTAATTTTCCCATCCAAATTCACAGACACTCTGAAATCTATCCATGAAGGGGTCTTTGGAACCCAAGTAAAAAACTGTGACTTTAGACTTTGGAGAAAGAAATGGCAAACCACTCCAGTATCTTTGCCAAGAAAACCCAAATGGGGTCACAAAGAGGCAGGACATGACCAAAATGAGTGAACAATAACAACTTCAAATTTTCAAAAGAATTTTAAAAAGCAGAGGTTGTAAACTAGCAACCCAACCCAACAAAAATAAAAATTTATAATATCATGAAATATATTTTAGACATTATAATAACATAATTTAAAGGTGGGGTTCTTAATCTGAGATGGGGGTAAGGTATCTGTGAACCTTTCCTTTCTTCTTATACTTTGCTCTCCTCTGTATAATTTATGATCCAGTAACACTAGCCTCCTTGCTTTTCCTCACACAGGACATATATCTCCCAAGTCTGCAATTTCACTGATTTTCCCTCATTCCTTAAATGTTCTTCTTGATTTCCCTTCCTTCAACTAAGTTTTCTTCAAGGAACCTTCCCCACTTTTTTGAAGGTTGTTTTCATTTTTCTCCCCCACTAAAATGTAAGGGGTGGAAATCTGACCTTCAAAGGATCTTCCCCAGTTCCCCTCAATACTAATGCCTTCCCTAAAAGTTTACCTCTAATTTACCCTCTGAATGTTCTGTGTATGTAGAAGGCTGCTTTTACTTTTTTTATCCCTCATTAGAATGTAAGAGGTGGTGAGGTATTCAAGAAAAATGAACACATCTGATGTGAGCAATTGCTGAGTTCTTTTCAGGGCTGCTCATCCACTCTTAGTGTCCACCTGGCACTCAATCGTCCCCTGTGGCATAGTGGTCACACCTCAGGAAAACCATCTTGGCAGATGGGACAAACCCAGGCTGAGGATAACCACTGGTGAGTTCAGGGGATCTCAACCCCAAGCATGTGAAGACTTACCCCAGTGGAATGAAAAAAGCAGTTGTTCTAATGACCATGAAGGCAGCTGAAGCAGATGCTAGGAGCGCTTAGAGTTTGGTCAGAAATGAAAGACATCAAAGTCATCCTCAGCATCCTGGGCCATAGCCATCATCCTGACTTTTGTTTTGACACTGGACTTCAATGATCCTTAAAGAGAGAGAGTGAGGCTGATGACACTGTGCAACTCAGGCTCATTTAAATCCTGTTCAAGTCCAAATCAAGACATTCTCAGGTCCTCTTTGAATGAAGAACAAATAACAAGATTATAAGATGCATGAGGGTAGGTGCTATTTTTGCCTTTCCTTGTTTCACTGATGCTTAGCACAGTACCTGCCACATAAATGTACTTAATAGAAAAGCTAGTTGGGGCAGCTAAGTAGCACAGTGGACAGAACACCAGCCCTGGAGTCAGGAAAATATGAGTTTAAATCCAGCCTGACTTTTAACACTTCCTAGCTGTGTGACCCTGGGCAAGCCAATTAACCCTTATTGCCTCACCAAAAAAAGAACTTGTTGAGTTGTTTCAATCATGACCACATCTCCCTGACCCCATTTAGAGTTTTCTTAGCAAAGACAATGGAGTGATTTGCCATTTCCTTCTCCAGCTCATTATACAGATAAGGAAACTGAGGCAAACAGGATAAAGTGACTTATCCAGGGTCACACAGCTAGTAAATAACTGAAGTTGCATTTAAACTCAGGAAAATGAATCTTTCTGACTCTAGGCCTGATGATCTATTCACTGTGCCATCTAACTGCCCCTTATTGACAGCTTTTTTAAAAATATTTTGATGATTTTATTTCAATATAATTGTTTTTCTGTGGAATCTCATGTATTTTATTTTAAATACTTAAAAATATTATTCTCAATAAGGGACAATAGGTTTTTATTAGATTGCCAAAGGGGTCTACAACATGAAAAAGATTAAGAGCCTCTACTCCAAAGAAGATATATAGCAATGAATCAAAAAACATTTCTGAACACAGACATACCAAATGGCATATCATCTAAATTCATGAAGGAATAATAAAACATGTAACTGATTACACTATAAGAGTTTAATATTTCCTCTCAGAGCTAGACAAATCTAACAAAAAGAAACAAAACAGAACACAAGAATTTTTTAAACTCTTGGAGAATTTAGAGCTGAAAGACTTATGGCATCTTTTAAAGGGCCCATTTAAGTTACATATTTTTCAGTATCATATGATACCTTTACAAAAATATAACATGTATTTAAACATTGAGAAATTAAAAATGAATGTTAAAAAGCATAAATGCTAAGTATCATTTACAGACCACTGAACATAAAAGATTACTTTATAAAGATAAAATACCAAAGTAAACAAGATGTCAAATAGAGATTTTAAATAATCTAATTTTGGGAAAGGAAACTGTATTAGCTTTAAAAACTCTGAGGGAAAAATTCTCTTTTCTCAAGGGATTTACAAGAGAATTCTATCAAACTGACAATCCTTTTGCTTAAATTAACTCATTCATGAACCATTAGGGAAAAAATACTACAGCTCTTACTGATAATTAGACAAATGATAGGAAGGCTATTCTCAAGCAACTGAAGTTCCTCCTCACATGTATCAAATTGTCAAAGCTGACAAATGGAAAATGACAATTATTGGGGGGGAATAGACACATTGACACACTATGGCATATTGAAAGAGATTCAAAAAAAATTTTAGGAATTAAAGAGAAATATGCAGAACCAGCAGAACAGTTCAGACTATGATTTAAAAAAAAAAAACTTTTAAAAGATTGATCAATGCAATGATTAGCCATGATTCTAGAAAACTAATGAGAAAGAATACAACATACTTCCTGAGAGAGATGATGAACTCTAGATATAGCATGAGACACATGGTTTTGGACATAGTCAGTATGACTTGCCTGTATATTTCCTACAAGGGTTTTCCTTTTTTTTTTTCTTCCAGTTATGGGGGATGGAAGATGAGAAGGAGAAAAAATATTTGATAACTGAAAAAATAAATTTGATTAAAAATAAAGAAAAAAATTATATACATATGTGAAAGTGAGAGAAAGAAAAAGAGAAAAACAGGGAAGAAGATAGGAGAGGAGGGAAAGAGAGTGAGGGAAAGGGGAAGAGGAAGAAGAGAGAAGGGAGAAGAGGGAAGGGAGGGGAGAGGAGAGAGAGGCTTTTCTTCAGTCCTTCTTTTCATCATCTAAAGAACTTTCATTTAGTCAATGGAGATTTGCTTTCTGCCCTTCCCTCCATTCACCCCCTTCCCCTGCACCTTATCTCTTGCTGCTCAGTGGGGTGCAGTCAACCGTCCCTGAGGTATGGGGCATTGAGCTAATGATGTTTGTGCAAAAAGTAATAAATGGTTAAAATCACACAGTATCAGTTATTTTTCACTCATTCAATTGTGTCCCACTCTTCATGACCTCATGGACTATATACTGTCAGAAAACAGAACCATAAATTACTCACCTGAATTGAATTATCAAATATGAGGTACCTTTTCCTATCCTTTATGGTGAAACATACTAAACAATCAAAATAGATGCAACATGGATAAACAATGGTTAAATATAATTAGTAATTAGGTATTTATTAGTCATAGAACTAGAACAATGAGAAGGGAGATAAGGGGCACATACTGGAAGAAAGAGATTGGTAATGGAAGTAGTAAGGGATAAATTCTCCTTTAAATATCACTATACAATTTAAAAATTCAAGAAACAATTTTTTTTAAATAGAAACCTGTCTTACTTGACTCTTTTCAGTAATGAAGTGATTCAGGACAATTCCAACAGACTTGTGATGGAGAGAGCCATCTGCATTTAGAAAGAGGACTTGTGGCCATTGAATATGGATCACAACGTAGTACTTTCACCATTTTTGTTATTTGCTTGTTTTGTGTTTTTCTTCCTCACTTTTTTTCTTTTTGATGTGATTTTTTTTATGCAGCATGATATATATGGAAATATGTTTGGGAGAAAAAAAAAGAAACCTGTTCTAAAAGTATGATTCATTTTACCTGCTATTATAAGAATCTTTCCATTTTAGAAATAAAAATATCATCAAATTCATACCAACTTGGGAGATAATTAAATTGTAGGTTGTTCCATTTTATAGAATAGTCAGAAATAAATACAATGTTATTGCCTGGGCTAACAGGTATAATCTATGATAGCTCCCTCTGGTACTTCCCAAAGTCAGCAGAGAAGCTGGTGATTGAACAGATAAGATTAGGTTGAATTTGACACAGGATCCAACACAGTACCCTGATGAAGATGTCAGTCAAGACCACAGTTGGACCTGTGGTATCTACACCTTAATTTTTCTCTTCTGCTCAGTAACTTGAACTTGACTTCAGACTGCCCCTTTTTCTGCTGGCTTGGCTTTTATATTCTACACTCCAACTGACTCAGCCATAGATGCCAAAGGTGACAGTTTTTTATTCCAAAAGTGAAGGGACCTGCTTTAATGGACAGGAAGAATAATTAACAATTGTTTTCATCAATACTTTTTTAAAAATGTGACTAAAAAAAATTCCCCTGGAATTTTTGTTTACATCATTAACTGGAAACAATTATTTGGATTAGAAAGCCCTTTACTCATACTTAATGAAAGAGTAGTTAACCTCAATGATTATCCAAATAATTATGTTTCCTGAGTTAACAGAATCCAAAGTAACAAGATTTTGTTTTGTTAAATTTGCAATTATTCTCCACATATAAAGATAGCTTTCGACATAGAATGAGCCAGGCTAATCAGTTGAATTTTTCATAGAACAGTGACATTTTTAAATGACCTTGGGCACATAAAAATAGCCCAGTAAAGGCCAAGTTATTTTTTTTTCCTCCTTCAATTCTCATTCACTTTTATGAGGGGAAACAATAATGCCATCTTGTCTTTATGCAGTAGCTTTTGACTGAGGAGTTCAAAACATTTTTCAAGGATAACCTTATTAATCTTCACAATATACTGTTGAGGCAAGCATTGTCTTGCCCAATTTGCAAAAGCTTAAAGAAGATAAGTGGTCATAAGGTCAGTCTGTGGGTCATCGGTGATGCCAGGAATAAGGGCCAAAGTTCCTGAACCATTTGCCAACTAACCACAGGATTTCACTTTATTCTTAAAACTCAGGGGTGGTGTTTTACAAATTGTGTAATCAGTGTCATCCTTAGAAATTTTGGATGCCCAAACAAAGAAAACACTTTAGAAAGGGCCATTACCCTTTGTAAACCATAAAACCTGTGGGTAGCCCAACAGCAGTGCTTCATATGGTGTTTACATCAATAAGGAGAGAAAAGAAAGCAGCACACAGAATTACTCTCAGACACTTGCATCTACTGGCTGTCCAGTGCCTTTTGTACTTTCTTCTTGCAAAGCAGAGCAACACAGAACATTAAGCCTAAACAAAATGAAAAACTATCTGTCCTTTGACAAACAGTTAACTGATAGATTTAGAATGGGACTTCTTAAACTTTTTCCATGCCAATCCCTTTTTGTAGAGAAATTTTTATGCCCCAGGTTATGCAAATTTATAAAATAGGTATACAACTTAAACATTTACTGATAAGTCAGAATTAAAGAAATAAAGTCAGAAATGAATGTCAGAAATAAATAAATTTATTTTAAAATAATTCTTTAGTAAACATAAAATTTTATTATTTATTAAAAAGAAAAGAAAATCAGCATACTAACACGATTAATATTCTTATTTATTTTTACATAAAGAATTCAATCTTGGAGTAATATTTGATGCATTTTACTATTGCCAAATTTTTGTGACCCCCCTCATTCAGTTTCACAACCTACAGTTTAAGAAGCTTTGTTTAGAAGATTCAGCTGGAGTAATAGGAAAGCAGAGTTTAATGAGGTCTCTAGCAATACTCAGGAAATGTGCCTCCTTGAAATTAGAAATAAAGAGTGGCACATAACCTTATTAGTCTGACTTCCTGAAGAAAGGAAAAAAAAAAAAAAGAATCAAACATACACCAACAAAAAGGTGAAAATACTCTGCTTTGATTCACATTCAGTCTCCATAGTTCTCTTTCTGGTTCTGGATGGCACTTTCAATCACAAGTTTTTAAATGGCCTTGAATCACCATATTTTGAAAAGAGCCACGTCCATGACAGTTGATTATCACATAATCTTGCTATTGCTGTATACAGTGTTCTCTTGGTTCTGCTCATTTTTCTTAGCATCAGTTCATGTAAGTTTTTCCAGACTTTTCTGAAATCATTCTGTTTATCATTTCTTAAAGAACAATAATATTTCACTATATTCATATGCCATAATTTATTCAGCCATTCCCCAAATGATGAGCATCACTCAATTCCAGTTCTTTGCCAATGGCTACTATAAAAAAAAATTGCACATGAAATCCTTTCCCCTCTTTTATGATCTCTTTAGGATATAGATTCAGTAGAGCTATTGCTAGAGGGTATCCACAGCTTTATAGGCCTTTGGGCATAGTTCCAAATTGCTCTCCAGAATGGTTGAATCATTTCACAACTCCACCAACAATGTATTAGTGTCTCAGTTTTCCCACATCCCCTCCAACATTAGTCATTATGTTTTCCTTTCATCAAAGAAAACACTTTAGAAAAGCACCGTTCACCCTTTGTAAACCATAAAATCTGTAGATAGCCTCACAGCAGTGCCTCATATGGTATTTACATCAATAAGGAGAGAAAAGAAAGAAGTGCACAGGACCCCCCCCCCAAGAAATCCCCCCAAAACAAAGAAAAAATCAGCAATTATGTATTCTTTGGTTAACTTTCTATTCTACTTCCTTAGTGTTATCTGTAGGTAAATCTTAGTTCTTAGGTCTACCCTACCCCAAAGAACTTGCAAAGACTTACCCTGTAAGGGCCAGTCCAAGAATTAGTAAATATCCCCAAAAGGTAAGCTCATTTAGGGACAGGCACTGTCTTTTGCCCTTTTTTCTATCTTCAGCATTTAGCACAGTGCCTGACACATAGTAGATACTTAATAAATACTGATTTGGTGACTGATGGATTTGTCAGTCACCAAAACACTTTCTTAAAGACTATCTTACTCATAAGGAGGTGGTGAGCCAAGTTAAGGGACCCACAATCAGGAATCTTAGACCTAATAAAATGTAAACACATTGGGAAAGGGCCCCACATGTGGCAATATTTGTAGCAGCCCTTTCTGTAGTGGCAAAAAACTGGAAAGTGAGTGGATGCTCAGCAGTGGGAGAATGGCTAAATAAGTTATGGTATATGAATGCTATGGAACATTATTTTTCTATAAGAAGCAATCAATGAGGTGATTTTAGAAAGGCCTGGAGAGACTTACACAAATTGATGCTAAGTGAAGTGAGCAGAACCAGGGATCATTGTACATAGCAATCGTAAGATTACACAATGATCAATTCTGATGGACGTAGTTCTTTTCAACAATGAAATAATTCAGACCAGTTCCGATGATCTTGTGATGAAGAGAGCCATCTGCATCCAGAGAGAAGATTATAAGCACTGAGTGTGGATCTCACTCTTTTTGTTGCTGTTTGCAATGCATTTTGTTTTCTTTCTCATATTTTTTTTCTTTTTGAACTGTCTTTTCTTGTGCAACATGATAATTGTAGAAATATGTATAGGAGCATTGCACATTTTTAACATATACTAAATTACTTTTTGTCTAGATGGAGGGAAGGAAAGGAAACATTTTGGAACATAAGGTTTTACAAGAGTGAATGTTGAAAATTATCTGTGCATAGGTTTTGAAAATAAAAAGCTTTAATTAAAAGAAAAAATGTAAAATCCTTGAAGCCAAAAACTGTTTTTTTCTTTGTATACTAGAACCATACCTGACATGAAGAAATTGTTCATTATCCGCCTATAAACGCTTAGCCCCTCACTTCTTTCTCAGGCCTTGGTAAATCGATTCAATAGGATGCTATCTTCTGACCTGGAATCCCTTACTCACTTGTCCTATTATTGATCACACTTTGCCATACCCTGAGCCTGTATTACTCACCATTTGGTCTTTCACTCTAAACAAATCTCAATGCCTGAGTCATCTGGAAATCTAATCTCAACTGGGTCCTTACTGCAGCAAGGCAGTCATTCACATCTTCCCAAATTAATTTGCTGTCCCATTTCTTCTAAACTTCTTCATCTCAAGTCTTTAATGTGACCTCTACACACACACACACAATCGAGGTTATTCAACAAGAGTTCACCCTTCTTTCCTCCCTGTCTTGTATTACTTATACATCTTTAGCCACTCTCCCACTATATACTCTCTGGCTTTTCTTTACATTACTCCCCCCTTGTTCTCTTCCCAGTCTCCTCCACTTTTTCTTTATACTTGTAAGTATTCTCCAAACTTCTTTCATGATTCCTCTCTTTTGTATCTCACTTGATAATCCTACTAATTTTTATAGGTTCAAATTATCAACTCTATGGAGATGATTCCAAGGTCTATATATCTAGCCCTAATTTCTCTTATTGGGGCAGCTGAGTAATGCCATCATTCACAAAATGCTAGGTCTAGAGTCAGGAAGATTCCTCTTCCTGAGTTCAAATGTGGCTTCACATGCTTACTATGTGGCCCTGGGCAAACACTGTTTGCTTCAGTTTTCTTATCTGTAAAACAAACTGTAGAAGAAAATGACAAGCCAAGTTTGCCAAGAAAACTCCAAATTTGGTCACAAAGAGTTGAACACAACTGAAATGAATGAACAACAGTAATCTCTTTCCTGAGCTCCCATTTCATATCAATAATCATCACCTTTTGAAAATTTCAAACTAAATATCCCATTGGCATTATAAACTTATTACGTCTAAAACAACTAATTATCTAATTTAGAACTGACTTCCCAAAACATCTCCCTTTCCACACTTTCTTGTTACTGTCAAGAGCATCATTTGTTCCCAGACATCTAAATTCACAATTGCAGCATCATTCTTAACTCCTCACCTCACATATTCAATGCATTGCCAAATCTTACCATTTCTATTTTCATATCTTTTGTATGTATCCTCTTTTCTCTCCACTCACATAGCCAAATGCCTAGTTCAGGCATCCCCTCTCTCCTGATTATAATAACCTTCTAATTGGTCTTCCTGTCCTGTCTCTTACCAATACAATTTACCTTCTATTTAATTGACAAAGTGATTTTCTGAAAGCATAAGCCTATGTTACCGTAACCCCCACACACATACACACTTAATAAATTCCAATGGCTCTCTATTATATATCTCTAGGAGCAAATATAAAGTCTATTTTTTGGCATGCAAAGTTCTTCAGAAACTGGCTCCTTCCTATTTACAGTTTTATTCTGTACACTTTGACCTCTAAGACATAGCTACACTAACTTATACGTGGTGTCTTGAGGATAGTATCTCCCATCATTTCCCTGCTTTTCTACTGGCTATCTCCCAAGTCTAGAATGTCCTCTCTTCTCAACTCTGCCTCTTGGCTTCTTCCATCAAGACTCAGCTCAAATCCCACTTGCTATGGAAAGGGGAAATTGCCGCAATTATTATTCTCCCTCCCAGATGCTAGAACCTTCCCCTCAGAGTTTGTTGTTGTGTTAATTCAGTGTGTCCAACTCTTCCTGAATCTATTTGGGGTTTTCTTGGGGGGAAAAAAATCTGGAATGGTTTGCCATTTCTTTTTTCAGCTAATTTTTTGGATGAAGAAACTGAGGCAATGTTAAGTAACTTGCCCAGGCTCACATGGCTAAATTTGAACTCAGAAAGAAGAATCTTCTTGATTCCAAGCATAATCCCTATCCACTACACCATCTAGCTGGCCCTGCACCGTGACTTTGAGATCTTCTACCTATTCTCTGTATATCTTCTCTGGATTTATCTAATAATCTAAAAGAATAGATAGCAGTAATTTCCCAGGTGAAACCCTAGTGGATTGCAACACAGAATGAAAGAAATCTGTCCTTGGCCAGAAAAAAGGGAAGGATTTTGCCAAGCCAACCCAGAAAAAAGAGAACAGGTTCCCCATGAAATCTGGGGCACAGGATACTCCTTTCATCTGAAGCAGTTTTCTTAGCTCTATCTAGAAACAGCCAGTGACTCAGCCCCCACCTTTTGGCAGCTGCTCAGCAGGTCACCCCAAGGCACTTGGCAGCCAACATCTAGTGGACGGTTGCTACAGTTAGCAGCCTAAACTCACATCTTAGTGAGTTAGGGTAGATATGGGGTTTGGGGGTAAAGTCATCTTTCATATGATCACGTTTACTTGTGACATTTCTGCTTCAGGACTTGTGGGTCCTCTCTTTACCCTCCCCCTTTCCATTCATCTTCAACACATAAAACATGTTCAGAGCAAGCTGGAAAGCAAAAGCAAAATACTTCTTCCCACACTGTGCCCCACCGGCCTCCCGGGAATTCTCTAAAATGAAATCAGCTGCAACCATAATCCTCATTTACGATTCAAAAGTTTCCAAGTGGGTTTCTAAGGAAGCCAGCCCAGAGTGTGTGGGGGGGGGAGGGGGAAGGAGGTGCATAGGGAACAGATCTCTTTGCTTCAGGGGGATTTTTGAGGCTGTTTGAACCTGGACTGGACTGTCTGGAAAAGGGCCCCCTCCAGCAGCACCGGAAAGATACTCCCGTCTGGCATTTCACTTGAGGGGGATTCTTCAGGAATGAATGGTGCTTCCTGCTATTCCCCTCTTTGTTCTGGACCACTTCATTTAGCCCAAATTGACCCAAGCCTCTTCTTACTCTTTGGCCTTTTCGGGAAACTGCCATTGTCACAAATTGACTTTCCGGTGGGAAGGAAGCACTTTCTTTTCCCCTCTCCAGCATGTTGTGTTTACTCACCTGCATTTGTGGTGATGGCTCTCACTGGGGCTAAGGCAATTACTGGAGAGGCCCCAGGGGGAGCAGGGGAGCAATAAAACTCACCAGGTTCCACGTTATCGCCCCAGCTAGTCCTGGCATTGTCTCTGAGACAGCCTCAGACTTCTGTATGTTTTAGCCCAGGCATCTCACAGGTGAGCTGAGAAATGAAAATAGTGAGCTTTTTACCCAGAGTCAAAGAGGTTGAATTCTTAGGTTGAAGACTGCTACTCACTTGGTGGAGATGGGGGTGGGGTGTCGCAGAAGGGGTAAGGAGTAAATCAGGAAATTTCATTAAGAAAACTGGCTTTTTCCCTCATTTACCAGCTTCCTATCTGGAAGATGAGGTTTAGAATAAATAGTCCAATCTTAGTTTCTTGGAGTGGGGGTGGGAAAAGGGAGCTTGGGATGTGGGAAGACAAAAAGAGCTTCTACTTTGTAGGGAAAAGGCTGCCCTAACCTAGTCCAACAGAAGTTGAGCCCTAAGGGTCTGTTCTGATTCTCAACACCTGGCAACAAAACCACCAACAGTCAGTCACTGCTAGAGACAATCAGAAGATCAAAGATTTTGAGCAGAAAGGGAACTTCCATATAATCTAATCTAATCCACTCATTTTTTACAGGTGAGGAACTGATCTAGAGGTTAAATGATACCCAAGATTATAGCTGCCTAGACTCCCTTGAGTTATGGAACAAGGATCTCCAGACCACCTCAGAGCATCCTCCCCACTCCCATAACATCTCCCAAAGTCGAGAAATACTTGATTTGTCTACTTGAAAGTTACAATCAGAGAATTATAGAATTACAGGTGAAGAGATCCTCTATTTTTACAGATGAGAGAATTGAAGTCACACAAGAAATAAGGGACAGAACCAATATTTGAACCCAAGTCTTCTGATTATCTCCAATCTCCATCATTTATATGAAATACATTCTATCACTATTCAGTTATATTCTACTCTTTATCACCCCGTGGATTCCAGCTGTCCATAGGGTTTTCATGGCAAAGGCACTGGAATAGCTTGCCATTTTCTTCTCCAGTTGATTAGAGTCTCACATATAGTGAGTATCTGAGACTGGCTTTGAACTCAGCTCTTTCTGACTCAAGGTTCAATACTCTATCCACTGAGCTATCTAGAGACCTTAAAATGCAAACTACCTCTACTAAGTTGCTAAGTAGGATGAGAGACAGCTAAATTCAAGCTCTTTCCCTAACATATACTGACCCTGGGCAATTCCTTGGATCTCTCAATGCCACCAAGTTTTCATATTAAGACTAAGTTACAGAATAGTTGCTTTGATAGAGGGATTTCCAAATGATGATTTCCATAAATGAATGAAATTAAAGATTTTGAACCAAAAAAAGGCAACTCTGTGCCAATAATGATCACTTTGTGCCACAGTTGCCTCATCTCTGAGGGGAAGAGGATTAGCCTTGAATGATCTCTAAGATACCAGACATCATGTTGCCTTGATTATAGATTAAATTTAGTTATGATACTAAACTTTGTTTATGCTCAGTCTTCATTCAAACTTCATTCAGTTTTTGCTCATGTACAATGATTGTCTTCTCATCCCCTGAAAACATCAAGGAACATTGGTAAGACATCCGATTTCCTAGCTGAGCTACATTTAGCTTCCTAAATCTCAAACTCATTGCAAATTCTTTATAAACTTAATGGTTGGATTTTCATAACAGAGTAGGTTTCCATGTACCTCATCCCTAGACTTTTAGTAATCAATAAGGTGACATGAAGTTTTGAAGCTTGGATTACTCCTAGCTTTTTTCTGATTTTAATTGCTGATTATTAATCAATAGTTATTTACTGAATATGCAAGATTCTGTGTTAGATACTGCAAGTGATACAAAACAATGGTAGATTCTCTCAAGTTTCCCAAGGGAGACTAGGCATGTTCAATATGCAAAAATAATGAACAATGCTAGTGTTGATGATAATAAATGATAATTAAATTCTATTCAATAAAAAAAAAATCTAAGGTTTAGGGGAAGGTGAGAGACACAGAAAGAGACACAGAGAGAGAAGAGAGAAAAGAACATGTGAGTGAAAGAGAAAGAGAGAGAGAGAGATGGAGGGAGAGACAGAGGGAAGGACAGAGGGAAAGGGAGAGAGAGAGGAAGGGAGAGTGAGAGAAAAGGAGAAAGGGAGAGAGAGAAGAAGGGAGGAAGAGGAAAAAGGAGAGAGGGAGAGAGAAAGAGAGACATACAAAGACATAGACAGAGAGAGACATAGACAGATAAAAGCAGAGACAGAGACAGAGAGAAATAGACATAGGTGGAGATATACAGAGAGAGAGACAGACAAAGAAAGACAGAAAGGTAGAGAGGCAGAGACAGATGTAAGAAAGGTGATTTGGAGTGGTCAGAAAAGGTTTCATGGAGACTTGAGTCTTGAAGGACAGGTAGGACTTAGAAAGTATAAGAGAAATAGGGAAGGCATTTGGGGAGGTTTGGTGGAGGGTCCACAGAGGAACAAAAGCTACCGAATCAGAAACCTGAAAGGTTTATTCCAAGGAACAGAGAATGGAGGGGGTGGAGCAGGGAAGTGGTTTCTTGTGAGAGAATCTTGAGTGACATAAACTGGAGCCAAACTGTGGATGACCTTAAATGTCAGACTAAAGATTTGGGACTTTATACTATAATTGAAAATCATTTCAGATTTGAAAGCAAAGGAATCACATGGTAAAAGTGGTATTTTAGGGAAATGATGCTCAAGTAGTGACAGACTAGAAGTTAGAGGAACACAGAATAGCAGTATCCTAGAGTTAAAAGAGTTTGGCTAGTTTAACCTATTAAGAAATGTCCTGTACAATATCCACAAGAGATTACCCAGTTCTCATGTAAAGATCTCTAGGGAGGGAATAGGAACCCACTACCTCTTGAGGCAGCACATATCCCTTTTAGACAGCTCTTACTATAAGAAGTGTTGTTTATATCAAGCCTAAATTGGCTCCTCTGCTATTTAATAATTATTTAACAATGGCTAATATAGATATATATATACATATACATAATTATATAATATTACTATAATAATATAATATATAACACTCTCCTAGCTAAGTACTTTATGGTAACCTCATTTGATCTTCACAACAACTCAGGAAAGTAGGTGCTATTATTATGCCTTTTTGACAATTAAGGAAATTGAGGAAAACAGAGTAAGTGATTTGTCTAGAGTTGCATAGCTAATAAGTACTTGAAACTGTGTTTGAACTCAGGATCCCCCCCTCACTCCATACCCAGTGTGCCACCTAATTGCCATTCTACTCATTGCTCTTACTTCTGCCTTCTGGGCCTAAGCAGAATTAATCTTATCTCTCTCACTTGGCAACACACTTTACTTGAAAAGAGCAAGTTTCCCTCTAGTCTTTTTTTTGTGTTAAATATTCTCAGTTCCTGTAACTGGGTTTTGTAGGCATGACTTCAAGGAACTCCACCATACTGGTCACCTTATGTTGGATGTTGACCAGCTTGCTAATGTTCTTCCTAAACAGTGGTTTAGAACTGAACTCAATATTCCAGATGTGGTCTGACCAAGGCAGAGCACAGAGGGTCATTCACCAGTCTCATTCTGGATGCTTTGACTCTATTAAGCCAGTCTAGAATCACATCTTTTTTTTTTTTTTTTTTTTTTCCTTTTATGGCACATCACATTCCTCAGAGGAATACAAATGTAGAGCTTGAAGGAACCTCTAAAGCCATCAAAACCAACCTTTTCATTTTACAAATGCAAAAATTAGATCAAAGTAGTATCATAGGTAAGATTTAAACTCATGTCCTCTGACTCCAGAGTATGCTTTACTCATACAGGACATGTAGTTCTCTAAAAACTCTTGACAAATCATACTTCTTCCATGTTGAACTTGTGAAATTGATATTTTGAAGTCAGGAGTAGGATTTACACTTATCTCGGTTGAATTTGATCTTACTAGATCAATTCTATCATTCTAACTCCCTGAGATATTTTTGGCTCCTGACTCCATTATCCACCATTTAGCTATCATTCCCAGCTAAGACTCATAATCAAGCTTGATAAATGTGATATCTATGCCTTTGTCCAAGCCATTGATAACAAAATTATCAGATAGATCAGAACCAAGAAGGCTACTGGGGAAACCATTGCAATTATATAGACATGAGGCAATAACGATCATAGCAGTGGGATTTCAAAGAGAAAGATAATGGGAGGCATAGTAAAATAAATAAATAAAGTCTAGAAATTAATTACACAGAGGAGATAAGGGAATCCTAGAATCTTAGAGTTGGATAAAACCTTCACATTAATCTAGTCTAGTCTTACAGTCAACATTGCTCCAGGCTCTACTTAGAATATCCTATGATAGATTGAAGGATCAAAGAAGGATCTGAGCTTGAAGCATCTAAGAGACCCATTCCATCTGAGAATAGCTTCAACTAAAACAGAGGTTCTTAACCTTTTTTGTGCCATAGATCTTTTTTGACAGTCAGTAAAATTTCATGTATCCCTTCTCAGAATAATATTTGTTATTTGTGTTCATAATTGAAGAAGGAAATACCAATTATCAGTTAGGGACTAGCATCTTCCATAAATAACAGGTTACAGCCTCCTAAACTAAAATAAAATTCTTTCTCATTAAATGAAAATATTTTTTCTTCATAATTTAAACCCACTGATCCTATTTTCTGAATTTACACAGAATAAGTTTAATCTCTCTTTCCATTTGACTTTCCTTTAAATACTGAAAGACAGTTTTCCTTTACCACTGTCCCTTTTGCCACCATTACTCTTCCTCCCCTGTCTTTCTCTTCTCACATTCTTCATCCATTCTCCAAAGGATATGATTTTCAAATCTGCTTTACCCCTCCTCTATATGGGCTCCAATCTCTTAGTTTTTTAAATGGAACACCAAAACTGAATGAAGTTCTTGAGGTGTGGTTTGACAAGGGCAGAGTGCTGAGGAACTTGTTAATATACTGTCCTAGAATATCTAGAACTGAATGACAACTGCCACTGGGACCAGAAGAAGAAATAAAGTCATTACTGGCTGGAAGCTCCAAAGTTTGCCAAGTTTTTGGCATATATTATTCTGTCTGATTTTTACAATATTTCTGTGAGGTAAGTGCTATAGACATTGTACAGATGAGGAAACTGAGGTTGTAACAGATAAAACAACTTGTCTGTAATCACATGGCTAGTGGATATTTAAGGTTGGATTTGAACCCATCTTCCTGGCTCCAAATTCAGCACTCTGTCCATTAGAAATGTGAAAATAACTGTCAAGTTCATTTCATTCATGTAGATACAATAAGTTCCTTGAAAAATCATTTTCTTGTGTGTGTGTCCCTAAGATCAAACACAATGCCATATTCACTTTAAGCACTTAATGAATGTGTATTGAATTTAAATGTGTATGTGTGTTTATATGTCTGAGTGAGTATATGGTGGGGGAGGTTGATGGGGAAAGGAGAAAGAGAATAAAACATTGAGATCCAAGAGTATAGAAAGTACTAGAATATTTGACCATGAAACGCATGTGTGACATCTAGCTAACCAAGCTAAATGAAGACAAAGGAGAGCTGGGAACTAAAGAAATCCTTCTTTGGAATCTTAGTGACATTAAATAGGCTTTTAAAAGGATGGGACTCTGCTTGGAGCAAACCTCCCAACCATGAGATTGTATGACTTGTGACCTATTTCTGATCAAGCATGCCTAATATGGATACCACATTTTAGGAATGACATCGACAACTGGGAGTATATCCAGAGGTAGGTGGCCAGAATAACAAAGACACTATATTTCTTTATACTCTGGGAACTAAAAGGACAGTTACTGCCCTTGATCTAAACTGAAGTTTCAAGCCTAGGGGGCTGAGAGAATAACAGGAAGGTTAGATGAGAAAGATAGTTTGATTAAGATGATTATAATTTGTGTTACATGGTTAGGGCTGATCTGCCATATGGCTACCATATTTTTCTTGATAGCATCTTCAAATTGCTTATAAAACTTGAATACAATGAGGATGATTTAGGCAGCTATTGTACTCATATGGGGCAGAGATCTGCCTTAGATCTTAAAGAAAATTGGTAATTAGAATGTAATCTGTCCCCCTACTACTAAATAAAAGAATGTGACATTAAAATAAACTTGTGAAAATCCAGACCTATTACAGAAAAGAACAAATGCATTTTAAAAAGACAAATATTTGAGTTAAAATAAAAATAATGCTTATCATTGGCAATAAAACTTTATTTCATGGATCTATTCATTGCTATTTCTTGTTGCAAAGAGCCAAATTCCATTCATTAGCTATGGCATCCAGGCACTAGATAATACAGATACTTTAAAAATTCATATATCAGGAATGTCAGGAGGGTGGGCATATTGGCCACCAAAACAGATTGGAAGGTACTCACATCCTCTCATTTTCCATGATTATTGTCATGCAAAGATTTTGTGCCATTTTGTAAACCCCCAACAGAGAATGCATCCAGCATACTCAAGGTTTTCTTGTCATCTTCTAATATTTTATGGCTCCCCCTGCAATGTTCAACTTTCTATCTACTCTTCCTTATTCTAACACCTTGACCAGATCACTTCCTTTGTAAGTCCTTGATTCTGAAATCCATTTCAAGCACGTAAATCAATGTTGAGAATGTGTGTGCAGCATACTATATACACCACTAGCAGCAGTCATATATATATATATATATATATTGGTATATATGACATATATATATATATATATATATATATATATATATATATATATATATCATCCATCATTCCATCACTTTCTGGATCCCTTGTAATCACAGTGTTCTATAATTAACAGCATTTTAGCATCACTGGCATTTAAAAAAAGATGGTTTTGTAACTAAAAACAATCTGGAATCATTAAAAGTAGCATATATTTTAACATATTTAACATGTAATGGACTACTTGCCATCTAGGGGAGGAGGTGGGGGGAAGGAGAGGATAATTTGTAACAGAAGGCTTTGCAAAGGTCAATGTTGAAAAATTACCCATGCATATGTTTTATAAATAAAAAGCTTTAATAAATAAAAAATTATTTTTAAAAAGTGGCATATAATTGTACAAATGTACATTGTATATATGTTGTCTTCCTGTATAAGAATGTGAACTCTTTAAGAATCTTGCTTTTCTATTTATACTCCCAACACTATAGAAGAGTATTTTTACATAATAAGTACATAACAAATGCTTTTTTCCCTCCAATTCATTCATTCAAATGTAATTCAGCATAATCTCTTCTCCCTATTAATTTTGGGAACTCAGTTCATAGTGGGTCTATATGGCCTATGTACATATAGTGTACATATGTACATACATATATACATATGTATATATTTTTGATGACCCATTTAATTGATATACATGCACATATGTCTGTGTATATTTATAGGACAATCCATTTAATTGGTATATATACATACATATATGTGTGTATACACATACATACTGTATGTGTGTGTGTATGTGTAGGGCAATTGAATTGGTATATATGTCAATTCAATAGCTTGTCCATCTAATTACATTTTATAACCTGAGCAGTATGTATTGCTTTGGAACAGCTAGATGGCACAGTGGATAGAGTGTCAGGTCTGGCATCAGGAAGATTCATTTTCTTGAGTTCAAATGTGGCCTCAGATACTTACTAGCTGTGTGACCTTGGCCAAGTCACCAGTTTGCCTCAGTTTCCTCATCTGTAAAGTGAGCCAGAGGAGAAAATGGCATACCACTTCAATATCTTGGCCAAGAAAACCTCAAAAGAGTTGAATTATAACTGAAAAAACAGTGACCCTCTATTCTAAATAGCTAAAGCCTCATTTGAGTTAGGCAGGCAGGCAACAGGCATTTATTTAGTACTAACTTTGTGCCAGGAACTTTACTAAGCCCTGAAGATAGAATGAAAGACAAAACAAAATAAACAAACAAAAAACCCAGGACCTATGCCTCAAGTATTGTGCATTCTTGTTTCTTCAAAATAATAGCTATCTCTCTGTGGTTCACAAAATACTTTTTAAATATTATTTTATCCTCACAACAACCTTAGGAGGTAATGGTGAATCCTATCCCCATTTTTATAGATGAGGAAACTGAGGCAAACAGAAATAGTAAGTATCTGAGGCCACATTTGAACTCATGGCTTGCTGACTTTAAGAGTAATGCTCTATCCATGACACCACTTGTTTGCATATCAAGATACATTCAGTTTCATCATTTGAATGCATTTCAGGTTGCAAAAATCTTTACAAAAAACTTTTTTTCCATCAAGAACAATGGAGCTACCACATTTAGACTTTAATATTACAATCCCAGATATACTTCTTAGGAACATAAAAATGGCTCTGAAAACACATTTGGGAAAAACAGATAAACTTAGTCAAGCACACAGGGGAAGTTGATAATGTAGGCAATACACTTTTGAGGTCATTGAAGGACTGTTTCTTCAAGTATTTGAAGAAAGGGAAAGATATCAAAGGCATTGAAAAAAATTTCAGATGTTTACAACTTCCCAAACAAACTATAAAACATTAATACTTTCAATATGTAATCCTATTTTCCCAGATATATAACATTTTTATGAGAAGGAATCCTTGAGAAAGATATTAGAAAGAATGCTTTTTAAGAGATATTCCACAGTAGAGCACATTTTTGTCAACCCATAACTAAGTAGGAGGTGTAGAAAATGCAAGATCACAGTTTGTCTATTTCTTGCTGGTTATGAAAAAGTATTTGATTCAGTCCGATCAGTGATTTAAAGTCTTCCTTCCAACAAAGTGTTTCATTTCCACATGTTAAAAATATATAGTAATCTCAAAAAACATAACAGAGAACTCTGTTCAATAGCTCTCTGTGAATTAATTTCAAAAGAAGCACACACACACACACAGAGACACACACATACACACACACACACAAAAAAAAAAAAAACTAGAAGGCTCTCTCATGTAGCTCAAGTGAAGAGCCCAGGTCAAAGAGACCTATAGATGAGAAAGTCTTCCAGATGCTCTTGGTTGCAAATGACTTCATGCTGGTTGCATTATGTTCTGGCACCCTACAGAGCATCTTAAATGAGATTTGGAATCTCATTTGTCCAACCATCTACATAGGAAAAACCAAGAGTATGAAAAATATACTTTGTCCAGATTGTTATATATAAATGTGTAGAAAATCTATCAAGTTCATGGATTGGTATATGTTTGTGTGTGTGTTTATGTATGTATATAAGTGTGTTGGACAAACACTATAAATGGACTATGAATTAAATTCAATTAAAAAATGAATAGAGCTAGCCAGATTATCTTTATGAAATTTGCAAAGTTCTTTTAATTACCCCAGTCTTCTCCCTGAAACAAAGAGCTATCTTTTAACACTAAGTGGAGGAAAGAAGAGGATATGAGAGAGAGAGAGAGAGAGAGAGAGAGAGAGAGAGAGAGACAGAGAGAGAGACAGAGACAGAGACAGACAGAGAGAGAGAAAGAAAGAGAGAGAGAGAGACAGAGAGAGAGAGAGACAGAGAGAGAGAGAGAGACAGAGAGAGAGAGACAGAGAGACAGAGAGAGAGACAGAGAGAGAAGGAATAAGCAATTATCAAACTCCCACTACATGCTAGACACTAAGCTAAGCTAATATAAATATTATTTCATTTGACATTCACAACAATCCTGGAAAATAGGTGCTATTGTTATCCTCATTTTATAGTTAAAGAAACTGAGGGACACAAAGATCAAATAACTTGTTCAGTTATTTAAACTGAAATTTAAAGATTTAAATTCAACTCTTCTTGACTTCAGTCTGGACTGAACTAAGTGTGCCTCCTGCCTACCAAAATTCTTCCAATGATGGTTCATGCCTAAAAGTCAAGGAATATGTCTCAAAAAAAATTGAGCTTAAGAAATACCCAAAAGGGCAAATGAGTAATATGATAGGAAGGATGAGACAAATTGTGAATAAAGAATAATGAAGGAGAAGTGATGCAAAGGATGCATCCAAGAAGGTTGTGATTAGAAGGAAGGTAGTCAGTGGGTCAACTAAATGGAATAATGTATGCCAATGCCAGGTGAATTAAGAACCTCTTCACTTCTCCCCCATACAATGGATCACCCTGTGGTGATCTTATGGGAGGGCATAGATATTTAGAGTAAATATTTTGGCAGCTAGGTGGTACAATTGGTAGAGTGTGGGACCTGGAATCAAGAAAAGTCATCTTGCTGAGTTCAAATTTGGCTTCAGATATTTAGTAGCTGTGTGACCCTGGCCAAGTCACTGAACCCTGTTGTCTCAGTTTTCTCATCTGTAAAATAAACTGGAAAAGTAAATGGCAAATCACTTCAGTATCTTTGCCAAGAAAACTCCAAATGAGGTCATAAAAAAATTGGACACAACTGAAATGACAACAAAAATGAGGTCCTGAGACAAGCTAAGACCACCTGCAGTTCAGCATCAGACCTTATTACATATATGGATTGGAATAACCTACAAACCTTTCAATCCTCTCATTTCTTGATTCCAGAAGATATTTTCCAATGTCATTTTTGCATCTTTCTGAGACAGCTTGAAGGCAGAGAAGATAGAGCCCTGGACTGAGAGTCAAGAGGACCTGAATTCAACTACCTCAAGTATTAATTGCATAACCCTGAAAAAAAAATCATTTAATTTCTGTCAGCCCCAGTTTCTTCATCTGTTAAAAAAAGTGAGAATAATAATAATATCCACTTCACAGGATTATTTCAAGATCACATTATATGGTGTGTGCATATATATAATATGTGTAAAGTGCTAAGCAAACATTTAAGTACTACATAAATCTTACTTATTGTTACTAAAAAATTAAATAGCAATATCAATTTAATTTGGAAGATTATGTCAAGATATCCAAGGAATTTTTTTACTTAGTCCTTTGTAACATAAACTGCACTGAACTTCCTAGTACTGTATTTTCATCATGAGCTCTGCAAAGCAAGATGGCCATCTAGGCATCCCATTTTAAATTTAAAAAGTTTCTTGTTGTTTTGAAGAGATATTAAAACCAATTCTTTATTTGCCTGATGAGAAACCCTAAGTCATTATTCCAATTAATCACAATTTCTTTATATCTCTGGCACAAACTTTACTCAGCTCCATCAACTCCTGTTACATATAAACATGTTTAAATTTCACAAGTATTCTATTTCAAACAAATGAGGATCTCTAGACACATGTGTTAACTCTTTTAATCAGGACAAAAGGCTTAAACATGAAAACAAATGACAAGTTTTGAAAGTAGAAGTATAAGCTAAATGATGATAAATTTGCTCATTGTACTTTCCTACTTTGGAAATCATTATACATGGAGGTCTTTTGTAACATATGTATTCTCATTATCTTTTCCTGTGATCTTAGCCAATCTAAGAAGTGTATAGTGGTAACTCAGAGTTTTCTTAATTTGTATTTCTCTGATCAATAGTGATTTAGAGCACCTTTTCATATGACTAGAAATGGTTTTAATTTCTTCATCTGAAAATTGTCTGTTGGTATTCTTTGACCATTTGTCAGAGAATGGCTTGAATTTTTATAAATTTGAAACAATTTTCTATATATTTTAGAAATGAAGCCTTTATCAGAACCTTTGAATATAAAAATGTTTTTTCCAGTTTATTGCTTCCCTTCTAATCTTGTCTGCATTAGTTTTGTTTGTACAAAACCTTTTTTAACTTAATATAATCAAAATTATCCATTTTGATAATATGTATTCTCAAAAATTCTACTGTGGTGTGTAATCATGATGCAGAAGTGACACTGAATTTTCAGAGCCTACATAAATGGAGCACACGCAATAGTGGTGTATATTGTTATGGTTCAGTTATGTCCAACTCTTTGTGACCCCATTTGGGATTTTCTTAACAAAGATAAGTGGAGTGGTTTGCTATTTCCTCCTGTAGCTCATTTTATAGATGAGGAAACAGAGGTAAACGGTGTTAATTATTAAGTTAAGGGTCACACAGCTGGTAAGTATCTGAGTCCAGATTTGAACTTAGGAATATGGGTCTTCCTGACTCCAGACCCCACACTGTTATCTACACTACCACCTAATCATCTTTTTTTTTTTTTTTTTTTTTTTTTTGTGGACTATAGCTAGCTGAAAGGAGCTGCAAATATGGTTTACTAGGGACCATCCTTGATCAGTGCCAGGAAAATTATCTCCAGAAAGTTGGTTACTAGGTGATAATGAATTTTAGCCAAATAAACCCATGAATCAGATAAAAATTTGCATGAAAAAAAAAAAACTAGTGCAATATTTTTGCTAGTGTGGAATGGTAGAAAAGGAAGAGGGTGCTAAGAATCACACAACCATCAAGATTAAATATCAATGTAATATTAATATTACTCCAAATATTCAATTATTTTCCAATGACCAAACATGGATTATGAGGCTATAGCACCTTAAAGTTTGCAAAGTATTTCACTTTATTTTCTTTTTACCCCCACAACAACCCTGGGAAGTAGATAGTAGTATTATCCTTATTTTACAGAAGAGGAAATTGAAGTAGAAAGAGGTTAAGTGCCCAGGGCAGTAAATCTAGTAAGTGTCTGAGAGTGGTTTAGAACTCAAGTCTTCCTGACTGTAGATCTATCACTCGATCTACTGTAGCATATAGCTGGATTTTTTTTTAGAGATTTAGTGCTGAAAGATGATCTAAGGGTCATCTAATCAAAGCCCTTAACTTTAAAGAGGAAGAATCCATGACACAGGAGCCAAGTTCATGTAAGAAAGAAGAGCCCAAAGTCGAGCTTGAATTTTCTGAATTAATAAATATTCTAATGTACCACACGGCCTCAACCACTGAATCAATTATGGAAGAAATGAAACCACCAATATTGACATTTTTTGCTACAAATAAAGCCAGGTGACATAAGAAGGTGCAAAATTGTCTTTTTTTTTTTTTTTTTTTTTTTTTTTTGCTAAGAGACACACACACCATTTCCTATTTCCCACCTCACCCGCATATGGAGAAACATCCACAAGCTAACTATAATGCCAAGTGGCTCTGCTGGCCCACAGGTATGTTCCATGTCCCTGAGCATCAGGTGCAAGTGTGGATTAAGGCAGGCATGGAATCTTTCTCAGTCCCTATCATACCCCCAAGTATACCCACAATGGCAGTGGAAGCTCAGATGAATCCTACTTACCCTTAAAACCCTGAATTGCTCTCTACTTGCCTCAGTGAGATACCCTCATCTTTGACTTTTAATTAGAACCAGACTGCTCAAAGGTTGGCCATTTTTAGATATCTCTGGCCTATGTCCATTGTCCTTCTCTGAGATAATAATTATAAAAGGAAACAAAATTCATGAATCTGCTATAACTATAAAAGACTAGCACTGAATTCTTTCCCTATTCCAAAAAAAAGGTGAAATTTTGTATGAGTTATTTTATGAAATTTTACTCTTTAAATCTTTTATCTGAAGTAGAGGCTAGTTGATCACTCCTCAGGTATGCTATAGAAGAGGTTCCTTCCTCATATAGATTGGATTAAATGGCCATTGAGGTCTCTTTCAACTCTTAAATTCTGCATTTTGAGATTTGACCAAATAGAGTCCATCTCAAAATTCTTAGTTTAGTGTTAAAAACCCCAAAAGTACAAATATTATAAACTTACCAAAAAAAATTAAAAGATTAATTAATACTTTAAAATTTTTGTTACATTCAATGAATTTTCAAACTTTAGAGAAACTTTCATTAACTGTTATTTAGTGACCAAATGGATTGCATTTAGAATTCTAATCTTACAATCATCCAATGAACAAGGTTTTGATGCATATTTGAGAGTTTTGATGTTTCCCCGCAAGACAGTCTAATAAACCATAGAGTGAATGAGTTGGCCAAGATAAAGAATTTTCTCTATGGATCCCATCAGTCTGAGAAAGTGTCATGTAAAAATTACCACACATACAATCCATAATAACAATTCTAGTTTAATTAAAATTAATATTTAAAATTATTTGAAATCCACAAAATCAATAAGATTTCAATTTAATAACTAATAATTAAGCTATTCAATTCATATTTGAAACATTTATACTTTTAAATTATGAAAACTTTAAAATGCATTAATATTTTTGGGACATTCTGCATTTATTTTGAGGATGGAAGTATTTTCTTCGTAAAGGTGAGCCAGGACAAGGGGCACACCTTTGAGAAAATGACCTAAGCTGCCTCTCCCAGGACTCCCTCATTGTTACTTACTTGCATTTTTATTATTTTTATTGCACAATAATCTCTGCCTACATTCAAGAAAGTAATTAATAAAGAGTCCTTGCTATTAGAGCTTACATCATAGCTGAGATGTAAACAGAAGTTCTATACATAAACTATCTCTTATTAAATACTCCAAAAGCAAAAATGCCTTAGGGAGCAAGAGGGAGGGGGAGCAGGGAAAGGAGGATCTGTTATAGGTGTGGTTATTTCCAATTAGAAAACTATCCCCTGAGCCCAGAAGAACCTACCTCAAAGTATTCAACTTTCATAATGGATGCATCGGGGAATGGGTTCCCAATAGTTACATAACCTGGCTACTTCTGCATTTCAGAAAAAGGGAAGTAAGTAAAAAATGTTTTTAACCCTCCATGCCCTAATGAAAAGAAGAATATATGTTTTTTTTCCTCAGGAGCCCAAGGATAGGCAGCATGATAAAAACGGATGAATTTAGAATTAAACTACATAAGTCGGAATTAAGATACTTAAAAAAAAAAATAACAATTTGCATGGAACTAAATTTCCTCTTCTATAAAACAAGAGGTGTAGACTAGGTAACTTATGATACCTCTTCTATATCTGTCTAGTGTATGATTCTATGAGTCTGGAAAATCATCATTTCCTTGTGTTGGAAAGGCAGGGGGAAATAAACAGAGTTGGCTCAGTGCTATATACCACCTACAAGTGTTGATCCCTATGCAGCAAGGGAAGTTAGTTGAGATCTGTCTTCCAGAAGATGTTATGCTTAAGGGCTCTACTGGGACCTATCATTCCTACAGTAACCTTTCTCATTCATCCCCCAATACATACACACACACACACACACACACACACACACACACACACACAAACAAACACACATACACATCCCTCAAATGGCCTTAAATGCTACCAGATTCTTTTATTCTTTCTAGGGTGCTAATTAATCAAATTGCTTCTGGTATATGTCTTTCTTTCCCTTTAAATAATAATTGAGGAAGTTCCTGCTCCCTTAGAGCTCACTTTCATGGAGGACACAATACACAAACTATATTATGTCTAAACAAGATGTATAAGGATAAAGTGAAGATATTAGCAGAAGGAAGCTATTAGCATTATAAGGAGAATTGAAAAAGGCTTCTTGGATGTGAGGTATAATCTGGGACTTGAAAGCGGCCAAGAAAGATAGGAAGTGAAGATGAGGAGGTAGAACATTACAATAGCCACTTAGTCCAATCCATATGAGAAAGGAACCCCATTCCAGGTGAAGGGAAAATACCTAAGAAGCATCAAGGAAAGCAGACAAAGGAATCAGAAGGAAGCAATGATATCAACTTGTGAAAAATGATTAATAAATAATAATTATGAATGGCGACTTCAAAACAAAAGCAGTACTAACAGAAACTCTGATAGTATCTTCCCTAGTCAATGAAGCCAGTCAGCAGTGTTGTCTCTAGTTTCATAGATGAACCTTAGGTCATTGCAAATTTTAGACATCCTTTTGTTCAAATACCTAGCTCCTTGTTCAGATTCTGGGGATGCTCAATGAAAGCCTTGTTGACTAAAGAACTAATTCTACCCAGTGAAGTAATGAAGGGAGAGGCTACAGTATGATACCCAGGTGAAACAAGGCAGATAGCCAGGAAAGATAGCATGAGCTATTTGTTTTATATGTTTCAGAGAGAGGTGAAAGACAGAGAAAGAGATTGTCATGTTCCTTCTTCAGTAATTCAAAGTTCTGTGAGTTCATCAGTGTGACTATATCCTCTATTAACACAGATCATAGCCATGGTTCATGAGTTACTAGGGCCAAAAGAATTCTAACAGAGAATTTAGATCTTGTTTATCTAATTGGGTTGGTCACTTATAATCTTTTATTCTCAAAGAGGAACACCCCCGATTAGGTAATTGCCAAAGGTCTGGGCTAGCTCCTCTGAAGGGCTCAGAATAAGTCCTTGTCAGGATAAGCAAAAGTCTTTGCCCCACGTTGTGGGCGCCAAATTGTAAATGTAAAGTTCTTGTCTCTCAATTGTAATCCTTCTCTGGGAGGAGATCTCTTTTCTGTAAAATCTTTTCTCTGTGAGCAGGTTTCTTGGGAGCTCTGAATCTCCTCCAGTCTTGTCCTTCCCCAATCCAGACTCCTCCTCCAGGCCGCTGTCCCAACTTTTGCCCAGACTCGACTCACTCCTTGCTCAATGTTGTCTTCTTTTATCCTCCCTGAGAATGGGCATGTAAGAACTCAAGGGCTTGTGGGAAAATTACTTCAACCAATGAACTTGCTCCTTTTAAAGGTTGTGTAAACTCCTTTTCATATGTAAACTCCTCCTCAAAAGTTCAAAGGGGTAAACTCCCCTTAAAGACCGGAACCAAAGGTGTGAACTAGAGAATTGTTAAGTACAGACTTAGCACTTAGTAAGAACCTAACAGGTAATGAATGAAAAAGAGATTTATATGAATGATTAATTATTTTGCAGACAATATAGGACAGAATGCTTTTACCAGTGAAAGTAGGAGTTTGGGGGAATTTAGACTCTGGAAAGGCTTTGCTGGTGTATACACAATTGAAAACCTAGAAAAGCCTACAAATACAAGTAGATAGAATTGAGACAATGACCTGACCCCCTGGAATGGGTGTTCCATCAGCTTTCTGACATCACTCATCTGAATTGGAGAACACAAGTTTTGGAATGGAGAGATTTAAAGACACTAGTATCCAAGAACATTTGGAGATTGTCTGGGAGACTATCAACTTTTCTGAGATCTACATAGAGGGACAATATATAAAGTAGAGACTTTCAAGTATATGAGACCAGCATATAGAGGAGTGATGCAATTGACATTACCAGAAGAATCAGTGACCCTAAAACAGATATGAGTTGCCTCCATGTGTGGGCCCCAATCCTGCTTTACTTGTTCCTATGCTTTTCTATATATGCCCCAGACCAGATGTATCTATTTAAATAAATAGAGAAAGATAGAAAGAGAGACACACACAGAAGACAGATACAGAGACAGAGGCAGAGAGATATGCCAGAGACACATGTAGGTGTCCATTCCTCCCAACAATGTTGTATATGGAGCAGTATTTCCCCACAGATTTATGAGGAAAATGTTTTACAACCACTCTTATTAATTAATTTGAGAAAGGGGGTCTAGCACCCATCCCACACAAAGACATTGAAAAAGAAGACAGAGTTATGAAGAGGTATGACCACTGGAAAGCAATTTGGAACCATTCACAAAGTCATTAAATTGTGCATATCCTTTGACCCTCCACTTACATCTGTGATCCTGTCTGGTTTCTCCTCATTTCATCTCCATGGAACAAGACGCCCTTCCAGGTTAAACCCATCAGCCTCCTCCACCGTCAGATTTGAGGACTGACAAGTGATGTATCAAACTCCTCCCAATATAGAAACTACTTTTCAGCTGACTCCATTATATATATGCATTTCAATTCCACCAGAATGTGGATATCAATCTTTCCTGACTACATTTTCCTGCCTCCTTTTGTGTGTTGTCTTCCCCCATTATACTGTAAGCTACTTAAGTACAGAGACTCTTTTTATTAATTGCATTCCCAGTGATTAGCACAGTGCTTAATACATTTTTTTGTTTCACTTCAGTAGTTTACTTGTATCTAACCCTTCATGACCCCATTTGGTGTTTTCTTGGCAAAAAATACTAGAATGGTTTGCCATTTCCTTCTCCAGCTCATTTTATAGATCAGAAGCTGAGGTAAGAAAATTTGCCCAGGGTCATACAGCTACTAATTGATTAGAGTTTAGGCCAGATTTTAACTCAGGAAGGTGAGTCTTCCTGACTATAGGCCTGGCACTCTATTGTACCAACTAACTGAACTTAATAAATGTTAATTGGATTGGACGCCATTGATACCTTTATTAGGTTTAAACCTCATAGATATTTAATAAAGAGGAAAAAACCAATATTACACAAATATATGCCATAGCAGCATATTTTTTGTGATAGCAAAAAAAATAAAACAAAATGAATCCTCATCAAATAGAGAATGGCTCAACAAATTATGGTAAGTGAATGTAATAGAATATTATTACATTGTAAAAATTACAAAAGCAACAAATTCAGAGAAACATAAAAGACTTGTATGAACTGATACAGTTCTGTAAGCAGAACTAGGAGAACAGTTACAATGAAAACATTGTAAAGAAAATAACTGGAAGACTTATGAACTATAATTAGCACACTGACCAGACATGACTTTAGAGGATTGATGATGAGTCATGCTTTCTATCTTTTGGGAGAGAGATTACAAATTAGAGGTCCAGTATGAGACATATTTTCACATACTACAAAAAAATTTATCAGTGCAACTACTTATTTGTAACCAAAGAAGGGCTTTTTTTCTTTTTTTGAGGGGATGAAAGTTATGGCAATCAAGTAGAATATTGCTAATAATAGGAAGGAAGTAGGAAGAACATCAACTAATTATTAAAGAAGAGAAGGCATCAGAAGGAAGTTCAGAAGGGATAAGGTAAGCAAAGTAGTGTTGAACTATCATTATTAAATTTTAATTATATCCCAAAACAGATATATGTAGTAGGGAAAAAAATTCATAATAGAAGTTTACTTCTCATATTTCTTTCTGACTTTTGTTTTTTCTTTATATACTAAAAGGTATATGTTTATTGGTATTTACTAAGTCCTTAATTTCTTTTTTTTAATTAAAAAGAAAAGAAGGTCATGTTGGTAAGGACAGAGTCAATAAATAGGTTAATAAAAACAATCCATCCAGTTTATCATTCTGTAGGATTTGAACCTGGGTTTTCTGATTCCAGAAGCAGTGCACTTTCCATTGTTCAAAAAAGATTAAACCTCATTCTTCTTAATTCTAGAGGGCAAAACAGAGAGCCATGAATAGAAGTTATATACATCTAACTATAGAAAAATAATTGATTTTGTTGCTGTTAGAAATATGTAACAAGAACAGTTATATAGAAGAAAAGGGAATAAGCATTTAGAGCACTTGCTATGAGACAGACTCTAAATTATGTGACTTGTAAATGCTATCTCATTTGATCCCCACAACAATCTTTTGCAGCTGGAGATACTGAGGCAAACAACATTTTGAGTCACATAAGATAGAGGTGTCTGAAGCCATATTTGAACTGAATTCTTCCTGAATCTGGATCTAGCACACTATACACTGAGCCACCTAAATGTGGAAATTAGGATAAGGTTCTCAATTCTGCCCAGTCTTTCAGTTTTGCCCCAAGTTGTTCTGTGTGGCAACATGCTCATTATTAGGTGGAAAGAAATTTGAGATTCCTGGTTCCACACAGGTGTCTTACAGTTTTGTGATGCTAAAACCCTAGGATGCAAAACTTGACTAGATTATTGACTAGATTATGATGGAGATTGAAGGAAACCTATAAAAAAAATAAGTAGAAACTAGGATCAGGAAGACCAATCCTGGGAAGAAATATTCAGTTTGAAATTTCTAATTTAATTTTAGTTTAAAAGAATTTTGCTTCCTGCAGTTACAAGCTTCCTCTGGAAAAGGGAAAGTATTATAAGGGGGTCTGGACTTGTGATTTTGATTATATAGGGGGAAAAAAGGAAATAAAGGAAGGAAGGAAGAAAAGAAGAAAGGAAGGAAGGAAGAAAGAAGGAAGGAAGGAAGGGAAGGAAGGAAGGAAGGAAGAAAAGAAGGAAGGAAGGAAGGAAGAAGGAAGGAAGGAAGAAAGAAGGAAGGAAGGAAGAAGGAAGGAAGGAAGAAGGAAGGAAGGAAGGAAGGAAGAAGGAAGGAAGGAAGGAAGAAAGAAAGAAAGAAAGAAAGAAAGAAAGAAAGAAAGAAAGAAAGAAAGAAAGAAAGAAAGAAAGAAAGAAAGAAAGAAAGAAAGAAAGAAAGAAAGAAAGAAAGAAAGAAAGAAAGAAAGAAAGAAAGAAAGAAAGAAAGAAAGAAAGAAAGAAAGAAAGAAAGAAAGAAAGAAAGAAAGAAAGAAAGAAAGAAAGAAAGAAAGAAAGAAAGAAAGAAAGAAAGAAAGAAAGAAAGAAAGAAAGAAAGAAAGAAAGAAAGAAAGAAAGAAAGAAAGAAAGAAAGAAAGAAAGAAAGAAAGAAAGAAAGAAAGAAAGAAAGAAAGAAAGAAAGAAGGAAGGAAGGAAGAAGAAGGAAGGAAGGAAGGAAGGAAGGAAGGAAGGAAGGAAGGAAGGAAGGAAGGAAGGAAGGAAGGAAGGAAGGAAGGAAGGAAGGAGGGAGGGAGGGAGGGAGGGAAGGAGGGAGGGAGGGAAGGAAGGAAGGAGGGGAGGGAGGGAGGGAGGGAAGGAAGGAAGGAAGGAAGGAAGGAAGGAAGGAAGGAAGGAAGGAAGGAAGGAAGGAAGGAAGGAAGGAAGGAAGGAAAAGAAAGGGAAGGGGGAGGAAAGAAAGGAGGGAGAAAAGGAGGCAGAAAAGAAGTAAAAGAAAAGAATGAGAGAAAAAGAAAGAGGAGTGCTTATTAACTTTAGATTTTTAAGTACACCCTGCTGCACTCCTGCTGCCTTGGTTCTAAGATAATGATTGCAAAACCCAGGACTTACCCATGAAAGAATTTCCAACAATAAAAGATCATTTGCATCCCAGAACAAGTTCTCTTTCCTGAAATAGGATTGGTGGCTTTTCCATCTTGGAGATCTTTAGTCAAATGCTGGTTTTATACTTGACAGAAGTTCTGCAGAGGGCAAGTTTGGAAGAAGTTGACCATTGGGATCCCTCCCAATCCTAAAATTACATGATTCTAAAATGATTGGAATAATTATGCCACATAGTTGATTCAAACATACTCCACATAGTACAGTAAGTTTCCAGCTCAAAGTGTTGTGAATAAATATCGCCTGCCCTTTTCTTTTTCCATTGGTTATCCTTATCCCCAAGTTATTTGTCCTAGACTTTAGAAGGATAATATTACATTTGGCCATGTTTTCTATAGTTAGTCAATCTCCTGTATCTGTGCCTATTATTGAAAAGAAGCATAGTAATATCTTTTTTTAATTACAAACTATTTCTTTGGCTCCTTTTCAGCCTGTTCTGTTGCAATCTTATCATCACTGTTTTATCTATCCTTAATATACACCAGGCCCTCAGCATTTTAGCCAGAGGCGCTGTGAAAATCCAGCAGGCAAGTCTATTGTCTTGGCAAAAGCCACTGCTGATTTCAAACCAATCCAAGTTTCCTAAATTAATTTTCCAGAGCATCTGAAACTATCACAGATTAAAAAGGGAGAGGGTCACTAGGAATATTCCACCATGACAGGTGGTGGAAATTGTTAACTGCTCCAGCAATGTGTGGGAAATCAATCTGGATTCTAACAATGACAAAGGACTTTGTTCATAAAAAGAATCTAAAATAAATAACCTGGGAGTCCATGGACCACTGATTAAATGAGTCCTCATCTCCTCTTTTGTTTTAACATAAAAGAATGCCCAAGGTAACTGGACATTTGGCATTCTGGGCTCATAAGAAATACTGTGAACATGTTTTTAAAGTGGAAAGAATATAAGAATCTTATGGCAAATGTCTCTTTTTTACATGATACAGCAGGGATGTTTGCATTAAAGGGCAGATTGGTAGAGTAGTAAGAGCACTGGATTCAAATTCTGCCTCTGATTCTTAATCATTCCATCTTTCTGATCCTCAATTTCTTTAATCTGTCCAATGAGATGGTGTCTGAGTCCCTTCCAGCTTTAATCTTATGATTCATATGATTCACAGGGACATCTAAGACTAGCTAACATAATGAAATGACATATAATATTATCATAGATGAAGAAACAAAAAAATATTTAAAGTAACCTACTGAGAAACTCCAAAGTAAAGCAGGGTCTAACATTTTCTCTATGTGACTTTGAAAAAAAAAAAGTGTTGCCAATAGAGATAACAGGCTACTTTTCAAAAATTGTTACTTGAGGATTCTGGGAAGATGGTGGAATAGGTTAAAGAATTCCAAGCTCTCCAATTTCTTCCATGAATAAAACAAAATTGTACCTCAGGGAGAACATAGACCAGTGAAAATAAAAAAGATTTAGGACAGAACAGGGGTCTTCCCAGGATAACCTGGAAAAGCTCCCCAAAAAATGGTTTAATTCATGTTAAGTATAAACACCTCCAGGCTAGCTCTGCAGTTAATGGGGAGCCTTAGGCTAAGTGGGTTTGGAGGTAGCCTCAGCCAAAACCATTGGAACTTTCACCTCCTGGACAACAATGGGTTGGGTGTTTGAATCTGGAAAAAATGAGAGAACCTCTGCTGATAAGGAATGCCAGGCCCAGCTTGCTGCTGAGACATAGCCATGGGTGAGAAGAAAATAGAATATCAGTTGAATGCAGAAGGAGTAGGGCAGGGATGCTGCTGGCTGCTGGCACTTGTAGGAGAGAGAAGTTCTTGGTTTGAGATTCCAGGCCAGAGGGGAAACCTGAAGTGAAGTCAGAGGCATCAGGATTAAAAGTGGTTACACTAATAAGTTCTTATGTTTTAAAAAATGAGCAGGTAAAGAAGAAAGAATTTAATCACAGAAAATCACTACAGGAATAGGGATGATCTGGGTTCATTGTCAAAAGAAGATTCAGAAGTTTAAAAAAGAAAAAAGCTTCTCCTACCCCAAAGAGTAATGTTAAATAGCTACCTGCCCAAAAAGAATTTATAGAACTCAAAAAAGATTTTTAAAATCAAATGAGAGAAATTGAAAGAAAAGCTAAAATGAAAATAAGAATTATCCAAGAAAAAAAGAAAAGGAGATTCAGAGTCTTAAAGAAGAAAATGATTCTTTGAAAATTAGAATTGGACAAGAAAAAGCCAGAGAACAGAAACCAAGAAACAATAAAAAAGATCAAGAATGAAAAAAATATACAAGAATGTGAAACATAAAAAAACAATACATCTGTAGAATAGTCAAGAAGAGAAAATATAAGAATAATTGGACTACCTGAAAGCTATGACCCAAAAAAAAAGAATCAACACAATAATACAAGAAATAATCAAAGAAAATTGTTCTGGAGTGATAGAATATCATGAGAGGAAAGTAGAAATAGAAAAAATTTACCCATCACCACCTCAAAGAGATCCTACAAGATAAATACAGAGAAACATTGTTGCTAAATTTTAAAACCTCAGATCAAAAAAAAAAATTAGCAATAAATTATATAATAATTTTATATTACATTTTATAGAAAAAAATAAACAAAAAATTCCAATATGCTAGAGCTACAATTAGAACTGTACAAGATTTATCAGTAACTTCAAAAAATTTGACACCAAAAATATTGTATCCATCAAAATTAAGTATAATATTAAACTCAACCTGAACTTAATAGAAAATTTACCATATACAAGCCAACATCAAAGACTAATTTCAAGGGACTCAATAAAGAAAAATTATTTATGTTTTTTAAATGGAAATATAAACCATATGTCTAAAATTGACATCTATAATTGTCCAAAAAAAAAAAGTCCAAAAAAAAAACCCCAAAAAAAACAAAAAACAGTGGGGCTGAAAAAGAAACATGATCTGACTCTAAAAAGGAAAAATGTCGAGGAAAAAAGTAAAAATAGTAATTATGCTAGATGAATAAGGTGCAGAGGAAGAATAGACACAGAAATATTAAAGAAGGGGTGATAATTCTGAACACTTCAGGAATGTGTTAAATAGGGAATAATAGATAAATCATAAAGGACAGAGCACCCTCCAAAATCTATAAAGAAAATAAGGTAGAAGTGAATAGAATAAGGTGGGTTATGGAAGGGTATGAAGATTTCCTGCAGTGGGACAAGGTATATAGATAATGGGAAAGGGATACAGAGGAAGGAAAAGGGTAGGATATGGTGACTGTTTAGGTTAATGGGAGTGGAATAAGATGTGTAGATTAATGGGAATAGGATATAGAGGAAGGGGAAGGGTGGAAAGACAAAGTAAAGGAGGGATACATGGGTGGGAGGAGGTTAAGTAATAGCAAGGTAAGTTAAGGAAAAAACTAAAATAAAAGAGTAGGGATAGGAAACAAGAGATTTACACAAATACAATAATAATGATCGGGAATAAAATTTGTTAGAAAAAAATAGGGCTAGTAATCACTGATCACAAAGTCAAACTTTTAAAAAATCATTCAATCAAGAGAGACATCTCCATATTAATTTTCTTTTATATTTGTGTTAAACAAAATTTTAAAAAAAGAAAAGAAAACCTGTTGCTCTCTGTTTTGGATATATAATAGATGGGAATTTAACACAGTCTAGAATAATAATTACATATTTCCTTCTTTATCATGTAAACATTCTCTTTTTATACCTTCTTGAGGAAGTATATTGTACAATTGGAACAGCAGAACACTAGGATTCAAATTTCAACCCTGTTGTTTTACTAATCTTATGACTAAAAAAAAGTCACAACTTCCTTGAGCCTCTATAAAATAATAATAAGCACCAAATTGCTCTCCAGAATGGTTGGATCAGATCACAACTCTAAGAATTTTCCCACATCCCCTCCAACATTCATCATTATGTTTTACTATCATCTTAATCAATTTGAGAGGTGTGAAGTGGTACCTCAGAGTTATCTTAAATTGTATTTCTCTAATCAATAGTGATTTAGAACATTGTTTCATATGACTAGAAATGGTTTTAATTTTTTTGTTTGAAAATTTGACAATTTCAATACGGTTCTCCCTTCTACATTGCAGGGGTTAGGAATATAGCTCCCCTGTATTCTGAAAAATCTTTATAAAAATTTTTGGCCTTCATAAGGGGAGAAAAGTTTGATTTTTCTGGGTATGTACAGTACCTTATTGATTTGGATTAAGTATTTGGTCATAGGCTATATGTAAGTCAATGTTAAGTAAAAATATTGCATAAAAAGAAAATTTTAAAATACATATTTTAACTTTTTAGTTATTTTTAAATTTATAAAAGAAATTATATATATTTATGGTATTAAAAACAAAATATGTTGATATTATATAATACTATACATATATTTTACACTTGCCTAAGTTTCTAAAAATTTTATATATTTTCTACCATCCTTCACTGTTGTTTGTGTGCTCAGCCAAATTCTCCTAAATTTCTCATTTATAGCAATTTCTTATACCAATTTACAATATATCAAAACTACAGTGGAGAAAATTGAGATGTAGGAAAGATGACTTTATAGTTGGTTTCCTTAATCTTATGCATTTTATTTCATACTTTTAAAAATATTATTCTAAGAAATAATCTATATACGTGATCAGACCGTCAATGATATCCAGAGTCCAAAAGAAGTTAAGCATTCTTGATTTTTGAGATTCCTTCTAGCTCCAGACTTATATGAACCTTTGAACTAAATTGAATTGGTCTGGTTACAGTTTTATTGTTTTTTTTTTAATTTCCAGTTACAGAAGGGCAGGGTTTTTTTTTGTTTTGTTTTGTTTTTGTTGTTGTTGTTGTTGTTTTTCCTGAGGTTGCAAAGGATATCTTAGCTGTGAAGGCTTAGAGCTGCAGGAATGAACTCCTGTTTGAAGAAATAACAAGGTTTTTCCCAAGTGGGCTTTAATGGGCTGTTAAAGGAGGAAATCCCTTCAGTTAGGGTTGGAAAAGGCATCTGGGGAGAACAGCTTTGTCAACTTGCTTTTTTTAATAGCCCAACAATCTTACTCAAATTATCCAGAGGTGAGTGACAACTTAAACTATAGCCTGGAGACTGAGCTCTTTGGGGTAAGCAGGACAGGAAGCAGCTGGGGAGTGAAAGGGATCATTGGCTTAGGAATTCAGGAGACAAGCTCCCCAAGGCTTCATTTCTGTGTCAATGGCCAGAAAGTGACCAGAGACATAGAGGCCTGGCCACCATAGGTATGGACATCCTCTCCAGAACTCACTTGTATTGATGGCTTTTGCAGAGCTTCTCCCTACAGAAAACTCTCTGGACAATGGAGGCAAAGGAGAGCAGGAACTGAAAATCACGATGGACACAGGGGAATATAATAGAAACAGTGTGGAATGTCTAAAGGGGAAAGAACAAGAGGATAAAAGAAAGGACATGAAAAGGCATAGGAAGGAGGCAAAGAGGGTACCAAGGATTATTTGTTAACTTGTTCCATAAATTTGCCTAAAGTTGATTCTGGCCACTAGTCTTCAGATCTAAATTTCTAAGGAATTATGGAATTACAGTATGGCTGGAGCCAAATGGGGACAGAGTGGTGAATTACAATGGAAAGTGTGCTGAATTTGGAGAGAGAAGACCTGAGTTTAAATCCTAGTGCATCACTAACTAGCTATGAGATCTTAAGCAAATCACTTTAATTTCTTATCATTAAAATGAACGGTTAAGTTAGATCATCTCTAAAGTATCTTCCAATTCAAACAGCCTAAGAAACCAGACATTGGGGTAGTTAGGTACCGCAGCCCTAAAATCAGGAGGACCTGAGTTTAAATCTGGCTTCAGACACTTAACACTTCCTAACTGTGTGGCCCTGGACAATTCACTTAACCCCAATTGTGAAAGAAAGAAAGAAAAGAAATTATTGTGGCATTTTAAAGACACAAAACTCCAAAACTTCAAAGATACCTATCTAAGAAAGACTACTTAGTTATTTTATTCAGAAAGTTACCCTAGTACAATGATGTACTATATGATTAATGTTATTAAAAACAAAAAGAACAGTTTTGAAAGACTTTTGTAAACTGAAAAAGGATGAAATGAATAGAACAAGACCAATTTATATTATAACAATATTGACTATAAAAAGCTTTGAACTATGAGCAATATAACAACTATTGATGATTCCAAAGGACCAGTGATGAAACATGCCATCCGTTATTGAGATATGTTAGGTTTAGAGTACAGAATGATATGAAAGTATAAAGTGTATATTAATATATAGATACAATATATACATATATATGTGTATGCATATAAGCCTTAGGGTATTTATGTGTATCTATGTATGTTAATATAAATGGAATGTATGCATGGGTATGTGTGCCTTAATGTGTTTGTACAGGTGTCTATGTATACATGCATGTGTACATGCATGTGTGTGTATAAGCTGGGGTTCTCTGAGTATGGTCAATTCTCCTAAAATGTAGGTGCCATTGAGGGGCCTTTGGAAAATATCCAGATTGCTTAACATGGAGGCCTCTATCCCCTATCACATGGGTGAAGGTAGCCTACTTTGATTAACTGCTTTCTTCATTAAAAACTGGTAAAATTAAGCCATTTCCTCTATCCCTTTTCCACTACTCTTTTTCATCTGAACTCTTTTTCTGCCTACCCTTATCACTATGTCCAGAGAATGATGATCCCAGTTCACCCATAATGAGGACACTGAACTGAAGCAGTGAAAAAATAAAGGACTTTGCTACTACTAATCCCTCTTTTTAACTAAGGTTCCAAAAATTGGTCTTAGGGAAGTATTTTGTATCTATTCTGTCTTGTTTGTTCTCCTCAGTTTCAGGTGCCAGAAATGGTCCTCATGAGACCCAGAAGTTTGAACCATGGTGATATTAGAACCAAAATTGTAAGCAGAATAGTGCAGCCAGCCTAGCATGATACTCCAGAGAATTTTTGGTGCCTAAGACTGAAACTCAAGGCAAGTTTTGGACTTGGAACTGAGACTGTGCTCTATGGGAACTAATCAATGAACCTAATCCCCTTTCCCTCCACAAAGACTGGGGTATACCAAGCAGGGAGGATTATGCTTCCTACAAATTGGGAGAATGTGTATTTGTAATTATACCTTTTGAAATAAATATTCTTTTGTTAAAAAAAAAATCAGCCTCTTAGAGATTAAATGGAATCAGGATGCAGGGGATCACTCTCACAACCCACAACTGATGGAACATCATTAGTTGTGGGTTGGAGTCATTTACAGAGATCCTAAACCCTCCAATCTTCTTATGAGTTCTGGAGAATCCCTAAGAGAAGAGGAAAAATCCTTCCTATTTGACTTTACAATCAGTGAAGGTCATTGTTACATATATTTGTAAATAATTCCTAAAATAATTTGTTTTGCTATCTGTGTATATTTGTTTCAAGAAGTTTTCTTTTCTTGTCTTGTCTTTTTGACAAGGTAAGGAATAAAAGGAAGAAAAAAAAGTTTTCTGCTAAAATTTTTTAGTGGGAGGAGGGGTGTGCTACAGATGTGGAATGTTGTATGTGTTTTTTTTTTTGTTTGTTTGTTTTTTTGTTTTATTCTGGCTTTATTGATGGAGTTGATGATATTAATAGTCTTCCTAAAACTGAACCAATCTTGTACTCCTGGTATAAATTCCATCTATTCATGGTGTATAATCCTTGTGATATATTATTATGATTACCTTGCTAATGTTTTGTTCAAAAGTTTTTCATCAATATTTATTAGGAAAATTGGTCTATAATTTCCTTTTCTGTTTTAGCTTTTCTGATTTAGGTATCAGCATTATATTTGTATCATAAAAGAAATCTGGCAAGACTCCTTTTTTTGCCTATGTTTCCAAACAGCTTATATAGTATTGGAACTAATTATTTTTTTAATATTTGTAGAATTCACTCATGAACCCATTTCTCCTTGAGGATTTTTTCCCTAGGGAATTTTTTAGGGCTGTTTAATTTTTTTTTAAATAAGATGGAGTTATTCAGGCATTCTATTTCCTGACCTATTAATCTAGGCAATTTATATTTTCACAAATATTTATCAATTTCTCTCAGATTTTTAGATTTATTGTCAGATAATTAGATGACATACTTCCTAATTATTGTTTTAATTTTTCATTCATTAGTGGTGATTTCAATCTTTTCATTTTTGATCCTAGATCAAAAAATTTTAATCAAATTAACCAATGGCTTATTTATCTTGTGCCCCCCTCCAAAACTATCTCCTAGCTTTATTAGCTCAATAGTTGTTGGTATTTTTGGTTGTTGTTTTTTTTTTTTTAACTTTCAGTCATATTAATCTCATCTTTGATTTTCCAACTTGGTGCTCAATTGGGGTTTTTTGTTTCCTTTCTAGATTTTGTTTTGCTTTTTAATTGCGTGCTCAACTCATTGATTTAGTCTTGTTCCATTTTTTTTATGATGTAAGAATTTAGAGAAATAATTTTTTCCTCTAAATACTGCTTTGGCTGCATCCCATAAATTTTGATATGTTTTCTCATTGTTGTTAATCTATTTAATGAAATTACTGATTTTTTCTAAGATTTGTTCTTTGATTCACATATTCTTTAGAATTAGATTATTTAGTTTCCAATTAATTTTTAAGCTATCTTTTCCCTGCCCTTTGTTCAATGTAAAAGAATACTTTCACTATTTCTGACTTTATACCCTTCATTTTGAAGTTTTCAAAGCCATATTATATGATCAATCTTTGTGAAGGTGCCATGTGCTGCTGAGAAAAGATATATTCCTTTCTGTTCCTATTCAGTTTTCTCCTAAGGTCTTTTCCAATAGCTTTTCTAATATTTTATTTACCTCCTTAGTTTCTTGTTTATTTTTTGGTTGGATTTATTGAGTTCTGAAAGGATACAATTGAGGTCTCCCATTACTATGGTTTTGCTATTTAGTGGGACTTAGGGTCTCTCAATGGTTTACTGATGTGGGACTTGCTGCTGGCTTTCTGGGGTGCTTCCTGTCCTAGATGGAACTCCCCTTTTACCTGAGTGAAATAGATTTTTTCCTGATGATCTTCCAAGTTTCTTGGACTCAGAAATCATTTAAAACCTTCTTTTTGATGGTTCTGTTTGATGGAATTATTTCATGGTTGTTTAGAGATAATTATGAAAAAGTTATGGAAATTTATGGCTTACTTTGCCATCCTGGCTCCTACAAATCCTTTCCATTCTTTTCTAAAATCACTGAGCAAAGTACAGTAGTATTCCTTTACAATTGTATACCACATAGGCACTTTCAAATGAGATCATTATATTATTAGTTTTATTTAATTTAAAAAAATTACAAGAAATATTTTATCTTTTGGAGATAATTGATAAATATTTATACATAAATAAATCTATTAGTAGCCCTTTTTAAAAAAGAGAGTTAGCCTAGTGTACTTCCACACATGTATTGGAGGAGAGAAAGAGAATAATTGATGCTTAAGAATCTCAGTTTGAAGATCTCTCTATATAAAGGCATTCTATAATTAATTAGAAGAGCCAAGGACAAGTTTACATCATAAACTCAATTCTTTTATGATCTGAAAAAAGCCAGATTCCTGCACACACACACACACACACACACACACACACACACACACACACACACACCATCATCAGTAAACAGATCACAAAGAACACGGTCTCATCTTTTGAGGCCATATTTCTTCCAACATGTAATGTAGGAGGTAGGTTCAGAGTTCTACAGACAGAAATCCCAGAAAGTCACAGATGGCTGCTAGTCTCTTCATAAGACCCTTGCAAGAATACCCCAGGATATAGGAATTTTTCTTATTCTAGTAAGTCATCATCTTCACAAGTAGCTCTAGCATCACTTGAAGAAGTAGTAGTGGAAAAAGAGGAGGAGAGCAAAAGAAAGAGAAGAAATGATAGTTTTAGTAGTGGTGGTGGTTGTGGTAGTGGTGGTACTAGTAGTAGTAGGAATAACCTTAGTAATTATAATAGTAGTCATCATTTTAACAGTACTGGTAATAGTCACAATAGGGTTAATTGTAGTAATGGTGGTGGTATTAAGGAGAGCTTTAATAGTTATAATAATAGTCATAGCCTAAGAATAATTGGTAATAGTAACAGTAGTGATAATGGGAGGAGAAGGAGTGACAGTCCTTATTGTCTTCAAATAGTAGTAGTAGTATTAGTGATGGTGGTGGTGTAGCAATGACAGCCTTAATAGTAGTGGTAATTTTAGTAATTATGATAATAATGGTGGGGATGGAGTGGGAGTGTTGGTAGTAGTGGTAGTTGTAGTAGAAGTAGTAATAGTAGTAGTAGTGGTGGTGGTAGTAGTAGTAGTGACAGCCTTAGTAGTACTGGTAATTTTAGTAGTTGTGATAGTGGTGGTGCTGATGGTAGTGGGAGTGTTGGGGGTGGTAGTTGTAATAGTAGTAATAGTAGTAGTAGTAGTAGTAGCAGTAGTAGTAGTAAAGAAAACTATAGTAGTAGTGACAGCTTTAGTAGTAGTGGTAGTAGTAGTAGTAATAGTAGTAGTAGTAGTAGTAGTAGTAGTAGTAGTAGTAGTAGTAGTAGTAGTAGGGAATACTGTAGTAGTAGTAGTAGTAGTAGTAGTAACAGCATTAATAGTACTGGTAATTTTAGTAGTTGTAATAGTAATGATGGTGATGGTAGTGGAAGTGTTGGTGGTAGTAGTAATAGTGATAATAGTAATAGTAGTGGTAGTAGTAGTAATAGTAGTAGAGAAAACTGTAGTAGTAGTGACAGCCTTAATAGTAGTGGTAGTAATAATAGTAGTAGTAGTAGTAGTAGTAGTAGTAGTTTTCTCTACTATAGTGACAGCCGTAGTAGAACTGGTAATTTTAGTAGTTGTGATAGTAATGGTGGTGATGGTAGTGGGAGTATTGATGGTGGTAATACTAGTAGCAGTAATAATAGTAAAAATTGTAGTAGTAGTAGTAGTGGTGGTGGTGGTGGTATGGTGATAGGGACAGCCTTAAAAGCTATAGTGACAGTCACGACCTTAGTAGTAACAGTAATGGTACAGTAGTGATAATTGTAGTATTAGTAGTGACAGCCATAGTATTAGTAGTAGTAGTAATGGTAGAAGCAGTAGTAGTATTAATGATGGTGGTGATGGGAGTAATGATGATGATAGTAGTACTAGAAGGTGTAAAGGGCTAGAACTGAGCAATGCACTTGGATGATGAAGCACGTGAGACTAATTGCCAATTGGACGGTTCCCTATTAACTTGTTTAAGGTTGACCCTCCCCAGCTGTTCTGTGCTGACTTGATTGGTGAGACAAAGAGAGGGAAGTGACTTGTGTGGGAGGAGCAAGAGAAACTTGGGTGGTGGAACTCACGCTCACTTGCACTCGTGACCGGGCGTTGGAGGCGAAGGTAAAGATCTAGAATAAAGACGTTTAGTGATCCTGACTCTTGCTGATTTCTGGAAAGATAGAGTTCCAGCATTTGGCGTCCAACGTGTGGCTGGCACCCTACTTCCACCGAAGTCCTCCTGTGACCAGGAGATTAGGTGAGTATTCTAATAGAAATAAGGAACTTACCTTGTTAAGGACTAAATCAGCAATCTCTAGTAACTGAGATGGGGCAGATGTTAGGTAAATCCTGGGCCTCAGCTGACCCTGCTCCAACCCCAGCCCCTGCCTCATCTAGCAATGCTATAGAGGATATAATTAAGATAATTGATGAGAAAAGTTTACTTGTTCCCATCCCACAAATGAATAATCTCATACACTCATTGATTCGCACGTCCCCTTGGTTCTTAAATGAAGAAAAACTACGTATAGATAAATGGAAGCTAGTGGGACTTGAAATGAAAGAATTTTACTCAAAAAATGGGAATTGTCAAATTTTCCCAGAGGTATTTTACCTATACAACTTGATTCTATTAGACTTAAGCTATCAAGAAGAGTTTAGAAGAAGGAAGAGTTCTAAAAAGGCTCAGAGAAGGAAGCGTGAGGAACAAAAGATAGAAGATAGGCAAACTCAGGACATTGCCAGAGGGCAAGGGGATTTGAATGAGGAATCTGAGGGTGTAGACTCTGATTGTCCTGAAGAAATTTCAACCCCACCTAGAGAACAGATTATTGATCAGCCCACATCCACTCCACCTTCAGGGATGGAGGGAGGAGGAGTAGTGGGAGGGGCGGTGACCTCATCAGCGCCCCCCCCTCCTCCCACACAGAGCCCCCCCTCCCAACAACTGCCCACTCCTGTAACTAGATTAGAAAGAGGGCTTATTGAAGCAATTGAAAATGGAAAAGAAGTAGATAATGATTTCAAACTTCAAATTTTTCCCGTGATTCAACAGCGTAATTCTGCAGGTCAAGAGAGTAGAAGATATGCTCCTTTTAATATGGATGTCCTTAAAAACCTGAAAAAATCTTGCACTGTCTTTGAGGCTACATCAGATTATGTTAAAATGTTAATACACAATTTGGCTTATGAAACCTTAACCCCTAGTGACTGGAAAGTCATTGCAAAAGTGTGCTTAGAACCTGGACAAAATTTGTTGTGGCTTTCTGAATTTACTGAGCTCTGTAGAATTCAAGCCCAACAAAATAGTCAAAATGCAGCTAATACTTCCATCACCTATGACCTACTAATGGGTATAGGTTCTTATGCAGACGCTTTGGTACAGATTAATTACTCCATAACAGCATTTGAGCAAATTTCTGCTGCTGCTATCAAAGCATGGGCTTCTCTCCCCAGTAAAAACTACAAGGGTGAGACCTACACAAAAATTGTACAGGGACCAAATGAACCTTTTGCTGATTTTGTGGCACGTTTGCAGACAGCTGTCATACAGGCAAATGGTGAAAATGAAGTAACAGACACTTTGGTGAGGCAACTTGCTAGAGACAATGCCAATGAGGTTTGTAGAAGGATTATACTAGGACTACATAAGGATGCTCCTTTAGAGGAGATCATAAGACGCTGTGCCGCAATGGGCACAAATACCTTTTATAGCCAGGCTATGGTGCAGACTTCCCAAGATCCCAACATGGGGAGACAGGATCCCTTTTGGCAAGGGGTTTCCAGAGAGACTCGTCAATGCTTTCAATGCGGTAAAGTAGGCCATTTGAAAGCTCAATGTTGGCACAGAGACAGAGTGAGAAGACAGGCTGGGAGAACAAGACCCAAAACCCCATGTCCAAAATGCAACAGAGGACTCCATTGGGCCTCAGAGTGTAGACTGATTCAGGGAAACGGGATGAGGGGCCCAGCTCCAGGGCCCCAAGCAAAAAACACTTGGGGCATGATGGCAGCCGATGCCACACCCAGAGAGTGCCTCCAAGTCCAATACCCAGACATGACCAATCAGCCAGGAAGCCATCTGAGGGGAGAAAGGGATTACACAATCAGTCAGCCAGGAAGCAACATGATGGGAGAAAGGGACTACAATTAGGGAGGATAGAGTTGTATGCAGCTGGGACAATTGAGATACCCCCTGGAGAGGTGAAACCTGTTCCTCTCCAACCTATGGATCCCTTGCCTCCAGGCACAGTAGGCTTGACCATTTCACCTCCTGAGAGTACTTACAAGACAGTGTTCATTCATACACTGATGTGGGAAACTGGGGAATGTGTAGATAATATCCCAGTCACTAACACAGGGAGACAATGTGTGACTTATCAACCAGGGGAAGTAGTAGCATCGGGTTTATTGATACAGACTCCTAATAAGCAACCTGGTGACAGTCACCCATGTTCAGACTCCAAGCAGAAAAACCCAGGAATATACTGGACAGCAGCTGTGACAGCTGACCGACCTATGCTCACCATCTATATAAATGGCATAGCATTAGAAGGACTGGTGGACACAGGTGCAGATCGCACAGTCATTAGAGGTGCCAACTGGCCCAGTCACTGGCCAAAGACTAAGGCAGACACCTACATGTCTGGGGTAGGAGGATCAATAGCAGCTGAAGTTAGTGCTACCCCTTTAAGATGGGTATTTGAAGGTGAAACAGGAGTTTTTACTCCTTTTATAGTTGAAAAAATCCCCATCAATCTGTGGGGAAGAGACATTTTACAACAATTAGGGTTAAAAATGAGTACTTCGGTTTTTTAGGCAGGGCTGCTGTTGAAGGCCTGCCAACACTTTCACCTGTTCCTATCCAGTGGAAAACTGATACACCAGTGTGGATAGAACAGTGGCCCTTAGATAACAATAAAATTCAGGCCTTACTAGATATAGTACAGGAACAACTTGATCAAGGACACTTACAACCTTCTCTAAGTCCTTGGAATTCCCCAGTATTTGTTGTAAAAAAGAAATCTGGAAAATGGAGGATGTTGACTGATTTAAGAAAGGTAAATGAACAGATGGAAACTATGGGAACTCTTCAACCTGGACTTCCATCTCCTACTCAGTTGCCTAGAGAATGGCCTCTGTGGGTTATAGACATTAAGGATTGTTTCTATTCTATCCCTCTAGATAAGGAGGATATGAAAAGATTTGCCTTTTCAGTGCCCAGCGTTAACTTAGCTGAGCCTTATAAAAGATATGAATGGACAGTTTTGCCACAGGGAATGAAAAACAGCCCTACTATGTGTCAAATGTATGTTGCTGCTGCTCTTACTCCAGTAAGAAAAGCATTTCCAAAAGTAATGTTATTACATTACATGGATGATATATTGGGATGTGCACCTGAGGAACAAATGTTAGAAGCATGTCTACAAAAAACCATAGAAACACTAAGGAATTATAAATTGCACATAGCTCCAGAAAAGATTCAAAGACATGCTCCTTTTCAATATTTAGGATATGAAGTATATCCTAAGGTGCTTACAGTACAAAAACTCTCCTTAAGAACAGAGAAGCTAAACACCTTAAATGACTTCCAGAAATTGATAGGAGATATCCAATGGATGCGTCCCGTGCTAGGCTTGACTACCTGTCAATTGCAACCATTATATGACATTTTAAGGGGAGACAGTGCTTTAAATTCACCACGCCAGCTTACAAAAGAAGCTCAAGAGGCTTTGAGACAAGTTGAACTGGCTTTATCCAATGTGGTTGAAAGAGTCACTCAAAAACCCTTGGAAATATCAGTTTTTGCTACACAAGAGGCCCCCACAGCAGTCCTTCATCAAGGAGACAGTGTGATAGAGTGGGTGAACCTCCCAGCACAACCAGAACAAAGCCTTATTCCTTACCCAGTGCTTGTGGCTAGAATTTTATTAAAGGCCATTAAACGAGCAGTACAATTATCTGGGACAAGACCTGACAAGATATATACCTTTTATACTAATGCACAAGTTAATGTGTGCTGCGAAACCATCCCAGAGTGGCAAATTTTATTAACCATGGCTCCAAATTTTGCACACGGGTCTCCATTAAAGATAACCAGACTGCTACATAATTGGCAATGGATTCTTGAAGAAAAGGTTTCTAAAGTTCCTCTTAAAGGACCAACTATCTTTACAGATGCATCCAAACATAATATTTGTGCTGTGTATTCTTGTGACTTAACCATAAAGAGAGTTATCAGAACTCCTTTTCAGTCCACTCAGCAGAATGAATTGTATGCAATCATTCTAGCTCTTGCTTATTATCCGGGAGACATAAATATAATATCTGATTCAGCCTATTCAGTAGGTGTGGTACAAAGAATTGCCACAGCCCAAATAAAATTTGTAGCCTCCAATATATATCAGCTCTTTAAAGAGCTTCAAGAGCAAGTGAGAAAGCATCCGGGTAAGATTTATATTTTGCATGTCCACTCCCATAGTGGACTTCCAGGTCCTATTTTTGATGGTAATTCAAAGGCAGATAGCCTTCTAACCATGCTGGCCAGTACTCCTTTATTTCAAGAAGCACAAGAGTCTCATTCTAAATATCATCAGGCTGCCCGAGCTTTACGTTTGCAGTTTGGAATAACAAGAGAAGAAGCTAGGAGCATAGTAAAAGCCTGTACAGCTTGCCTTCCTTTCCATGCTCCTACACTCCCTCCAGGGAAGAACCCTCATGGTTTGAGACCTAATGAAATTTGGCAAATGGATGTGACCCATTATAAATCTTTTGGTCGTCTATCTTTTATCCATGTCGTGGTAGACACCTTTTCAGGATTCACATTTGCAATACCAGCAGCAAAAGAGACAGCCCGAGTGGTCACTGAATTCCTTATACAAGCATTTGCAATTATGGGCGTGCCACAAGCAATAAAAACAGACAATGGACCTGCATATACATCTAAACATTTTACACACTTTTGTGCACAGTATAAGATTTTACACACCACGGGCATACCCTTTAATCCTCAAGGGCAGGCAATAGTAGAGAGAAGAAACAGAGATATTAAGACACTCCTCCAAAAACAAAAGAAAGGGGGAGCCACGGGTAACCCTAGAGAACTTCTAAATTTAGTTCTCTATACCATTAATTTTTTAATTTTTGACAAAGATGCACTGGCTCCAGCAGACAGGTTTTATAACTCACCGGAAGGGCAGTGTCCAGTGCGAGCAGCTCCACTGTCTTTAGATAATCGCCAAGTGATGTGGAGAGACCCAGAAAGTGGTGAATGGAAGGGACCAGATAGGTTAACTGCTTGGGGGAGAGGGTTTGCTTGTATCTCTACAGATGGAGAAGGAATCAGATGGGTGCCAACGAGCCGTATTCGCCTTGTCCATCGGAGAGAGACAGAGCAGACCCTTGAAACGAAGGAGAAGGCCCAAGAAACATCGGGTGGTTCCGTTGCTGACTGTGCCCACCACTGAAAGAACCTGGCAGTTATGGCGTTTGACCCATGGACATCAAAAACTGTTGGACTTGAAAATCCTCAGAAATCATTGGATTCTCTGAGACATCATAAGACTATTGTAGGACTTGAAAGTCTCAGGAATCATTGGATTCTCTGAGACATCATAAGACTATTGTAGGACTTGAAAGTCTCAGGAATCATTGGATTCTCTGAGACATCATAAGACTATTGTAGGACTGAAATCCTCAGGAATCATTGGATTCTCTGAGACATCATAAGACTATTGTAGGACTGAAAGTCCTCAGGAATCATTGGATTCTCTGAGGCATCATAAGACTATTGTAGGACTGAAAGTCCTCAGGAATCATTGGATTCTCTGAGGCATCATAAGACTGTTGCTGGACTTCAAAAACTTGTGGGGATCATTGGATTCCCTAACATATAAAAAGACTGATGTGGGATTTCAAAAACTTGTGGGGATCATTGGATTCCCTAACAGTGAAGCAATGGACAATAGATTGGTTTTGGACTATTTCTTGGTTGCTGAAGAAGGGGTATGTGTGTCTGGTGTCTACATACCCTCCTTCTAGGACTTCTGGAAATCTCTTACAATACCATGTTGATTTATATTGTTTGTTATGTCACTATTTGCATGTACAATTCCTGTTTGTTACACCACATCGAGTCTGCACTGACTGTGGGGAGAGTCACCACTAATAGCCTCTGCGTTATTGCTATGTGCTTGTGTAATAACTCCCATGCTGATGGGTTTGTGCATACTTGTCTCTAATAAGGCCCTTCAATCCAGAAACCCGCTAGCAAATCCCCACTTCTCTTTGGTGCTTCTCATCTCCCTTCCTGAGATGTCAGGGAGGGCGTGATTATCTCCTTTTTAGTGCTTTCATCTCCCCTCCTGAGAAGTCAGGGGGGGCGTGATCACGTCCTTTTTGGGGTTCTCATCTCCCTGAAAGGTCAGGGATGGCGCGACCTCCTGTGGTCTAAAACAAAAGAAAGCGGGAGATGTAAAGGGCTAGAACTGAGCAATGCACTTGGATGATGAAGCACGTGAGACTAATTGCCAATTGGACGGTTCCCTATTAACTTGTTTAAGGTTGACCCTCCCCAGCTGTTCTGTGCTGACTTGATTGGTGAGACAAAGAGAGGGAAGTGACTTGTGTGGGAGGAGCAAGAGAAACTTGGGTGGTGGAACTCACGCTCACTTGCACTCGTGACCGGGCGTTGGAGGCGAAGGTAAAGATCTAGAATAAAGACGTTTAGTGATCCTGACTCTTGCTGATTTCTGGAAAGATAGAGTTCCAGCAAGAAGGGACAGCAGTAGTAGTAATATTAGAAATAACTAGTTTTATTGTTCATTCATTTTGTGACCTCATTTGGGATTTTCTTGGCAAAGATACTAGTTGTTTGCCATTTCCTTCTACAACTCATTTTAAAGATGAGAAAACTGAGACAAACAAAGTTAAGTGATAATTATAGCTAGGAAGTGTCTGAAGCCATATTTGAACTCAGGAAGTTGAGTCTTCTTGATACCAGGTCCAGTACTCTATCCACTGTGGCTCCACCTAACTACCCTGACAGCCATAATTGTAGTAGTAGTGATGATGTTGGTGGTGGTAGAAGTAGTATTAGCAGCAGCAACAGTAGCCACATTAGCAAAATCAGCAGCAGCAGCAGAAGCATTTATATTATACTTTGAGCAATTTTTGCAGATTGCTTTACAAATATTTTCTCATGTGATGCTCATAACAATCCTGGAAAGTAGGCATTATTATTACAATTATTGTTACTATTCCTCCTCTCTTATTATTATCATCCCTGTTTAACAGATGAAGGAACTAAGGCCAAAAAAAATTAACTGATTTGCACAGTCACACAGCTGTGACATAGGCTCACAGTTCGAGGTCAGGTCTTACTGACTCCAGATCTAAAACTCTATCCTTTGCATCCACCTTCCTCTAAGCATAAGACAATCACTATGGCTTTCTCAGAATTTCTAGGACTAATATAATGATCATCATCATCATCAGGCCTGGTTCCAGAAATTCTTTTAAAATAGCCTGGTTCCTATAAAATACAAGTGTAATAGGACTTAGAAACAGCTGCCCCTAGTGGCCGGTCAGCTGCTATAGTACCTTAGAAGAAGCATCTCAGCCCAGTTTTCCATAATAATGTCTATTAGAAGGTATCCTCCATGCAGGCTTCCTTACCTATCACTCTCTTCACATGTCTGAGATCACATCTCCTACCATTCCTTGCATCTGCTCCTTTTTGTCATACCAGAGATTTCCCATCTCTTCTTCCTCCTGTCTTAGTAACCTTACTTCCCCCGTATTGCTCTGTTAAGCTCAGAGGTCTCAGATTTCTGCCTGTTGCCATCTCTTTTTGATCACTAACAATGAATCAAATGGAAGTCTAAGATTAAGGACAAGGATGGAAGAGTCACTAATAGGAAAAGCAGGAGAAGAGGCAAGTTTGGGAGTGGACACAACGGTGGGAGTGGGGAGAAGGGATGAATTCAGTTGCATTTCTACTTCTAAATGTAATTGTCAGTTTTAATCAAGGGTTCTAAACCTTAGCTTTTAAAAAAGATACTTTTAGAACTACCTTTTAACATAACTGATTTCCTTTGTAATACTATGTATTTTATGAATATAAAAACTTCCCCCAAAAGGGGACTATTACATAGCTATCAATGGGTCCATGACATAAAAAAGATTAAGCGCCCCTGGTTTAAGTTTACAAATCTTTCATTAATGAAGATCCGACTTTTGTAGCAACTTGTCATTGAAAATACATTTGGTTTTCACAAATATGTTCAAAATTCACAAGTCTTTTATTTTCTCAGCAAGGAGCCAGTTTCTCATGTGGTAAAACATTTTCATCCATAAAAACTCATGTGCAAAAATCTTTGGTGGAGAAAGAAGGAAATACTTAAACCAACTATTCACTTTGTAACTAAAAGAATAAATAGAAATGAAACTCAATAACTTGATTATTCTCTATATAGGCCATTTACAAAAAGCAAACACACATTTGGAGAAGAAATTAGTTATGTCCATTATAAAAGCTGCTAAAGTCATACTTAGAAAACCATTTTTTCCCTTTTTACCAATTTCCAGCATAACATCCGATGGCCTTGGGGCACCCAAAGTATGACTCAGAAACCACAGCAAGACCCAAGATTCAATCCACTTCCTTAGGGATTCTCTGGAACATTAGGGTTGGGTCTGAGTCTTGTAGTGACCCATTCTACTGTGGTTTAGAGCATTGCTCCCCAAGCTTGCTCTGGGCTCTGGCTCTGAATCCACAGGAACCCCCAAAGTCACCCTGAGCAGTGTAGTCAGTGACCTAAAAACAGCCACTAGTTAAGAAAATGCTTGGGGTGAGCCAGCTTGAGGCTTATCACAAGGCAGTAATGAGAGCCTGTGAGCAGTCACTTGGTGACTGGCAGACAGGGCCAAGAGAGTACTGGGATAGGGGCCATTGGCTGGCATGTGGGAAAAGGAATCCAGGACCTTCCATTTTAGCTACAAAGCCCAGAAACCTCTCCTCCTCTAGACTAATGATAGCCATGGAGTGATCACATGAAATAACTAGCATGATTCCTTAAGTTTAGATGGAAGTTGGGTAAGAGGGTTGGAAGAAAAGAGAAGTGAGGGATATTTAATTTTGACCTTAAAGTTTTAAGAGGCCACTCCTGACAGTTATTTTTGGTATGAGAATTTCCATCACCAAAAGTGCTTTTTAAATTGTCACAGGCTATGGGGTTATTTTTCCTCTAAAAGTCAAGCTTTCTGGTACTGACAAAAAAAAATTAAAGAAATAGACAGAAGACATTTACGAATTAATGCAAAGTAAAGAAAATAGAAACAAGAAAACAACATTTGTTCTAAATCAAGTGATCAACAAGATGGAAGACTAGACATTTCCTTATGGCCTCTCAAACCTCTTCAAAAAGGAAATGATATAGCATAAAGCAATTTCTGTTATAATCATAGTCTCAAATATCAAGTACTCTAATGAAAACAAAAACCTAATCAGCTGATAGGAAAATCCCTAACCTCTAAGATGCACTCTCAGTATCCCTTCCCTTAATACCTGTGGGTTTGCTACATAACTCAATTCTATGACACCATTCCTCCTCTTCCTCTCTGGGCTTAGGAAAAGGCAGAACCTTACAATGACTGGGAGATAACATGGAAGTACTCTGTAGTGTAGCAGAGCTCAACTAGAGAACTGAGGGTCAGAAGAAGTATAGCAGAACTAATTCTACTATTAGGAGAATTACTACTAATTCTACTAGAATTACTACTAATGCATTCTACTAAAATTGAAAAGCCCAGCAACCATTTAGGACAAGTTCTGTGCTCTAGAGTCACTTAGGGCAAAGAGTAAGGTAAATTAAATGTGAGTTGCCCAATATGGGAATAGCCTAAGATAATTTTGAGATCCAGTCCCCAAGGAAACTTATATAAAAGGGAAAGAAACCAGAAAGTAAACAATAGGAAAATATAAGAAGAAAAGACAACATCAAAGATCTCAAGAAGAAAAAAATTCAATTAAAGACCTCAAATATAAACAGATAAACCAAGAGGGACAGTAACAGATGGGAATGATGCAACCAGATCAAGTAAAAGAATTCATACATTTATGAATAAATATTGCAAGAAAATATACATTCATAACATGAAGCAGAGAGCTCTATAGATTCCCAAGAAAAATTCCCAAGATTTCCCAAAACTACTGAAAGATGTTCCTGATTCATTTAAAGAACTGTAGAAGTAGATTTTAAAAATTAAATCCTTTTATTTTCATAATATATATATGAATAATTTTCAACATTCATTCTTGCAAAACCTTGTATTCTGATTTTTTTTCTCCCTTCTCCCCATCCCCTCTCCTAGATGGTAAGTGATCCAATATATGTTAAATATGTGTAATTCTTCTATATATATTTCCACAAATATCATGCTGCACAAGAAAAATCAGATCAAAAAGGGAAAAAAATGAGGAAAAAAACAAACAACAAAATTAGTAAAAATACTATGTTGTGGTCCACATTTGGTTCCCACTGTCCTCTCTCTGAGTGCAGATGGCTTTCTTCATCACAAGGACATTGGAAATAGCCTGAATCATCTCATTGTTGATGAGAGCCATGTCCATCAGAATTGATCATCATATTATCTTGCTGTTGCCATGTATAATGTTCTTCTGGTTCTGCTCATTTCACTTAACATCAGTTCATATAAATCTATCCAGCCTCTCTGAAATCATCCTGCTGATTATTTCTTATAAAACAATAATATTCCATAACTTTCATATATCACAATTTATTCAGCTGTTCTCCAACTGATGGCCATCCACTCAGTTTTCAGTTTCTTGCCACTACAAAAAGGACTGCCATGAACATTTTTGCACATGTGGGTCCCTTTCCCTCCTTTAAGATCTCTTTGGTATATAAGCCCAGTAGAAATACTGCTGGATCAAAGGGTATTCACAGTTTGATATCCTTTTGGACATAGTTTCAAATTGCTTTCCAGGATGATTGAATCAATTCACAACTCCACCAACAATGTATTAGTGTACCAGTTCTCCCACATCCCCTCCAACATTTGTCCTTATCATTTCCTGTCATCTTAGCCAATCTAAGAGGTGTGTAATGGAACCTCAGAGATGTTTTAATTTGCTTTAGAAACAGATTTTGAAACCTGAACAGCAGAAAAAATGGGAAAATTTTAAAAATGTGACTCCATAATGACAAGTCTTCTAAAAACAAAAAATAAAAGAGAGGAATAAATGATTAGAAATGCTAATACATAGAAGTAAAGTACAATCAGGAATAAGAAAAGCAAAAAATAATAATTTTAAAAGAAAGTATAATCTATTCCATTAGAATATATTAATCTTGAACTTAAGAATTATCTCGTATGTATATGTACATATAATACATAAATACATATTCTTCAAATTAAGGATAATGGGGTTTCCAGAAGAACTCAACAAGTCAAGAAATCTGAATATGATAATAGTTCATTTTCATGAGGGAAAAACTCAGTGCTTAACACTGCAAGACATATAATAGTTAATTTTTTAAGAATTCCAATGACAAAAAATTCTTCAAATGACAAGGAGAAAAACTTTCAAATATATAGGAAAAGAAATTTGAATAACAAATTATTCTACATCTATCAAAAGGGAGAGAATGGAATAATGTGTTCCAAAGAGCAGAAGAGCTCAAGATGAAACAGTGACACTCACTGCAAAGATGAGTTTAATCTTTATTGAAAAAAGGAGATGAATGTTAAATTTTTTAAGGCATTCAAAGAAATTCTAGGAAGAAAATCCAATTTAAACAAATAAGTTGCCTTTCAAATATGTCGGACAGTAAAAATAAAATAAATAAGTGAATACAGAAACTAAGAACACAACAAAAGAATAATGGAGAGATCATTAAGATATGTCTTTCTAACAGCATACACACAAGCAGAAAAGTGGGAAAGCAAAAGTCATATAGAAATGATGGTGGAGAAAAAGACTTAAACCTACTGGTAAATCAGTGTTTGTTTGTTGAGTTTCTTTTTTTGTGGTTCTAAACTACAAAATGGGAGGGTGCATAAAAAAGAAGTTGGAAAGAAGATAGAGAAGAATATGTGATATATTCTAATCAAGTTATAAGTTGACAAAAACTACAGGTTATCTTTCTGTGCCTGTAAAACACTCCAACTTTATCTCTACTTTAGAGGCTCCTTGGTGACCTTCAAATTATTTATTTATTTTTAGCATTAAAAATGCTTGGGGTTGGGGGGGTGGTTTGTAGAAAGATAATTCCTTAATAGTTCAAAAAGAAGACAATTCCTATAGAAAGTGGTGCTGGAGCTGTAATTTAACAGAAGCCAAGGATTCTCTGATCAAGACAATAATTCAAGACAGTTCCAAAAGACTCATGATGAAAATTTCTCTCCAACAGAGAGTATGAATGCAGATTGAAACATACTATTTAAGTTTTATGTTTCTTGCTTTTTTTTGTTTTTTAATTTTGCAACATAGCTAATATGGAAATATGGTTTTCATGACTTCATACATATATGTAATTTAAGCCATATTGTTTGTTTTCTCAATAGATGAGGGAGGGGTAGAAGGTAGGAAGAGAATTTGAAATTTAAAAAAAAAACTTTTTAATGGTATAAATAAATAAATTGAAGATATCTAAGGATCCTCCAAGGCAGAGATAAAATGGTATGTATTACAGGTACAGAAGGACAATCTGCAAGCAAATCTGAATAAGAGATGGACTATTATATATTAGGAACAGCAAGTAGCCCCATTTGACTAGAATATTAAGTATGAAAAAATAGCGTAATGTTCAATAAGACTGGGAAAGGGAGGCTGGAGATGGATTTCCAAAATCTTTAAAAACCCAGCACAAGAGAATATTTTATCCAAAAAGGAGAGGGATCATAGACATGACTCTCTGTAATCTTCTCTAACCTTCTCTCAAATCAAAGTCCCTAAACCAGTTTTGAAGTAAAAGAATTTGGAGAACAACACATTTCTACTAGAAGACAACCTTGGAAGAACTTCAGAACAGGTCTCTTTCAGTTGGACAGGGGAACAGTCTGCCAAGCCCAGACTGTAGCATAGGGAGACCGCAGCAAGAAACTGGAGCATTGTAGCTTCCACACACCTGGGAGTCTTCCATGAGCTTCTTAAGCCACTCTGTCCTGGTTGCAAACAGGTGGTATGGCAGATTTGCCTTTTGTAAAAGACAAATTGTAAACCAATGAGCCCCAGAAGAAGGCAGGACTTAGCCACCATTACCCAGCACTGGAAGTCAATTAGCAGAACTGCCTAGGGCAAATTAAAGCAGTTGTCACTCTCTTGTATTGAACAGACCTCAAGCCTTTAAAAAAAAAAAAAAAAAAAAAAAAAAAAGAATAAGTAAATAAAAAAACCTCTCACTATAGACAGCTTTTATAGAGAGAGAGAGAAGAACAGACCTCAAATCCTGAGATTCCTAAAGGCAAAGCAACTCCAGAAGAAGCCACAAAGAAAGACATGAGCTGGTCCCATTTCACAAGCTTTTCTTTGAAGATTGCATAAAGGATTTTAAAAGAGAGTTAGAAGAAAAATGGGGAAATAAAGTGAGATCATTACAAAAAAGAATGGAAAAAACAGAATAAGAATACAATGAACAAAAAAATTAGTTGGTCAATTGCAAAAGGAGCTAAAAAAGGTAACTGAAGAAAATAATATACTAAAAATTAGAATTGAACAAATGGAAATCAATGACAATAAGACTTCAAGAATCAATCAGTCAAACAAAAACCAAAAAAAATGAAAAAAATAGAAGAAAATATGAAATATCTCCTATGAAAAACAACTGATCTGGAAAATATACCTGGAAGAAACAATCTTAAGTTTATTAGGTTTCCTGAAAGCCATGATGAAAAAAAACAAACAAACAAACAAACAAACAAAAAAACCCTAGACATCTTATAGGAAATCATAAAAGAAAACTGTCCTGATATTTTAGAATCGGAAGGTAAAATAAACATCAAAAGAATCCACCGATCACCTCCTGAAAGAGACTCTAAGAGATTTAGGACTTCTGGCCAAGATGGCGGCATGGAGGCAGACAGCTGCTTGAGCTCCCCGTTTTCTCTCAGGACTTATTTCATGACAAGCCTCAGAGTTAATGCTTGACTGGAAAAGAAACCCACAAATAATCACCAACAGAAGAAATCCTTGAAATTCGCCAGAGAAGTTCTGTGTTTGCTTGGGGGAGGGTCGAACAGACTGGGCACAAACTGAGGGCAAGCAGTGAGAGCGAGACAGGCAGCTTACACAGCTCAGACCAGAGGAGGGAGGGGTATGATCTTTACCATTTCTGTGTAAAGACTTTTACCCCAGTGCCGATACTCTATCTTGGCAGCAAGCCAGGAGCAGCGGAGAAAGTATAAACACCAGAGGTAAAGAATAAAACCCGGGAAAGCTAGCGTCTCTCAGACCCGGCCACCCCTACCCCCACCCGGAATGACTCAGCTCGTTCTTAGAGCCTCAGAGTGCAAACACAGCACAGCCATCGCTGTCTTGTTAGTGCCTTGCTACTGTCTGTCTCAGTCTATAGAGGAAGCTCGTTAACACCATCCAGCCCCATTCCCCCCCAGAAACAGACCAATTGTTTCTCTTGTCAATTTGTTTTCTTCGATTCCAGCTCTGACAAAATGAATAAAAAATTTAAAAGGGCTCTAACCATTGACAGCTTCTATGTGGAGAGAGAGCAGACTTCAAATACTGAGGAGACTAAAAACAGACTCTCCCCAGAGGAATCTCCAAAGGGGGATATGATCTGCTCCTCAAAACAAAAGAATCTCATAGAGGAAATCAAAAAAGCCCTCACAAGAGAGATGGAAGAGAAATGGGACAAGTAAAGGGAAGCTTGGCAAGAGAGCCTGGAGAAGTTATCCAGAGTGGATAAAGAGATCAAATCATTGAGAAAAAAAATTAGTAATCTGGAAAAGGTAAACAACTCCAAGGAAAACAGGATTAGTGAGCTGGAAAAAGAAAACAGCTCTCTAAAAAATAAAATGGATAAAATGGAAAAAAATTCCATAGAAGATAAAAACTCAATTGGACAATTACAAAAAGATATTTAAAAAGTGAGTGAAGAAAACACATCATTGAAAATTAGACTCGAACAAGTAGAAATGAATTACTCAAGGAGAAACCAAGAAGTAGTTAAGCAAAACCAGAAAAATGAAACAATTGAAAAGAATGTCAAGTATCTTATTGGAAAGACAACAGACCTGGAAAACAGATCCAGGAGAGACAATTTGAGAATAATCAAACTCCCTGAAAAATGTGAGGGAAAAAGAGCCTAGACACTATTTTCCAGGAAATTATCAAAGAGAACTGCCCAGACGTTTTGGAAACAGAGGGTAAAATAGACACTGAAAAAATTCATCAATCACCTACTGAAAGGGACCCCAAAATTAAAACACCAAGAAATATACTGGCCAAATTCAAGAACCATCAGATGAAGGAAAAAATACTGGAAGCTGCTAGAAAAAAGCAATTCAGATATGGAGGAGCCACAATAAGGATAACCTAGGATCTAGTAGCATCCACATTAAAAGAACGAAGGGCCTGGAATATGATATTCCAAAAGGCTAAGGAACTTGGTATGCAGCCAAGAATAACTTACTCAGCAAAAATGAGCATCGTTTTCCAGGGAAGAAGATGGACATTTAATGAAATAAATGAATTCCGTCTATTCTTGATGAAAAAACCAGATCTACACAAAATGTTTGATCTTCAAATACAGAACTAAAGAGATTTCTAAAAAGGTAAAAAGAAATCTTGAGAACTATATTTCTGCCATAAAGATATGTAAAGAACACATGTATAATTTGTCCTAGAAACTAGAGGTGGAAAGGAAATTATATCATAAAAAAGGGTAAAGTGGTGGTACTACATCTCATGAAGAGGCAAAGGTAACCTATTATATCTGAGAGAAAGAAAGGAGGGAGATGAACATAGTGTGTATCAATAGACATATTCAATTTATGGTGAAACTTCTTCCACTTCATTGAAAAGTGAGAGGGAAGGAGTAAGCTAAGGGGAAGAAAATACAGAAATTGTGAGGAAAAGGGATAAAATTGGGGGAGGAACTTTAAGGTGGAGGAGGGATACTAAAAAGGGAGGGCTGTGAAAAGCAAGTGGTGTTCACAAGTTTAATACTGGGTAGGAGGGTAAGAGGGAAGGAAAGGAGAAAAGCATAAGCAGAGGTTAACAAGATGGCATGCAATATAGAATTAGTCATTCTAACCATAAATGTGAATGGGGTAAACTCCCTCATAAAGAGGAAGCAGTTAGCAGACTGGATTAAAAGTCAGAATCCTACTATACGTTGTTTACAGGAAACACAACTGAAACAGGGTGATACATTCAAACTAAAAGTAAAAGGGTGGAGCAGAATCTACTATGCTTCAGGTGAAGCCAAAAAAGCAGGGGTAGCCATCCTCATCTCAGATCAAGCAAAAACAAAAATTGATCTAATTAAAAGAGATAAGGAAGGGCATTATATCCTGCTAAAGGGTAGCATCAATAATGAAGCAGTATCAATATTAAACATATATGCACCAGGTGGTACAGCCTCTAAATTCTTAAAAGAGAAATTAAGAGAGCTGCAAAAAGAAATAGACAGCAAAACTATAATGGTGGGAGACCTCAACCTTGCATCTCAGAATTAGATAAATCAAACCACAAAATAAATAAGAAAGAAGTCAAAGAGGTAAATAGAATACTAGAAAAGTTTGATATGATAGATCTTTTGCGAAAGCTAAAGGGGACAGAAAGGAGTACACTTTCTTCTTAGCAGTTTATGGAACCTATACAAAAATTGATCATATACTAGGACATAAAAACCTCAAAATCAAATATAGTAAGGTAGAAATAGTAAATGCATCCTTTTTCAGACCACAATGCAATTAAAATTGCATTTAATAAAAAGCCAGGGGGAAATAGACCAAAAAATATTTGGAAACTAAATAATCTTATACTAAAGAATGATTGGGTAAAACAGCAAATCAGACATAATAATTTCACCCAAGAAAATGACAATAATGAGACATCATACCAAAATGTGTGGGATACAGCCAAAGCAGTAATAAGGGGAAATTTTATATCTCTACAGGCCTACTTGCATAAAATAGAGAAAGAGAGGGTCAACAAATTGGGCTTACAACTAAAATTGCTAGAAAAGGAACAAATTAAAAACCCCCAGACAAACACAAAACTTGAAATTCTAAAAATAAAAGGTGAGATTAATAAAATTGAAAATAAAAAAAAAAACTATTGAATTAATTAATAAAACTAAGAGTTGGTTCTATGAAAAAACCCAACAAAATAGAAAACCCTTAGTAAACCTGATTAAAAAAGGGAAAAAGAAATTGTTAGTCTTGAAAATGAAAAGGGAGAATTCACCACTAATGAAGAGGAAATTAGAACAATAGTTAGGAGCTGCTTTGCTCAACTTTATGCCAATACATTCGATAACTTAAATGAAATGGAAGAATACCTTCAAAAATATAGCTTGCCAAGATTAACAGAGGAAGAAGTAAGTAGTCTAAACAGTCCCATTTCAGAAAAAGAAATAGAACAAGCTATTGACCAACTGCCTAAGAAAAAAATCCCCAGGACCAGATGGATTTACATGTTAATTCTACCAAACATTTAAAGAACAACTAACTCCAATACTATATAAACTATTTGAAAAAATAGGGATTGAAGGAGTCCTACCAAATTCCTTTTATGACATAGACATGGTACTGATACCTAAACCAGGTAGATTGAAAACTGAGAAAAAAAACTATAGACCAATCTCCTTAATGAATATTGATGCTTAAATAAGATATTAGCAAAAAGACTTCAGAAAATCATCCCTAGGATAATACGCTATCATCAAGTAGGATTTATACCAGGAATGCAAGGCTGTTTTAATATTGGGAAAACTATTAGTATAATTGACCATATTAATAATCAAATTAATAAAAACCATATGATCATCTCAATAGATGCAGAAAAAGCATTTGATAAAATCCAACATCCATTCCTACTGAAAACACTTGAGAGTATAGGAATAAATGGACTATTCTTTAAAATAATAAGGAGCATATATTTAAAACCATCAGTAAACATCATATGTAATGGTGATAAACTGGAACCTTTCCCTGTAAGATCAGGAGTGAAACAAGGTTGCCCACTATCACCATTACTTTTCAATATAGTACTAGAAACTCTATCCTCAGCAATAAGAGCCGAGAAAGATTCAAGGAATTAAAGTAGGAAATGAGGAAATCAAACTATCACTCTTTGCAAATGACATGATGGTATTAGTAAAGAACTCCAAAGACTCTGCTAAAAAGCTATTAGAAATAATTCAGAACTTTAGCAAAGTTGCAGGATACAAAATAAATCCACATAAATCATCAGCATTTGTATACATTACCAACACAATCCAAGAGCAAGAGATACAAAGAGAAATCCCATTCAAAATAACTGTCAATAGTATAAAATATTTGGGAATATATCTACCAAAGGAAAGTCAGGAACTATATGAGCAAAATTATAAAACACTTGCCACAAAAATAAAGTCAGATTTAAGTAATTGGAAAGACATTGAGTGCTCTTGGATAGGCCACGTGAATATAATTAAGACGACAATACTCCCTAAACTAATCTATTTATTCAGTGCCATACCAATCAGACTCCCAAGAAACTATTTTAATGACCTAGAAAAAAATAACAACAAAATTCATATGGAACAACAAAAGGTCGAGAATTTCAAGGGAAGTAATGAAAAAAAAAAATTAAATGAAGATGGTCTAGCTGTACCTGATCTAGAAATATATTATAAAGCAACAGTCACTAAAACCATTTGGTATTTGCTAAGAAATAGACTAATTGATCAGTGGAATAGGTTAGGTTCACAGGGCAAGATAGTGAATAAAAATAGCAATCTAGTGTTTGACAAACCCAAAGATCCCAACTTTTGGGATAAGAATTCATTATTTGACAAAAACTGCTGGGAAAACTGGAAATTAGTATGGCAGAAACTCGAAATGGACTCATATTTAACATCACATACTAAGATAAGATCAAAATGGGTCCATGATTTAGGCATAAACAATGAGATCATAAATAAATTAGAGGAACATAGAATAGTTTACCTCTCAGACTTGTGGAGGAGGAAGGAATTTGTGTCCAAAGGAGAACTAGAGATCATTATTGATCACAAAATAGAAAATTTTGATTACATCAAATTAAAAAGTTTCTGCACAAACAAAACGAATGCAAACAAGATTAGAAGGGAAGTAATAAATTGGGAAAACATTTTTACAGTTAAAGGTTCTGATAAAGGCCTCATCTCCAAAATATACAGAGAATTGACTTTAATTTATAAGAAATCAAGCCATTCTCCAATTGAAAAATGGTCAAAGGATATGGGCAGACAATTTTCAGATGATGAAATTAAAACTATTTCCACTCATACGAAAAATTGTTCCAAATCACTATTGATCAGAGAAATGCAAATTAAGACAACTATGAGATACCACTACATACCTGTCAGATTGGCTAAGATGACAGGAACAAATAATGATGAATGTTGGAGGGGCTGTGGGAAAACTGGGATACTGATGCATTGTTGGTGGAGTTGTGAAAGAATCCAACCATTCTGGAGAGCAATCTGGAATTATGCCCAAAAAGTTATCAAAATGTGCATACCCTTTGACCCAGCAGTGCTACTACTGGGCTTATATCCCAAGGAAATACTGAAGGGAAAGGGACCTGTATGTGCCAAAATGTTTGTGGCAGCCTTTTTTGTAGTGGCTAGAAACTGGAAAATGAACGGATGTCCATCAATTGGAGAATGGTTGGGTAAATTATGATATATGAATGTTATGGAATATTATTGTTCTGTAAGAAATGACTAACAGGAGGTATACAGAGAGGCTTGGAGAGACATCAACTGATGCTGAGTGAAATGAGCAGAACTAGGAGATCATTATACACTTCAACAATGATACTGTATGAGCATGTATTCTAATGGGGAAATGGATATCTTCAACATAGAGAAGAGCTAATCCAATTCCAATTGATCAGTGATGGACAGAATCAGCTACATCCAGAAAAGGAACACTGGGAAATGAGTGTAAACTGTGAGCATTTTTGTTTTGTTTTGTTTTTCTTCCCAGATTATTTTTACCTTCCGAATACAATTCTTCCTTTGCAACAACAATACCAAAATTTGGTTCTGCACATATATAGTGTACCAAGCATATAGTATAAGATATTTAATATGTATGGGAATGCCTGCCATCTAGGGGAGGGGGTGAAGGGAAGGAGGGGAAAAATTTGGAACAGAAGGGAGTACAAGGGATAATGTTGTAAAAAAAAAATTATCTATGTATATGTACTGTCAAAAAAAAAAGTTATAATTATAAAATTAATTTTAAAAAAAAGAGACCTTAAAATTAAATCCCCAAGGAATATTGTGGCTAAATTTTAGAACTATTGTACCAAGGAAAAGATATTGCAAACAGTGAGAAAGAAACAATTTAAATACCAAGGAGCCACAATTAGGATTACCCAGGACCTGGCAGCTTCTACCTTAAAGAATTGAAGGGCCTGGAATCTTATATTCTGAAAAGCAAAGACTGAGATTACAGCCAAGAATAAACTATCCAGCTAAAATGATCATTATCTTTCAGGGAAGAAAATGGACATTCAATGATATAGATGAATTTCACCTATTTCTAATGAAAAGACCAGAACTGAATAAAAAAAAAATTGATCTCCAAACACATAACTCAAGAGAAATATAAAAAGGTTAAAAAGGAAAGAACTCTTGAGAACTATATTTCTGTTATGGATATACTTAGAGAATGCAGGCATAATTTGATTTTATTATGATAATATGAAAAAGAAACTAGAGGTGGAAAGGGGATCATACTGGAAGAAGAGGGAAAAGAAGGTAAAATAAGGTAAATTTCATCTCATAGTCAAAGAAAACCTATTATAATTGAGGGAAAGAAGGGAGAGAGATGAGCATTGTATAAATCTTACTCTCCATCAGATTTGGCTCTAAGAGAATACCAGACATATTTGGTATCACAAAGAAACTTGTCTCACCTTATAGGGAAGTAGGAGGAAAAGGGGGAAAGAAAAGTATAACTAGGGTAAATAAGATGGCAGGAAATATGGAATTAGTTATTTTAACTGGGAATGGGAATGGGATGAACTTCCCCCAAAAAGAGAGAGAGAAATGAAGAGCTTCTTGAGCAAGAAAGGGCCACAGTCAAACCTTTTGGCAGTTGCATAGGGCCAGCTAAGTGGTATAATGTCAGGTCTGGAGTCAGGAAGACTCATCTTCTAGAATTCAAATCCAGCCTCCAACACTAACTATATGACTCTGAGCAAGTTACTTTAGCCTGTTTGTCTCAGTTTCCTGAACTGGAGAAAGAAATAACAAATTAGTTCAGTATCTTTGCCAAGAAAACCCCAAATGGGTTTATGAATAATCAGATATGACTAAATAACAAGTGGAGGATCAATTTAAAAAGGAGATATTAAAGGAAGAGAGACCATTTTGGACCACTATTTCTTTCAATGCTTAAAGATATAATTCATTTGATTCAAGCAATTTGAATTCATCAAAAGCAGCTACCAGATTCTCTGATTATCCCCCTACTAGTCTTGGGTATCAACTTCCCATCAGTCATTTATGTTTTATCATTTCCATTTCAAATTATGTGGCAAAGAAGGCAAATACAAAATAAAAATTAAGGCATTCAGCCCTTCATCTATAAATATTCCCCATAAGCAACAACCTCCTTCATTCTTCCTTCCCCCAATTTGAATTTAAAAAATAATTTTTACTATATTGGAAAGTTTTACTCAGTTTCTTATTGTCCTAATCATTTGTTTTAATCAATAATCTCTTATTAAGCATATACTATGTGCCAGGCTCTGTGTTATGGGATTTGGATATAAAAAGAGGTAAAAGACAGTCCCCATGCTTGAGGATTTCCATTATAATCTTACATTACAATCTACATTACAATATTACAATCTAATAAAGGAGACAACATGAAAATGGATTTATACAAAATAAACCATATGCACGATTGATAGGAGATAATTAACAACGGGAAGGCCCTGGAATTAGGAGGAATTGGAGTCTTCCTATAGAATGTGAGATTTTAATTGAGAATGGGGGGTTGGGGGAGGAACAGGGTATTGATTAGTCAGAGTAAAGGATGAAATTTGTTATTTGTAGTTGCTTCTTGTTGTGAGGAAGGGTAATAATTGAGAGGATTGTTGGAAATATGATTGAGGAAGAAAGAAAGAAAGAAAGAAAGAAAGAAAGAAAGAAAGAAAGAAAGAAAGAAAGAAAGAAAGAAAGAAAGAAAGAAAGAAAGAAAGAAAGAAAGAAAGAAAGAAAGAAAGAAAGAAAGAAAGAAAGAAAGAAAGAAAGAAAGAAAGAAAGAAAGAAAGAAAGAAAGAAAGAAAGAAAGAAAGAAAGAAAGAAAGAAAGAAAGAAAGAAAGAAAGAAAGAAAGAAAGAAAGAAAGAAAGAAAGAAAGAAAGAAAGAAAGAAAGAAAGAAAGAAAGAAAGAAAGAAAGAAAGAAAGAAAGAAAGAAAGAAAGAAAGAAAGAAAGAAAGAAAGAAAGAAAGAAAGAAAGAAAAAAAGAAAGAAAGAAAGAAAGAAAGAAGAAAGAAAGAAAGAAAGAAAGAAAGAAAGAAAGAAAGAAAGAAAGAAAGAAAGAAAGAAAGAAAGAAAGAAAGAGAAAGAAATGAGATAAATTGGCAAAAAAAATTAGAATTGACAAGGAAAATAATTTACTTTAAAATTATTCTGAGTCAAGACATCAGAGTGATTTAAATTACTTTAAGAGTCAAGAAAGGGGAGGAGGAAATGAGGGAGTTTCCTGTGTCTCAAACAGGAATCTTGGGGGAAGAGTAAGCTCCACCATATTAGATCAGGTGAGATTGTGTCTGCTCTGTTGACCACTGAAATAGATGGGAAAGAAAGCTAATTTTGCAGATAAGAAAACCAAGGCCTGGAAAAGTAAGGTTACTTCACAAAATAACATTTAGAGCTGGAAGGAGACATCTAGTTCAACTCCTTCTTACAGAGGAGGAAGCTGAGGCTAAAAAGAGTGATTTTCTTAAGATCACACCAGTTACCAAGTGACAGAGATAGTATTTTAAATCTGATCCTCAGAACCAGTTCTAGCACTTTTCTCATTGTCCAAGGTCACATAGAGTTGGTGACAGTTTCCTCATCCCAAGTCCACTGTTCCTTCTGGCTACACCATAGCTACGTTGCTTCCATTTAGTTAGGAAATCTCCACTGGGAATTGGGTTAATAAAATGTAATTAAAAGACAAGTACATGCTTAGAGAATTGGGCTTGTCAGAGAGAGGGACTAGAGTGAAATAAAACCAGTCATAGAAGTTAGTGCCATATATAGTAGTGTCAAGCCCAGGACCAAGCTTTGGGGGACACCATAGAATTCAGAATGTGCAGAAGATCCATCAGAATAGACTGAGAATAAATGTTCATACAAGTGGGAGGAAAACCAGGATTAAAATTGTATCAAGAAAACCTAAGAAAGAGGAAGCATTCAGGAAGAAGTATCATCTTCTGTGGCAAGTGGTGCTGGGAGGTTAAGAAGAATACAAACTGACCAAAAGTCACTATTTTAACAAGAAGGAGCTGGAAACCTTGGAGAGAGAAGTCTCAGGAGAATGGTTAGGTTGCCAGGAAGTTAGGTTGCCAGGGGTTGAGAAATGCGTGGGATGTGAGAAAGTGAAGGCAACAAGTATAGGCAGCTTTTCCCTGAAGTTTGGCTGTGAAAGAGAGGAGAGATCCAAGACATTGGCTGGAGGGGTTGGCAAGGTCAAGTTTAGGTGTTTTTTGGATGAGGAAATCTGAATATGTTTTTAGGCAGCAGAGAAAAATTCAGTATATAAATAAGGACTGAAGATTAGAAGGGAGGAGATTATTAAAAGCAAAAGCTCCTAGAGGGGATGATGGGGGTAAGGTAGAGAAATCAAGGAAACACAAAGGGATGTGACATTGGCAAAGAGAACTACCTTTTTCCTCAATCCTGGAGCAAAGAGTAAAGGACTAGAAAATTATGTTGAGGGAATTTGAGGCATAGAATTGAAGAGAAGGAAGAATTCAGGACATTAGGCCTCCATTTTCTAAGTAAACTATGAGTCAAGGAGCAACTAGTTGGAGCAGTAGATAGGTCTTCCTGACTTAAGGGCTGGTTCTCTGAGTTCAAATCTGGCCTCCAACACTTAATACATCCTGGCTGCATGACCTTGGGCAAGTCAGTTAATCACAATTGCTTCAGAAAAAATTGTTTTTTAAATAAAATAAAATATGAGTCAAAAGTCTGTTGAGATGAGTTCTTTCTTGGGGAGAAGGGAAGTCTGATCAATGTAGGCAGTTTGAGTATAGGAACATGGGCAACATTGTAGGGACAGCAAAGGGACTGATGGATGGCAAATAGGGCCCAGTTGAAATTAGGTAAAAATTTGTCATAAACCCAATCAGAACAATTATTTGACTATTCATATGCACAAAGAAGTTAAAATCAGAGAAGGTAGAAAAGGGGTATCTTAGAACTATGATTCAGAAAGGACTAGGACAAGGGGGTATGTGATTCTGAAGAAGAGAACAACAAACAGTTGAACTAATTAATTTTACCATCAAAATGTAGAAAAGAAAAAATGAGGCCAGAGTAAGGATGAAAGACTGCAAAAATCAAAGAAGGGTGAAGTAAATGGCTGACAAGGGCAAAGAATAAGATTAGGAGAAAATCCAGGAAGAGATGGAAGAAGAGGATGTTGTGGCCAGATAAAGGGATTCCAGAATTCTACATCATGGAGGGGGCAGAATGTGTGCAATGGTAAAATCCAGAGTATGACCATCCCTGGGGGTGACTGAGACCAAATGAAAGTGAATGTCATGAGAGAAGAAGAGAATGAAGAACTTGGAAGTCAAAGGCAATATACATCACCATGAATGTTGAGCTTGTTCGGTCGCATCTGATTCTTTATGACTCCAGTTGAGATTTTATTGGCAAAGATACTGAAGTGGTTTGCCATTTCCTTTCCAAGGTCATTTTACAGATAAGGAAACTAATTTGAACTCATGAAGATAAGTCTTTCTGACTCCAGCCCTGACACACTATTGACTATGGCATTATTGAAATACCTTAAATAATAATTGAAGTACCTTAAAATATAGCCAGGGATTGAGGGAAGACTAACCTACTTACCTAATTCCTTGAGAAAAGAGAGAACAGGACAAATAAATGTTACCAGGATCTGGATGAACAAAAAGAAAGGAAACAAGAATTTTTAAAATGCTTACTTTATGTTTTGCAGAGTATGAAGTACTAGAAATACAATATAAGCAAAAGAAATACAGTCAAGGAGTTTGTATTCCATGGGAGGAGACAAGATATAAAAAGCAGTTTTAAGGAAAAAGGGGTGGTAGGAGGGCTCAAGGATAGAGATGAAGGTAACTGTGTCATGTTTTTTAAGTCTGCAAGTCAGGAGCAGAGCCTGGAGGGCTGAAGATCAGTATGGCTACTTCCTCCACAAAAGAGAGATTCCAAGAGGAAATCACCAATGGGACAAAGAAATATTCCATGTTAAGGAAACCCCATGCTTTGAGGGAAATTCCAAAATGAGACAGCAGCAGCAGAAGCATGATTTTGAAGTCCAGAAGTCAGGAACAAGGCCAGGGAAGGGAATGAAGATCTATGCTAAGTCCCTCCACAAAGTGGAAGCTCCAAGAGAAATGGAAGCAATGGGAGAAGAAGGCAGTTTTTGCAGACAGAAAAATCCCAAGCTGAGAGAGTCACAGAAATGCTTATATATTTTAGGACAAGAAAGACTCAGGGACAGAGGGAACAAAATTCCTTGAAAGTGAAAGAGGGTGAGGAGAGAATTTCATGCTCCAAAGACATAGGGGAAAGAGATACCTTGAGTTTCCCATGGAACATTTTAGAAAAACATGGAAAGACTTACATGAAATAATTAAGAGTGAAATGAGTAAAACCAAAAAAAATTGTATACTATAACAGCGATATTGTTTGAAAGGTAACTGAACAATTTAGTATTATAAATATCCAGAACAAATACAAAGGACCTATGAAAGAAGATGCTATCACTCCAGAGAAAAACTGATAAGTAAAAGTATGTATAGTATGGTTTTACATACACATGCACATATGTATATGTGTGGTATATGTGTGTGTGAAATGATGGCCTTCACTAGTGTGGGACAGGGAAGTAGGGAGATAGCTCAGAGCTCAGAACAAAAAAATTAACTTAATTAATTAAATTTAACTAGTTAAAAATTAATTTAATTTAGTCAGCTGTTTCTGGTTTAAAGGTCCCCTTTTGCCCTTGTCAGTCATAAACTGTACTACTTCAGCTAGGAGCTTCCCCAGCTAGGTCTGTTTCTGCAGCCTTTATTATGTCCATGTCTATGCTCTAATGACCAAAGTTCTACCCCTGAAGTTCTAACCTGCCCAACATTCACAGCCTCATATGAACATTTGGAAGGGTCCTGAACACCTACCTCCTCATTTTACAGGTGAGGAAAGTAAATAATTAATCTGCTTCTCTTAATATTCTTCTAGATTCAGCTTCTCTAAAACATTGCCCAGGCTTCATGCCTGGAAACTATTCATAATATTCTTTTATCTGTTTTTCACCTGTCTCACAGCTTCACCAGGAAGCTGCCTAAAAGAGTCCCACAGACTCTTCCCCCAGAGAGTCCTCAGCTTTTACACGGTTAGAGTGACTGACCTTTTGCTTACCATTTCTCTGAAAACAACAATATAACCATCCAGTAGCTAATCTTCTAATGTGAGTCTCTTAGAACAGACTGGTGCTATGAACATTGTAAGAGATCATTATGCAGACTACTTGGAAGATCCTTTCAGACCACACTTGGAGACACTCAGATCTAGAGTAAACAATTAAAGATTGTGAACCTGTAATAATTGCAGAAAGTAAAAACTGAACTGAAATTGTCTCAGCTTCTGTATCACAAACCCTGGGTTTGAGTAGATGGAAAAAAAGAAATAAGCCTCTTCACTGTTCTTTTAGCATCTCTGAATAAATTCACTCTATGTTCTAGTCCAAAGCTTCTTAAATTGTGGGTTGCAACCCCTATGGGGTCATGTAACTGAATGTGGGAGTCACAAAATTATGGTATTATTAGTTAATGTTTGATTTGTATACCTATTTTATTTATCTATATACCCAGGGTCACATAAAAAGTTCTCTGGCAAAAAGAGGTTGAGAGAGAATAAAAGTTTTAGCCCTGTACTGATCAAACTAGAATGTTGTTTCATTCCTCCCTCTTTAAGCATCTACATGTCACCCTTTCCCCATGGAATGGATTCCTCACCAGCTTCTCCATCTGTTAAAATCTTTCACTTTCTTCAAAGTTCAAGTCAAGTGGCCCCTGTGCCCTGAATCTTTCCCTACCCCAGCTCTTCTTATACTTAGAAGTGATCTCTCTCTTCCCAAATCTCTCCACACCTATTTGTTTGACTTCTCCAAATCACTTATCTCCTCCTAATTGGCATTCTAGCTAGTTGCCTTATAACCTTTCTAGGTTATAATCTCCTTAAGGCCAAAATGTTATTTTTCATTTTTATAATTCTAGTGCCTATCAAAGTACCCTTCATATGATGGTCTGCTTTATAAATACTTGATGGATAAAAGAATGAATGGAAATACCCATGAGTTGGTAAAATTCTCAGCAACAAAAAGATGAGAAAGTCCCTCAGAAAGAATAATTTCATGTTGGGCCAGTCATGACTAAAGATTAGGTGTTTGGGGTACTACTGCAACTCTGGAATGTGGATGATGGATGTCATCTGGGAACAATTAATTTGCAATATGTTGTGGAATGAAACACACAGCAAATTAGTGCCAATGATCTTTGGTAACAACTTTGGAGTATATTTGCTGTTTGTATTTTCAGGCTTTCAAAAACAAACTGTGCCTTTCTATAAACGTATAAAAAAATGGAATTTGACATGTATGACCCATTGTGCATCATTCTCCTCCACCGGTCACAAAAGTTTCCATGTAGCCATGTGTTCCTGAGCAAACTTTTGTCTGGATAATCAAGCAGTTATCCAAGGAAAATTTGTCTCTAGCTACAGCAAATGACAGGTTCTTTGCTTAATGGCCCAAGGCAAAACTCACAAGCACATTACTCACCGATGATTGTTGGGCCCAATTAAAAAGGGATTATTCCTATATAAACTGTAATCACTTAAGAACAATATTGAATTTACAAACGAACAGGGAAAACATATTGGCTGTCAACTGAGGGGCTGCATTGTTTCTTGGCAAGATGTGTCCTGACAGGTTTACAATATGTAATACTAACATTCGCTCTACTGGAAGCCGACCTCATTAATTTTGATGCCAAGTCTATGTATGACTAATTTTCTAATAAATTACAAAGATTATGGGCAAAAATCTAAAAAGAAAATAAAAAAGAAACTTCTTTCATTACTTGAATTTTAGTCCCTTGGTTGATTAAATCCAGGACTTTCTCACTGACATTGCTACTCCAGCAATGGTAAAGTTAACAGATACCCACAACCACTTCTTTTTTTTTTTTTTCTGCTCCACTCCATACTGTAAGAACACCATCCACTAAGAGGGCACTGATCGTCTTTAATAAAACATGTGAACTAGTCATTCGCTGGAAGCTCATCTTCATAGTAGGGCTAAGGGGAAGTCATCCTGGAACAGGGGTCCATAAAAATGGACTTCTGTAAGAGTTAGTTCTTGAATTAATCTGACTATATCCCACAGATGTTATGGCTAAAGATGAACACCAGCAAATGCCTGCAAGAGGGAAGAACAATTAGCAAATTCTTAAAGTTAGGCTCTGTTTATATGTCTACTGTGAAGGACAATCATTTATTAGTTTGGAATCTTTTAGATTGATTAAAGATGTTAACTTTAAAAACTATGTGCTGAACCCCGAAAAATGTAAACACATATTCATTTACTTATGGATACTAGAGGGTTTAAAAGAAAACAGTCATTTTTGAACTTCATTCCTCTTGACAATTCTTGTGTAGTTAATTATGCTAATTAATTAATTTAGTGAAGCTCCCTGTTAGGGATATTAGTGAGGTTTTTTTTTTTTTTTTTTTTTTCATTTAATGAAACAAATACTTATTAGCTGCCATTCTGGTGCTAAGAAAATAATAGTGGATTTGCAGTCAGAACACCCAGGTTGAATTCCAACTCCACCATTTATTGCTTACAAAATCTTAACCAAATCATCTAACCTCTCTTTGCCTGTCATTTGTAAAATGAAGGAGTTGTATTGGATGAAAATAGAGGGTCTCCTCTAGTCTTTTTTTTTTTTTTGTACATGGCACGATGTTTAGTGAACACTAGGAATACACATATAGCACTAATGATTTTTTAAAACTTTAGTGACCATTGGTAACTCTTGAGAGAATAATTTCAGAAGACTATTTTGAAGAATTGGAGTCAGAAATCAGATTGTAAGAGGCTGAGAAGTTTATAGGCAGTAAGGATGGGGAAAGAAAGAAAGCAAATGAAAGAGGTTTAAGATGATGGTTAGAGGGATCTGAAAGAGCAGTTACTGTGCTGTTGTATAAATATCTCATCTGATCCTCACAACAACTTTGCAAGGGAGTTGCTATTATGACTCCTATTTAATATCTGAGGAAAATGAAACAAATAGAGGTCAAGTGATTTGCCTAAAGTTTGAAATGACATTTGAATTCAGGTCTTCTTCCCTGACTCTAAACCCACTGGGTGTTCTAGTCACTGGAGTTGCCAAATGCCTTTGTGAAGGTTTTTTTTTGTTTTGTTTTGTTTTTTAAAGATAGCGGAGATCTGAGCAAGTTTGCAGATAATTAATAACAATAATAATAATAATAATAATAATAACACAGAAAATATTTACATAGCCCCTGATGGTTTACAAAACACTATATATGTATCTGTGTGTATGTGTATATACATATATATATATATATATATATATGCATGCACAGATATTGTATATATACTAGTATGTATGTGATACTCTATATATGTGTTCATGTATGCATTCATACACATGTGCATACATAAATACACACATATGCACCTCACTCACTTGATCTTCACAGCAACCTTGTGAAGTCTTTATTGAGTCCCTTTTACAAATGAGCAAACTGAGAGCAAAAGAGGTAATTCATAGAACTAGTATGATACAAGGAAGAACAGAGAGAGACAGAGAAAAAGAGATAGAGAGAAACAGAGACACACAGAGAGAGCTAAAGAGAGTGAGAATGTTATCAACGGAACAAACTTCTGACCTTCTAGAGGAAATAGGAGGGGATGCATGAGACCATAAGGTACATTTAGCCTCTTAGTCTGAAGGAAAAAAAATAAGAATGGCAATGTAGGTAAAGACATTAAAAAGGTTCAAGATCTAGAGTGGTTCTGAGGTGTGGAGAAAAGCCATTGAGGCAAATCTAGTGAATGTCCTTGATTTTCTTAATAAAATTGGAGACAATTTTGCCTGCTGAGAGAAAGTAGTTGGAAATGGCTTGAAGGACAAGAAGAGAGGCTAAACTTTGGAATAGTGGCTAAAGAGAGTGTGCTGGTGTCAAGTAATCTTGATATATAATTTTACATTTATTTTATAGGTGAAGAAACCATAGGCCTGAGAGAAAGACTGAGATTTAAAAAGTCAACCCAAATCTTACATTGATATTGTGTTTTAAGTTTTATATTGAACTTGACTCAAGTTGACGGGGTTTACCAACTGTCCTATTCATATCTAAAAATCATGGAGTGAAGTACATATATGATTGAGAAATCTGGTTACTGGCTGGCACTTTGCAAATAGATAGGATAATTCAGTGGAAAAGATCACTGAATCTGGAGCCATGATCTGGGTTCAAATCTTAATTTGACGTCTTACCAACTTTGAGACCTTGGACCAGTCCCTTTTACCTTTCTAGGTTATTATATCTTCATCTCCAAAATGAAGAGTTTAGATTAGATGACCTCGTATTCCTTCCAGCATTAGAAACTAGGGAACCTGGACAATGAAAAAGGAAAGAATAGTTGGATAGGAAGTCCTGATTTCCTAACTCAAACTAGCTTGAGCAACTCAGATGAGTTAGGCAGCTAAAATTTACCCAGTTTTACAATCTATTACTCAAATGCATGACAGTTTGAATAAAATATCAAATTTCTTCATTAGTGGGGCAGCTAGGTAGCACAGTGGATAGAGCACCAGCCCTGAATTCAGGAGGACTGGAGTTCAAATCTGATCTCAGACATTCAACACCTCCTAGCTGTGTGACCCTGGGCAAGTCACTTAACCCCAGCCTCAGGAAAAAAATAAAAATAAATAAATAAATTTCTTCATTAGCCTCACCTATTTCTCAAGTTTTTGAAGTTCTATTAGCTATATTCAGCTACAAAGACTAAAGATGCCTTATTATTGATCCTCTGAGAATAATTAGGTACTTTGAGTTTAGTGGAAGGAGGAGAAATTACAGCAAAATATAGTATCAACTCTTGATACCACCAACATGTTTGTTCACTTGTCCAAAAGTTCGTGAGCTGAGGGAAGTTGTTAGAAAGTGAAAGACTGAACAAGGAGAAAAAGATTTGATTTTTTTATAGTGGACTTGATTATCTTTAAGGTCCCTTCCAACTCCAACCTTCTATAATTGTGGGACAGGCTTTTCTCCTTAGCTCAGGTATGTGCGATGCATAAATTCTCAACTTAGAATATGAAACATTGCAATGACTTCAGCTGCTGTTCATTAAGGCTGAGCTGGCTCATCAACCAAATCCCAAACACAGGGCTATGTCACCAGTTCTGTGTCTAAAATGACAGTCATGGTATGTCTAGCATCCCTGGGATAACTGCCCAGAAAATTAACACCTCCTCTGAAACAGCATAGCCTCAATGCTGGCTGATATACTGAGAATATCAGTCACTCCTACATCATTTAGAACAACATCAAAGCATCCTTTCCCGTTCCTCTCATGCTCAAATTGTAAGATGATCCAGAAAATAAAAACAGCTGTAATAAAGAATCTGTACACTCAAGAAGAGTTGGTATGAGTGTGGGTCCATCCATCTGGGTAATAAAAATTAGAGAGAGGGAAAAAAAAAGTCAGTCAGAATGGAAATTCTATTCAATAGAGATGGGGACAAAGGACAACAGCCTTTTAATTTCAGGTATAAACATCAGATAAGAGAGGAGGTTCTACTGGGTACTATTCCAAGTGTGCAAGGATTTTCATTCTTCTCTTTGGTTTCTCCCTTCGGACAGTAATGCCTAAATAAACATTTGTCTCATTGTGGTCTTTATCTGTCATCTATGAAGAAATTCTTGCTATCTCCAAATGTTTGGGGTGGGAGGGGAGGTGCATTAAAAATTAAAAAGAAACTTGGCTAGGCCTTCCCCAGGAGTTCCTTAGCCCAGAGGAATTTTAAATCTATTTGGGCGTGTAAGGGGGTGGGATGAAGCTAAAGCAGGTTCTGGGGAAAAGCAATTGTTGCCCCATAGTTAAAAAGCTTTGTTTCTAGAAGATGTTATCTAGACTTCACCACAGATTTTTCTTTTTATTTTCTCTTCTTTTTCTTCCTCTTCTTCCCTTCTTCCCTCTCTTCCTTTTCCTAGCTTCCTTCATTTTTTTCCCCTTTCTTTCTTCCCTCTTTCTTTTTTTGAGGGGTGGGGTGGGAGCTGGAGCTTTCTTCTTACTCATTTCATAAAGAATTATAAAGGATTACTTGGACCCCTATACTGCCCTGCCATTGAAAGTGCAAGATAAAAAGTCCATTTCTGACAATAATGTGGAGAAAATACAGACTACAGTAAGAAATAACCTGGTCCCATTCCAAATTGGGGAAGGGGTGAGAAAGGAGCAGAGTGGGAGAAGGTCCAGAACGGTGATTTCATGGAGATAGGGGAAATCCTTTAGATGAGGAAATTCCCTGTCCTAATGTACCTCCTCTGCAACTTATAGTCTTGAAGAATTCCCTTGGACAGTGAAAGTTATGTCAAGAGAACAAGGATTTATTAAGCATTTACTTTGTGCCAGGCACTGTGCTAAGCCCTGGACTTCCGGGAGATCTTATAATCAGAATGTACCAAAAGTGAAATTTGAAATCAAATCTTCTGGACTACATACAACACATATGACACATGTGTGTGATGTATGTGTGTGTGTGAGTGTGTGTATACCATATATTATACAATATATGGTATACACACATATATATATATGTGATATAAATATGCGTATATCACATATGTTATTATGGACTTTCACCTTTAAGACTTTGCTGGGAGTTTTGCAGCAGTGCTTTCAGACTGCTCTTAAAAGCTCTCCAGATCTGAAGACTTCTTTATTTGAATTGCTCTTAGAGTCAAAGGCAAGTAGGCTTTATTTCCCCATGCTAAATGCAACATGCATTTCTGTATCTCTTTTTTTTTTTTTTTTTAAAGAGGAAATAGAAAGAAAAGATTTTATAAGAGAGAAACAACAGTGGCCTGCAGCCCTTACAAAGCTTATCTAGGAGTTTGACATTAGGGATATTTGCCCAGTCTGCTTTATAAAAGTTTTCAGATTGGGTTCTGCTGCTCTACCATGCTTGTAATCAAGACCAGCCTTCCATCAATGGCAAGTTTCCTTTATAATAAGGGGTTTTAGCAATTGTGTGTGTGTCATAGCCTCTTTAGGCAGTCTGCTAAAGCTGAAGAACCACTTCTCAGAATAATGTTTTTACATAATTGACTGAAATGCTAAATTTCAGTTAGAGGTTAATGAAAGCATAACAAGACCTTTAGCACATTCCTAAAACCAACTGAGATGGCAAGTGATCTAGATGTGCACCAAAGTCCTGATAGAAAAATAAAAATGTAATTGTTTTTGCCCATCCCAATTCATAGGTCTTATAGAACTCCAAATAAGAACCGCTGCTTGCAAAGAACACGATAGAAAATTTTGTAAATGAGAAGAAAGTCCCAAAGCATTGAAATAAAGTTAAATTTCCAATAAGTGAGGCTAGGACAAGAATTTGAAACAAGAAGATTTTTATTGTCTTGTTTTATTTTTTCCATTTCCCCACACAAAGAAAAGACTATAACTCAACATGGCTTAATAGGCTTGCTCCAGGATATATTAGAATACTCCCAGAAGATACTGATATTTTACAACAGAGTCCTGATTCAAGAGACTGATTCTCTAATATAGGAAGGTGATGATGTTGTTGGAGGAGGCAGAGAAAGGGAAAATTTTGAGCAAATCACAATCTGTACCTAGTCATTTGCTCTAGTCATGTTGACACCAGCACATTTCTTGGGAGAGTGGGGGACCATTTTGGCCTCAAAATTAAGAGTCTTTCATGGCTCTTTTCAACAATGAGGTGATTCAGATCAGTTCCAATAGACATAACAGGGAGAGCCATGTTCACCTTGAGAGAAAACTGAATGTGGGTCACACCACAATATTTTCACCATTTTTATTGTTTACTTATTTTTTTTAAATCTCATTTTTTTCCCTTTTTGATCTGATTTTTTAACATAAATATGGAAATATATGTAGAAGAATTTCTCAAGTTTAACTAATACTTGCTGTCTAGGGAAAGGAGTAGAGAGAAGGAGGGAGAAAAATTTAGAAGGTTTTGCAAGGATGAATGTCAAAAACTATCTTTGCACATATCTTGAAAATAAAATGTAGCCACTAACTACTTTGTGTTTTGTTGTTCAATCATTTTTTAACCTTGTTCAACTATCCATGACCTTATTTGGGGTTTTCTTGACAGAGAGATTGGAATGGTTTGCATTTACTTCTCCAGTTCATTTCCCAGATGAAGAAACTGAAGCAAAGAGGGTTAAATAACTGTCCAGGGTTACACAACTAGCAAGTATCTGACACTGGAGTTTTTTCTGATTCCAAATCCAGTGCTTTATCTACAATGCCACCACTAAACTGTCCTACTAGCTACTTACATGATCCTACGTAGTCATTCCAACTATCTGGCTCTCAGGGCTTTTTCTCAAACCAAGAAGCTTTTATTAAATGCTGGTGAATACCTATTCCTGCATATTCCTTTAAAAAAATAAACATTTGCATTTTATTTTTATTTTCAAATTTAAATACCTGTGGTTAATGAGTTTATTTTTTTATTAAATTTTATTTTTTCAATTAACAGAAATGTTTTTTATCCCATTGGGGGAAAAATATTTGTAATAAATATATATACTCAAACCAAACAAATTTCTATATTGACCAAGAAGAAATAATGTTTCATACCCTGAGTCTATCACCTCTCTGTCAGGAGGTAGATAACATGATTCACCATTATTCCTCCAGAGTCATGAATGATCAGATTGATCAAAGTCCTTTCAAAGTTGTTGATTTTTTTTTACAGTGTTGTTATTATATAACAAGTCACCTTTACCTGAGAATATGGTACCATCAGCTTCTCAAACCCAACCAAACCAAGCAGCTTCCAAAACTTTCTCCTCCTTTGGACATTTCTATTTCTGTATCTGGACATCCCCATTCATGTATTTTCTTATCTTTGAAACTTTAGCAGTATATTTGATTCTTCTTCCTTCTTCACTAACCCTCCATATCAAATCAAATAACAAATCCTACTGTCCCTAATAGCTGTCATCTTCATCCCCTTGCCCCTCTATTGCCATCCTTGACCTAAAAGAAACCCTTCTTATCTAGATAAAATCAAGTCTCCTAAAGGTTCTTTACATTTCTTTCCTTTTCCCCCATCTTTCTCATACCCTGCCAGTCTTTTCCTCCTAAATCATAGATCTGCTCAATTATTCTTCTGCCAAAGTCTTCAGTGCCACTGAATGTCTACCAGAATTCAAATTCCACCTGGCATCCTCCTTAGTCTAATAATGAGAGAATATGAAAACAAATGAATTATTGTATATAAATTTTGCTTTGCAAACTTTAAAGCATGATATCTTTTGTTATTAATCTAGCACCACTTTTCCAGCTTCATCCCATATTCCTTCCCTTCTGCACACTCTACATTCAACCATCTTAGATGTTCTATGCCTCAAATATTTACCTCATATTTTCTTGACTCCATGCCTTTGAACATATCTTGAATAACCTTCCTCCATGCATCATTTAAAGCCCTCCTCCAAGAATCCTTCTTTCTTCCCCTCAATTAGTAATTCTTCTTTTCCACTTTACACCTCATATAATATCTTGCTTCTACCTCTCTATCCTCTTCAGAATTATTTTATATTATTGTACATTTGACACATTCTTCTATTATTGTTGTTCAGTATTTCATTTGTGCCCAACTCCTCATAGCCCCATTTGGAGTTTTCTTGGCAAAAATACTGGAATGGTTTTTCATTTCCTTCTCCAGCTCATTTTCCAAATGAGGAAACTGAGGTAAATAGAGTTAGGTGACTTGCCCAGAGTCACATAGTCAGGAAGTATCTGAAGCTAAGTTTGAACTCAGGAAGAGGAGTCTTCTTGACTCCAGGTCTAGCATTCTACTTCCAGTAGCTACCAGTACCATTATACAAAATTCTCTTTGCTTGAGTCCATAAGCTTCTATGATCTTCATCAAGTCTGCTTATTTGCTAAACTGTTAACATGTAGTAATAACATTGTGACTAAGGAGATTTAGAGCTAATTTCCTAGTGGAGACAAAAGTGACAAAAATTCAGTTCCAGGACAGAAAAAAAAAAAAATCAGGGGACAAAGGAAATAAAGAGGATATCACACGCTTAGAGACCTAATTTTTTTTAATTATAGCATTTTAATTATAAGAAATATGCATGGGTAATCTTTCAGCACGATCCTTGCAAAGTCTTCAGCTCCAACTCATCAATTGGAACTGATTTGGATCCTCTCATTGCTGAAGATAGCCACTTCCATCAGAATTGATCATCATATAGTATTGTTGTTGAAGTGTATAATGATCTCCTGGTTCTGCTCATTTCACTCAGCATCAGTTCATGTAAGTCTCTCCAGGCCTTTCTGAAATCATCCTGCTGCTTAGAGACCTAATTTTGCTCTGGCATTTTTTTTCATGTTAAATATATTACAATATATTCTAGATACAATATATGTGTGTAGAACCAAATTTCTTGTTGCACAGGAAGAATTGGATTCAGAAGGTAAAAATAACAGTTGACACTCATTTCCCAGTGTTCCTTTTCTGGATGTAGCTGATTCTGTGCATCATTGATCAATTGGGATTGGATTAGCTCTTCTCTATGTTGAAGAAATCCACTTCCATCAGAATACATCCTCGTACAGTATCATTGTTGAAGTGTATAATGATCTCCTAGTTCTGCTCATTTCACTCAGCATCAGTTGATGTTAAGTCTCTCCAAGTCTCTCTGTATTCCTCCTGTTGGTCATTTCTTACAGAACAATAATATTCCATAACATTCATATACCATAATTTACCCAACCATTCTCCAATTGATGGACATCCATTCATCTTCCAGCTTCTAGCCACTATGAAAAGGGCTGCCACAAACATTTTGGCACATACAGGTCCCTTTCCCTTCTTTAGTATTTCCTTGGGATATAAGCCCAGTAGTAGTATGGCTGGGTCAAAGGGTATGCACATTTTGATAACTTTTTGGGCATAATTCCAGATTGCTCTCCAGAATGGTTAGATTCTTTCACAACTCCACCAACAATGCATCAGTGTCCCAGTTTTCCCACAGCCCCTCCAACATTCATCATTATTTGTTCCTGTCATCTTAGCCAATCTGACAGGTGTGTAATGATATCTCAGAGTTGTCTTAATTTGCATTTCTCTGATCAATAGTGATTTGTTGCTCTGGCATTTTGAAACAAAGTAATATTGCTGAAGATTAGTAAGAGAAAGTGGCTAACAGAAGATGAACAGATCTTTGGTGTTTTGTTTTGTTTTAAAGCTCTCCTGATTGATAGAAACAACCTGCATTTATCATTGGTTAGGCATTTATTATGTTTACGTTTCCTTTTCTGTTAACATATTCTTGTTAATTCTTCAGTATACGTTTTCATTACAGAGAATTTCACTAAAATTTCTACGTAATAACTGTATTCTCTTACTCTTCTTGGAGCTCATGCATGAGATGTTGTTGTTTGATTTCAGTCATGTCTAACTCTTCATGACCTATTTGGAATTTTCTTGGAAAGAGTAATGAAGTGGTTTTCCATTTCCTTCTCCAGTTCATTTTCCAGATGAAGAAACTGAGGCAAACCTATTTAAATGACTTGTTCAGGGTCATACAACTAGTCTCTGAGGCCAGATTTGAACGCAGGTTCTTCTGACTCAGAGCTAGCATAATATTCATTATACCACCTATTTGACCCATAATATATAAAACTGAGACTCTTAAAACATGGGATGGTGATCTGTGTCTAATAAACTCAATTGTTTTAGAGCAAAGCTTCTTTTTTAAAAAAATATTTTAAATAATATTTTTTCCAAACACATGCAAAAGTAGTTTTCAAAACCTTTGCAAAACCTGGTGTTCCAAATTTTTCTCCTCCATCCCCCTTTCTCCTCCCCCAAAATCAAGCAATTTGATATAGGCTAATCATGGGCAATTCTTCTAAACATATTTCCATATTTGTCATGCTGCATAAAAAAATATTAGATCAAAAAAAGAAAAAAAAAAGGTGAAAATCCTGTGCTTTGATCTACATTCATTCTCCATAGTTCTCTGGATGTGGATGGCACTTTCCATCACAAGTTTATTGGAATTTAAATCATCTCATTGTTGAAAAGAGTCAAGTCCATCACAATTGATTATCATGTAATCTTGTTGTCACTGTATACAATGTTACCTTGATTCTGCTCACTTCAATTAGCAGCAGTTCAGGTAAGTCTGTCCAAGCTTTTCTGAAACCAGCCCATATGTCATTTCTTATAAAATTATAAAATATTCCATTATCTTTACACACCATAACTTATTCAGCCATTTCCCAAATGATGACCATCCATTCAATTTCCACTTTCTTGCTACTATAAAAAGAGCTGCTACAAACATTTTTGCACATGTGGATGGATCCTTTTTCCTCTTTTATGATCTCTTTGGGATTCAGACCCAGTAGAGACGTTCCTAGATCAAAGGTTATGCACAGCTTTATAGCCCTTTGGGCATAGTTCCAAATTATAGAACAAACTTCTTAAACTATGAATTACAATCCCACTTTGGATCACATAACTGAATGTGAGGGTTGTGAAATGATGAATTATTATCAGTAAATGTTTGATTTCTATACCCATTTCATATACCCAGTATCATGCAAAAAATTATTGGACAAAAAGGGGTAGTTGAGTAGAAAAAATTTAAGAGGCCCTGATTTTAGAGCCTGGCTGCTTTGAACCTTTCTAAGATGATAATTTATAGAGTAGATACAACTCTTCAGTGGTACAGGCAGTTTTTTCACTGGGAGTTTTTTATGTCAATGAAGTCATAAAATCAAATCATCGACATCCTCTGACTCTTCCTTAGACCAAGACCATAAGTCTGCACCAATAATGGCTCCCTCTTTTCTAATTTGCTGGTCCTAACCTGCCATTGACTTGGAAATCAAAGCATTTAATTTAATAAACTTGCATGTTAATACAATAAAATTAGGTTAAGGAAAGCTTTGAAGGGCACTCTCAGAGCTGCAGATATTTTTGACATCTATTTTTATTCCTTTGAAGATAGTTTTTGCTTCTTCTTGCTGCTTAGTTATTTTTCTGACATATGAGGTTGTTGGCGACTAAGTTTCTAATAGGTGAGATGATCTATTGTGCTTCAATCACTGCATTTGCCCCTGAAAATGGCACATTAGACAATCCTTTGAACTTTTGGAAATGAAATCCACTCCCCTCCACCCCAATTCCCAACTCCAAATTTTTCACAATTCATTAAATTTCTCCATTGTACACAGTAACAGCAAGATTGTGTGATGATCAACTATTATAGATTTGGTTCTTCTCATCAACACATTGATCCAACTGCAATAGGCTTGGCATCTGCATCCAGAGAAAAAATGATGGAAACTGAATGTACTTTGAAGCATAGCATTTTAATTTTTTTCCCCCTTTTTGATCTGACTTTTCTTGCACAACATGACAAACATTAAAATATGTTTAAAAGGATTGCACATGTTTAACCTATATCAGATTGCTTGTTGTCTTGAGGAGGAGGGAAATAAGGGAGGGAGGCAGAAAAATTTTGGAACACAAAATCTTATAAAAATGAATGTTGAAAAACATCATCACATGTATTTGTAAAAAAGAAATTGCTATTGAAAAAAAAATTCTAAACAAATATAAGAAAACATATCTTTGTGATTTTCTTTAACATATTTGTAGCTAGGAAGCACTTTCTTAGTATCCATACAATAAAATGCCCTTGAGTTTAGAGTTTAGTTAACTGATAACCTTGGCAGAAAGTTCTCTTGTAAACCAATCCTGCTGACAGCCCCATTTCTTTTCAAGTTGGGATAATTCTTGCCTCATGCTGCTAGGCTGCTTGGGGAAATCATCTGCAACTTCTTAATCATCTGTTCTTCCACATTCCTAGATGAAGAAAGGGGATGGTCATTTGAGATAATGAATGAACTGAATGAGTGAATTCTTAATCTATTAAGTAGTCAGGAGAAAACTAGGGTGTTATCCATGCAAACATCCAAATTAATAATTTATTAACAAACAGCTGAAGCATTTCAAGGCCACCATTACCTTAGCCAATTAGATGGTAAATCATCACAATTACTGAAAGCAACATATTAATATTCTGATGATAGGAACACTGTTTAATTTCAGAAAATATATACAGGTAAATAAATACCTGCTACTTAGTCCCTTTCATCTAAGGATCTTCAGGCAACTGATGATGCTTGATGGTGCAGGGTTCTTAATAAAGGCTCTTTGATGATAATGAAAGTTACCTCACTGGAATTAAGTGTGCCAAGACAGAGAAATTGAGGGACAAGGAAGCTGCTAATTTGTTATTGTTGTTCAGGCATTTTTTAATCATGTCCTATTCTTCATGCACCAATTTGGGGTTTTCTTGGCAAAGATATTGTTTGCCATTTAGTCCTCCAGCTCAATTTATAAATGAGAAACAGAGGCAAACAGGATTAAGTGACTTGTCCAGAGTCATGAAGCTAGGAAGTATCTAAGGTTGCATTTAAATTCAGGAAGAGGAATCTTCCGGACTCCAGGCACTCTCTCCATTTTGTCACCTAGTAGCCTCTACATATAAATTTAGTTATAGTCATGCATCTTAAGGGGACAGAACTCCAGATTATCAATCACAAATCTATTCTTCCTTCCAAACCATAACCATGTAATATATATATACATGAATTTATATTTCTATTTATATATATACACACATATATATACATATACATATATATATGAAAATATATGTATGGTTTTTATTATATATATATATGTAACCATACGGAATGTACTGTAATGAACATTTTTTTTAAATGTTTAAAGAAAGAGGCAGCTAGACATAGAAAATAGAGAGCCATACTCAAAGCCTGGAAGACATGAATTCTAGCTATCCCTCTGACACTTAGTTAATGTGTGATGCTAAGCAAGTCACTTAACTTGTTCTAGCCTTAGATAAATCTCTAAGTTTGTAACCTGCATAAACAGAAGGTGACCCTTTCCCAGGGAATTTCCCCTCCTAAACCAATGAAATCACAAGATCAGTCCTTCAGTCCCTTAAAGAAAGAGCAAACAATCACAGAGATGTAGCAACAGACTTCAACAGGTTTTTCACAGTTAACCAACAATCTTTCTATATCATCTACTGAGTCTTTTAATTTTTTTTCATTTTAATTTATGGAATAGAATAAGCATTTCCAAAACAGTATATATTTTAAATGATTGCACATGAAACTGCAAATCTATTATGTATAACTTCCTAGTCCTTTTGACCCAGAGTCACATTGCCAATCATAGCTATTCCCTACTTTCTCTTTTCCTCTCCAATCCTCCCTTGCTTCCTTTCCCCTTATTCTTTGCAGATGACCTTGTCTTCTCCTGTTTTGATTGAATTTACTTAACTAATAGGTGACATAACCTACAGTACTCCTCTAAATCTTTACATTTTCACTCTTCCTTTCTCTTTTCTTATTTCTTTTCTCAGAAGAACAAATATTCTTTTCAAGACTATTTAAAATCTGCATCTCAGATTCCAATTTCCTCTTAGTTCCTCTACAGATCTAGCTAAATCAATGACCTTGTGCTAGAAAATACTGTCCCTAAAGGAATCTACATTAATAGGGAAAGCAATATGTAAAGGGAAACTGGAACAAAAAGAGAGATAAGTTTCCAGGAAGTAAAATGACTAGAGATGTCTAGGAAGTGCTATGCAGTTTTGGAACTGAACGAGATAAGGCAAAAATTGGTCTATCAAAGCCTCCTCTGGCTCCAGGAGCAGTCAGGGATAGGCAGGAGCCAGCTCTAACTGACTAGAGAGAGCCAAGAACCTATTATTAAATTGTCTGTGTGAGCATTTACACCTCAGAAAAGGGTAAACACTACAAATCAGAGCTTGCTTTATTATTTCATTGATTGTCTAGACGTAAAAAAAAGAGATGGGAATGTTAGTAATTCAGATTAAACTTAAAAGTATGTCTTGTGTGCCTTTTTTTTTTTTTTTTTTTTTTGGTAAATGATGGCAAGAGATAAACTAAGAGAAGAGTCCAGCATTTCTGAGTCATTTCATTAATTGGAAGCCATTTTCCATGAGTGGAAAATTCTCAAGGTGAGTGCTTAAATAGTTCTCCAGGAAACTAGTTAAGTGTCTGGGAGGAGGAAGCGACTTCCTGGGCTTCAGCCTTACCATACTCTTCTGTCCTGTCTTCATTTGCTAGTGAACCTTGGACTGGAGATCATAATAGAGAGTGGAAAGATGAGCCTTAACTGTGGACGTGAACAAGACATGTCAAAAGAGAACATACAATGAAGGCCATTGTGTGATATGAGATGTAATGAGAAGGCACATCAGTGGAAATACTTTTAAATTTTTCAGTTAACAAAACCCTGTTTTCTCTCTCTTCTACCTCCCCAAGGTTGGGAATGGAAAGTGGAAGGGGAAGACCTTATGAAAAACAGGCATACTCAAGAAAAAAAAAAAAGAATAAAATTCTTCAGTGACCAAATTTGAAAATAAATGTCTTACTCTGCATCCTGAGTTCATTAGTTTTTTGGCACAATAATATCCTATTACATTCATATATCATAATTTGTCTAGACATTTACCAATAGATTAGGTACACACACACACACACACACACACACACACACACACACCCATACACAACCCTTAGTTCCCAGTTCTTTACAACCACAAAAAGAATTCACATAAAAAATTTTATATACATAGATCATTGTCCCATTCCTTTGACCTCTTTAAAGTATGGGCCTAGTAATGGTATCTATGGGCCAAAGGTTACACACAGTTTGATTAGAAATTGTTTTCCAAAATGGATAGACCAATTCACAGCTCATAGGTGGGAAATTTCCTTGAAGAACAGCTAAATTACTCCAGGAGCCATGAAAGAACTAGTATAAGTGGCTGAAGAAGGCCATTTTTGTGAGATTTTTCACCTCCAATATGGCAGGACGTTTGAGTAGCATGAAATGTGCTTCCAAATGGACTCTGTCCCCCTGGGTCAAGATCTTAAGACTCTGAGAGGGCACTGCTAAGAGCCTACCAAAGGAAAACCATACCTTTTGACCAGTGTATTATTACATTCCCCTTTCCTTAGAGAGTAAATAGTTAGACCTGAATAGAGTTCCTTTACTTATTATTGTTAGACTAGTTGGATGTCATTTAGGTAAGGTCATGTGGCTATAGGATTTTGGATGTACCACTGCTTATATAAGTGTCTGGAAAGAGGGGGTAGTGGAGATATTCTGGTTTCCTTGACAAGAATCTGTTTACTAAATGCAGTGGTCTGGAATGTGCTCAAATGTCAGCTAAAGGAAAGGATCACTACACACCTGTCAGATTGGCTAGGATGACAGGGAAAGATAATGCAGAATATTGGTGGGGAGGTGGGAAAACTGGGACACTGATACATTGTTGGTGGAATTGTGGACACATCCAGACATTCTGGAGAACGATTTGGAACTATGCTCAAAAAGTTATCAAACTGTGCATACTCTTTGATCCAGCAGTGTTACTACTGGGCTTATATCAAAAAGATTTTAAAGAAGGGAAAGGGACCTGTACATGCAAGAATGTTTGTGGCAGTCCTCTTTGTGGTGGCCAGAAACTGGAAACTACGTGGATGCCCTTCAATTGGAGAATGGCTGAATAAATTGTGGTATATGAATGTTATGGAATATTATTGTTCTGTAAGAAATTACCAGCAGGATGATTTCAGAAAGGCCTGGAGACAGACTTATATGAACTGATGCTGAGTGAAATGAGCAGAACAAGGAGATCATTATATATTTCAACAATACTTTATGATGATCAATTCTGATGGAAGTGGCCCTCTTCAATAATGAGATGAACCAAATCAATTCCAATACAGCAGTAATGAACTGAATCAGCTACACCCAGCAAAAGAACTCTGGGAGACGACTATGAACCACTACATAGAATTCCCAATCTCTTTATTCTTGTCTGCTTGAATTTTTTATTTCCTTCACAGGCTAATGGTACACTATTTCAAAGTCCAATTCTTTTTGTATAGTATATGAACTTGTATACATATATTGTATTTAACTTATACTTTAATATATTTAACATGTATTGGTCAACCTGCCATCAGGGTGAGGGGGTGAAGGGAAGAAGAGGAAAAGTTGGAACAAAATGTTTTGCAGTTGTCAATGCTGAAAAATTACCCATGCATATATCTTATTAATAAAAAGCTATCATGAAAAAGGAAGGAGAGATGCATGAGAAGGTAGGAATATTTTCTTTATTCTCTTTTTTGTTCTTTAATTTTTTTACTGTTATAGTTTCTATATCAATTTCATTTCAGAATACCTGTCTGTCCTCTACACTACCAGAAAACTATTCTAGGAAAAAGAAGTTTTTGAAAAGAGAAATAAAATTATTTCTTTTAGAACAAACAAACAAAAAAATAATAATAAAGGAAAGGATCCACCTTATATGGCTCTGGTTCAGTTTCTGACCTGTGCAAGATGTACCAGGTTTTATGATTTGACTGGATTACTGACAAGGGAAAAATGAGCATGGTAGGTAACAATGGGAAGGAGGTTTCCAAGGTATGGTGCCAAATCTCAAATGCTGGCTTATTGGCTAGACTCTTTGTTTTCTAAAATATATTTGTTTGCTTTTCTTTTTCAACAGCAGATGCCTTTTGTGAAAAAAAATAGAGAATTGAAGTGATTGGGGTGAGGGATGGGAATGAAAACTAAGAAAGAATATCCTTTAAAAAAATAATAATAGCTTCTTATTTTCTGTTTATTTTTTGCTGAGGCAATTGGGGTTAAGTGACTTGCCCTGGGTCTCACAGCTAGAAAGTATTAAGTGTCTGAGACCAAATTTGAACTCAGCACCTAGTTGTCCCTTGCTTTTTATTTTCAAAATACATGCAAAGATGTATTGGTCAACCTGCCATCTGGGGGACAGGAATGGGGGGAAGGAGGGGAAAAATTGGAACAAAAGGCTTGGCAAATGTCAATGCTGTAAAATTACCTATGCATATATCTTGTAAATAAAAAGCTATAATAATAATAAAAAATACATGCAAAGGAAGTTTTAAATATTCATTCTTGCAAAACTTCGTGTTCCAAATTTGTCTTCCTCTCTTCTTCCCACCCTCCCTTCCCTAGATTCAATATATGTTAAACATGCACAATTCTTCTATATATATATTTCCACATTTATCATGTTGCACAAGAAAAACCAGATTAAAAAGGGAAAAAAAGTGAGAAAAAAAAAGCAAGCAAACAACAACAAAAAAAGTGAAAATGCTACGTTGTAATCTATATTCAATTCCTACAATCTTCTCTCTGGATGCAGATGACTCTCTTCATCACAAGTCTGTTGGAATTGGTTGTATCACCTCACTGTTGGAAAGAGCCAAGTCCACCAGAGTTGATCATCACATAATCTTCTTGTTGCTGTGTACAGTGTTCTCTTGGTTCTACTCACTTCACTTAGTATAAGTTCATGTAAGTCTCTCCATCTACTTGGTGAAAATTTCTCTACCAAAAAACTTCCTACCACTAAGATCTTTGGTACTGTCAAATAGTTCAACATCAGAAATATATATCATTTTATTATGTAAATGACTTAAAATTTGAATGTGAGTTTCCTTTCCCCAATTCAGAAATGGACCAATGCTGACTTTTTTTTTTAAGAGAAAAAAACTCAGGCTATCAAGATTCTTTTTTTTTTTAAAACTTCAAATCATTAATTAGAGAATTAGAAAAATACAAATTAAAACAATTCTGAGGTTTCCACTCATGTCTATCAAATTGCTAAAGTTAATTTAAAAAAGAAAATAAAAATACTGGAGAGGCTGTGGGAAAACAAGTACATTAACTCATTCTTTGAGCAACTATGAAATGTTATAATCATTTTGGAAAGTAATTATCAATTATGCCCCCCAAATTATTAAACTTTGTGTGTCCTTTAATTCAGTTTTACCACTACTAGATCTATAACCAAAAAAATCAAAGAAAGAGGGGAAAGACCCATAATACAAAAGTAACAGCTCTTTTTGGAATAGCAAAAAATTGGAAAATAAGGGGTACCTGTCATTTGGGATATAACTGAACAAATTATGATACATGGATGTGATGAAATACTATAATGCTAGAAGAAATTATGAGGAGAGAAGGCTTCAGGAAGACCTGGGAATATTTATATGATGCAAAATGAAGTGAGTAGAACCAGAAGAAAAATTATTACAGTAACAATAGCATTGAAAAGATAAAAAAATTTTGAAAATTGGGAACTCACATCAATGCAATGACCAAACATGATTGCAGATCTATTCAATATAGTATCAATATCCTATATTGATAAAAATATATTACTCAATATAGTATAAATATATCCTATATTTATTAAATATACTATTCAATATATTATCAATATATCCTATATTGATAATATATAGAAAGGATAATAGACCTAGGATGCAGATTAAGATTTATTTTTTTCCTAAATATGGACAATTTAAAAATTTAAGTATGCATTTTTGGAATAGAGGTTTTGTTTTTCTTCTACCTCTCTTGATTTTAAAAATCCTTTATGAGCTTTTCTAAGAGAACCTTTTGTGATTGAGCCCAATTCATATTCCCCTTTGAGACTTCACATGTAGGCATTTTGTCATTATTGTCTTCTGAGTTTGTGTTCTGATCTTCCTTATCCCCATAGTAGCTTTCTATAATCAGAGCTTTCCCCCCCCCCCCTCACTTGAGCTGTGTTCCTAAAGCACAAGGGACACTATCCCAGATTCTTTTGGTGGGGGAAGGGATTTCATCACTGGCTTTTTGAGTTGGGGCCAGTGCTGGAAGTTTGTCCACTGCTCTGGGTTGGTCTGGCCTACTAGTTTCTGTTGTCCTGGGGTTCCAGGGCTCTCAATTTGCCTTCTGCTCTGGGCTGGACACCTCACAATTTGCCTCCTTGATGGGAAAGTGGGAGGTAATTGTGGGTATAAACACCTCAGTGCAGTGGAAGAAGAAAACCATTTCTCTGTCATTATTTTCTTTTAGAAAAATAAAGTTAATTTCATTCCTTTATGAATATGCAGAATTCTTTGTACTGGAAAATAAAAGTATTTCCTCTGGATTATTTAGCTTTTTTTATTTTAAAGCAAAAGTCACTAAATTATGGAGTCTATTTTCAGTTTTCCACTGTGATATTGTCTCAAGGATGTTGAGATTTTAATCTTCTACAAAATATGCCAGTCTCCACATATTATGAAACTTAAAAAATGAAACGTTGCTCCATTAAGCATACTGTTCAATGAGTTTTTCTTATGATAAAGCCAATCAGAAATAATGGATCAAAAAGAAATAATATTATCATTGTATTATTTTCCAAATAAATCTAAATCTACATTTTATCTCTGGGCATATATATATATATATATATATATATCCCCTAAGAAATTAATTTCCTATATATATTTACTATAGATATTATATATATTACATATACATTTTTAATGTTGTTTTTTTTAACCTTTCTTTATAAGTTGTTTATTTATTTTGACCAAAACTAACTAGAATAACTGAGAAGTAAATGGTCCTGGAATGAATTTTTGAAGTAGGCTAACATGAAATGACAGTGATAATTTATAGACACAAGAATGATAAATGGCAGAGCTAGGATTGTTAACTCAGGTCCCTCAATTCCAAATCCAGTGTTTTTCCCATTACATCATGCTCCCTCTACATTTATTTTAGTCTTTCCTCTTCAAGTAGACTACATAGAATTACAAAATTAAGTATTCTATAGTGATTTTTGCAAGAGAATTTAACATTCCTGGCCTAGGGAAGAACATACTTTTGTATTGAACTCTATCCCTGCTTTGGCATTACAATGGGAGTGGAGGAGCTTTTCCAAAATTCCACCAGCCACTGATAGTGTGAAGCTGGGGTTGTAAGAAATTATTTGTTATTAATTCAGGGAAGAAAAGGGGGGTAAGCCAAATCAAGAGATAAAGAATTGGATTATCCATTATCTTGTTGCAATGTGGATCTTGCAGAATCAAACACTTGTATTTCTCTGTTCCTCCCCATAAAGACTGTTAGCTGCTATTAGGAATTGCTATCTCAAGAGCAGCAGATAAGGTGCTTGACATGCTAAGAGCCAGTTACACTAAGTGATCATTAAGTAAAATAAACTTCATCCTTCCCTCCTGCCTTCAAAGTTGGAAAAAAAAAATACTGCCTCTTTTACTAAAATCTTCCTTTGAAATCACTTTACCTTCCTCCCCACCAGAGGGTAAAAGATGGACCAAGGAAAGTCATTTTTTCTGCTATAGCCAGGATTATCTGTATCAATTGGACCAGTTATCCATTTTATGTGTTCTGTTCTCCTCCCATCATGATATCGATCATTTCCCTCTATGTAAAAGAAATGATCAATTGCTAAACCCTCTCTTAATGTTAGATGTCTATTGTGGTGATAGAAGTTTGGAAACTTGACAATTCAAAAGAAAAGTAGCATGAGTCAAAGTGGATAAGCTGCAGAGCAAAGGTCATCTCACTGATCAGATGGAACCATGAATCTGGTCACCCTACTTTGTAAACTACTTTGATAAGCTAGAGAAATATAGAGCAGAGAGAGATTAGGAAGTACACCAGAAGCAAAGAAATTTCCTCTAGACAAGTCTAGGAGATATTTTGTGATAAAGAGGAGAGCTTTTTAATGGAATTCTTTATTAGTTGTACAACTGGGTTCCATTCTTGCATTATCCCTATTTTTAACTCTAGGAAGCAAACCTTATATTATTTCTATATTATTTATTATGCCTAAAATAGACTTGTAAAAGTATCAGTGCTGCATTCAGGAGTCTATTCTGGGAAGATTTGTCATTGTCTCCTTCCAAAAAATGAATACTTATATATTTAATTTGTGTTCTACTAATCTACATGAACTTTTGTTCTGTTCTCCTACTTCCTAGCCAGTTTAAAGGATTCCAGATCAATTGCCTTCCCAGCCTTCCCATTCACTTTCCTCTTCCTGTCACTTTTCCCCTTTCTTCAGCTCAGGTCAGTTCAAAAAGTCTATATGAAACTTTTACAATGTTTATAACACTACAATAGAAACTATAAGGGGGTTTTGTTTATTTGGAGTTTTTTGCCCAGACCTATGATTTCTTTGTAATGAGGAATTCAGTGTATGAACTCCCCTAACTATTGTTTATTAAAAACTCTACTAAATTTAGATGCCTGAAGAGATGGTAAGCAGTTTGTCTATGGGTATATAACCAATATGTATCAGAGTTGAAACCAAATAGAGTCTCTAAAGTCGTCTAAATGTGATACAGAAAAGATAAGACAAAATCCTGCCTTAACTATCTCCTTGGAAAGAAAAGACATATGCCATGAAGTCACTAGAAAATAATCTAAAATAATGTAAATTCAAGACTTAAAAGATTGACACCAATAAGAAAGGAGAGGTGTGTGGGGGCTAGGGTAGAAAGTAAGACTTTCTGGGGGAGACTGAACTTCCACTGATTCTGGTTTTCCCTTTTTCCCATCCACAGCCCCCATATAGTGCTTGGGTGGAAGTATAGTTCCAGTTATGTCAGTCAGAAAAATTACAGTCCAAAAAAAGATGGTTATCCATTTTAATAATCTTTTTTTTTCCTCTTCAAAGTGGGAGTGGGTTGGGGAAGAGAGGGAAAAAGATAGGGAGAGAAGGAACAATAGAAGATCTTTATTTTAGATCTTCCTAGAAAGGTTTGCCCTAATTTTACTACATATGAATGAGTGTAAAACTCCAAAAAAAAGTATTTATAATACCTCATTGTAGGATTTTGAGAGACATTATGGCAGAGTGAATAGAGAACTGGCCTTGGAATCAAAAAAATCTGAGCTCAGATAATTTTTTCCTCCCACACAAACTATTCTTAAAACCAATGGGAAAGTCACATAACTTCTAGATGCCCTAGGCAAGACTTACAGATGAGATGCTGATTGCATTTGTGGAAAGAGGTTGCAACCCAGAATTCTCTGAAATGATGAAATGAAGAAGGAAAGAAACAAATAAACATAGTGCCTACTGTGTATCAGATGCAATGCCAAGTGCTTTACATAGGGGGGTAGGTGCTATTATCATCCCTATTTTGTAATTGAGACAAACAAGCTAAATGACTTGTTTTAGTTACAAAGTATCTGCAGTTGAATTTGAACTCAGTTCTTTCAGACAACTTTTCCATGTAGTTGCCTTTCCTTTTCAGGAATAAATAACAACAACAATGACTTTTTTTTTTTTTAACAACAATTATTTAGAACTTAAATGGACCATCTAATCATCTAACCCTCTAGTTCAGGAAACTAGGGACAGAAAAGGGAACAATTTGTGGAAGGTCACATAAGTTGAGGAGTCTGGATTTAAACCAGGTCCTCTGATTTCAAAACATTTTTCTACAGTACTTGTTTCTTCCTTAACTGGAAAATGATCTCTGCTTTGTTCTCCTTGTCTTTTTAAGAAAGGCAAGAGAGGGAAGGAGAGCAGAACCATTTTGACTCCCTTCCTCCCTATTCCTTCTGTTTAGGGTTTTCTTTTTCCCTTCTGTGGACTCCAGTGGGTGAACTATTTCTTCATCTAAATTATAGCAACTTATATATTACCTTATCAATGCATCTTAAGCTGTGAGTTGGCATCCCATGTGGAGTCTCATAACTGAATCTGGGGGTCATGAAATTATGATTTATTATCAGTAAATGTTTGATTTGTATAATTATGTTACCTATATACCTGGGATCTCATAAAAATCTCTTGGGTGAAAAGGGGTCATGAATGAAAAAAAGTTTTTAAAGCCCTGATTGAAGTACATTTTCTCTTTAAGACTCTGTTTATAGTTAAGTTAACAAATTAAAGTTTTTTTTTTCAATCAACACACAATTTTCAAAATTGATACTACCCAAATGGTCAAATTCTCTTAGCTAGAACACTTCCTGGTTTTACCATATTGCTACTTTACTCCACTTGATGTTCTGACAGAATTCTATCAGAATTCTGGAAGGGGTGTGTGTGTGCGTGTGTATGTGTTTGTGGGTGTGTGGGTGTCTGTGTCTCTGCCTGTGTGTCTGTATCTCTGTGTCTATGTGTGTGTGTTTGTGTCTGTACCTGTGTATCTGTGTCTATGAATGTATCTCTGTGTGTCTGCATGTCTGTGAGAAAGTCCTTTCAGATTTTCATGGACATCAGAATGGATGGGGTAGCCATACTCATCAATAAGTAGGTAGTTAGTGACAGACTTGGACCAAAATCTAGCCAGGTCTCTTTGGTCTTCAAGCCTATGTTTCCAGATTAATCAATAAAGAAGCATTTTTTTAAGCACTTATGTATTAGTAAATAAGATAGCCACTATCCTCAAAAATCTTACAATTTCTTAGGCTACAGAATGTTTTTTAGAGATAAACAATTTTTTAATAATCATCTATGCTAAGTGTTAGATTATAAGAACAAAAAAAAAAAAAGTAAATATCACTATTTCCAATGAGCTCTGATTATTGAAAAATGATACTCCATAACCTTTCTCTGCCCCTAAACTAAGCTTTCTTGGCTCATTCCAAGACTGGAGCAAATTTTAAAACAGCTTTCTATTCTTATATTAGGTTGGGGGAGATCCCCTAATCCTGTACATAATTGAGTAAAATTAAAGCACTAATCATTTACACACAGAGACTTTTATCATGTTGTAATATTTTCTCTAGAGACCTCATTTTCAGGCCATATGTGTATATACTTACTGGTAAAAGATTAATATATTTATCTCAACCTTGAGGATCCCACAGCATCAGTTCTTCATCAAACTGAAACTATATCTTGATTGTTCTGTCTATACAATGACTGACCTCATTGCTCACAGGAAAAATCGTTCGCCTTCAGAAGTGTTTGCCCTTTTGTAACCCCGATTCTCTAAAAATGACAACACTATCCTCTTGAAGGAGGCTTTAGCCGATTTTAAATGAACTGTTACATTTCTGGCATTTAAATTATAAGCTAAATAGTCTGACTGTAAATTAAAACTTCAAAATGTCCATTACTATATATTTAGGAAATCGTGGTAATTGAAAAACACTATGCTTTGTCCCAAAATATTCTCAAGACCTCAGTCATTATTAAAGACCCTCTGGCCTCTGTGCTTACTGCAATCTTATTGTAATTGTTAAATATCTTTGTAGTAACCACAGCAATGATTAAAAGGGATATTTAGGAAAGTATGCTAAATAAGGCTTCCAGAGACTTCTTTCCCATGGAAAACCCTCTTTGTGGGAAGGGGAATGAAGATAGTAGATTACTTTTGTTTACATACCTGAATTTATTCACTTTCCTGAACTGTGATTTCATTTCCCTATCCCTTTACTGCAATTTTTGTAATATCCCACTGTAGAGTTGGCTCCTCTGAAATTAGTATGATTGCATGTGATCCAAGAGCAGAAGTAAAAGAAAAAATCATCTTTCATATCAGGAGATAGGTAACATGCTCCCAAGTAAAAATGGGCTATCACAAGAGGAGTTTCTTAACTGACAAACACAGAATAGGATTTCACCAACTTAGTTGAGGTTTGGGAAGATTTCAGGGTGGTGATGGATATTGATCTGTTTAAAATTTAACTTCCATAGGCCTCAGTTTATTTATTTGTTAAAATGAGAGAGTTGATATAGACAGCACTTAAGGCCTCTTCCACTTCTAGATTTAGAAAGCTAATGACATCAGAGCCAGAAAAGCCTGTCAGACTAGGCTGTTTTTGAGTTACACATTGTCTTAGAGGGTATGAAGTTACCTCCCTTAATGTTTTTAAAAGGAGGATGTACTCACCACCACTACTACTTCTTATCTCTAATATCTCAGTTATCCCCTAGACCAGGAAGCTTTCCTCTTTTTATGAATGGCTTTAAAAAATGCCTATGTGCACATAAATATATAAGTAAATATTATAGTAATAGCATATTAATATATTATAGTAAATATTATTATTTATATTACATTACAATAAAATAACATTAAATATGTTGTCAAATAAATGTGACATATAAATGTATATCATATTTATTTCCTATTACTTTTTGTAAGTGTCCCCACCACCAGCATGAACCCCTCTTTTGTAAAAAAAGAAAAAGGTTCCGTATAACCGACTAATAATGCAAACATTGCTGCCTATGAAAACAATATTCTATAGCCAGTCCCCTACCTCTTTACTTAAAGGAGAGTTGAACATAAAATTGAGTGTATTATAGAGACAACACTTTCAGGTGAAAAGCAGACCAGATTAGTCATGGGACAAGATAGAGAGATTTTTAAACTATATAAACAAGGTTTGAATAATTTTTATTTTTTAATTCAGTAACCCTCACTGCCCTCTCCTTTCTTAGTAAAAGAAGCTAATCCATATGTAGGCTACATTTGGAACCAGATTTTGGTGGTAATATGTAAGTAACTCAATTAGACTGGGCAGAAAAGTATGCTTAAGAAAACAAACTTAATATTTAGCCAAATGGTGAAAACACAGGACTTAGATGTTTTGTTATTGTTATTGTTTGTTTAAAGAACCAAGGCTTTGAAGAAAAAGCCTTCAGATGGAGCCCATTATAGACTTAATAACACAGTCCCCCAGTGACTGTGACTGGTAATGCAATTTTAACATAAGCATTGTGATCTTTGCACACTGTAGATCTCCAGCTGTGACTGTGCTTTCTTTGTTTCATGGTCCATTGAATAAAACAAGATCATCCACAGTTTTTTGTCAGCACTGGAACAAACAGAAGTTCTTAACTCCTAATCTTCTGATGAAATTTAGGACAAAAGTGAAATTCTTGATTTAAAAAAAAATATATCACCTGAAGTGTAATCTTTCTTGGTAAGGCTGATTCTTTTCACTATCAGAAGTTGGAGAAAAGGAATTAATCAAAATAGATATGATTAGGTCTAAAAGGCATTTTTAAATTGCTGGTAGGGGAAAAAAAATCTGAGCCATTATTTTCAAATGCATATGGGTAAAAAAAAAAAAAGTTAGCTGGAGATACAGCCTGTCAGAGTGATCCCACAGCTAAAAAATAGCAGGATCTCTATGTCGGTATGAACAATTAGTCACTGATAAGAAGACCATTGGGAATCTGTGAAAACAGTGCTATTTAACCCAAGGCAACAATTCATTAACAGGTATACCTTTGATCAGCAAGAACATCTGTTGCATAGAAAAAAAAAAAAAAAAAAAAGAAAGAAAAACATAGCTATAACTTTGAACAGCAGTTACATACTTTGAATCCCTTCTTTATATGAAGTCAGGAGAATAATTTTCAGGAAGCAATTGCATTTTTCTGTTCCATTTCTTTAATAAGATATTTCTTGCAATATCATCTTTTCATAAAGATGATTATACATATCCTCACATATATGATTCTCCATTGTCAACATGGGTATTCCTTTTGGCAAAACAGACTACATGTAATCCATGCTACCTGTCAATCCTTATATAAGTCTTCCAAAAAGTTTACCACAGGAGATCAACATAATGTGCAGGCGACCCTCTTTTGAAATTATGAGAATATCCTGAAATATCATAAAGTCTATCATTTATTCCCTGCTCTTGCATTAACAATGCATCTTCATTTTTGATAATACATTTCTTGTATTATCTTATACCCTTTCTGCAAATTTTAAGGTGCAATGTTTTAGCTCACTTTAAACTTACCTAAAATGACCTTTGAATCTTAATCTTTGAGTCTTTGATCTTAACCTCAAATTACATGTATAACTATAAATATTTATACATGCATTCATCAGTTGGACAGATAGGTAGTGCATGGTTGGAACAATGGGCTTGGGATCATGGAAACTCATCTTATTGAGTTCAAATCTGACTTCAGACACTTAGTAGTTGTATGACCCTAGACAAGTCACTTAACCCTATTCCTCTCAGTTTCTCATTTGTGAAATGAACTGGGAAAAGAAACAGCAAACCAATCCAGTATCTTTGCCAAGAAAACCTCAAACAGGGTGATGGAGAGTTGGACATTGACTGAAAACAACTGAACAATATCAAAATTCATCAATTATGCTGGACTTGATACAAGATATTTCTGTCTTGGTCACAGAACTGATTAATATATCAGCTTTTCATTGACAGGCATAAATGTCAAACAAATTGAAAAAGAAACTCCTTAAGAAGTTCAATTTCTATGCACATATAAATCTTCATAGTTTTCTTTTTGATGCCTGCTATATATATGAACAGGGTGCCATAGCTAATAATTCTCAGAATACCTTTTTCCTACTTTGCATATGGCAGATGGTATAGGTATATTATGTTATTTCTATATTGTCTCTCTCATTAGAATGTGCGCTCAATGAGGACAGAGACTGTTTTTGTTTTTGTATACCCAGTGTTTAGCATCCTAGTTGGCACATAAGAAGCACATAAAAAGTGTTTCTTTGGGTGGGTGGGGGGGAAGGGATTCCAATAACCACTTCTGATTCATCACTGTAAGCAAGTTATTTAGTTTTTTATTTTATTTTTTTTTTAAGTCCAGTGATATAAGTGAAATCTATTGTTAGCACATTCTATTTCTCTTCACCATTTGGGAAGAGGATAAAAATCTTGGGAAGAAATCTGTCATCATTTTATTTTCAAATGGTACAGAATAAGTCTTTATCTATAGTGATCAGATTAAAAAAAAACCCACAATAATCCAACCCATATGGTCCTTTAGATTATTGTGGTAACAATGCTCTTGAATGGGTGGAGAGGAAAAGGAAGGCCAAATGGTGAGACAGAATTTGTCTTTTTTTCAATGGGCAATGCTGTGCCTAGATGCCTATCAAATGTTAAAAGAAGCAAAGTAGATTGTGGAGCTATAATCAGAGTGGAAAGTCCTTTAATTACTTATTGTTGATGTAGGAGAGAAAGCTTCTTTCATGTGAAAACAGGGGAACTGCCCAAAGGCAAGAGCTTACAGATGCATATGAATACTTCTGGAAGGAAAAACATTTCTCCCTGGACCCCCATAGGAAAAAGATCCTGATTCAGATATGGATAACAAAGCATTCAGGGTTTCCATAGGAAAACTGCAAAAGGGAGACACAGAAGTCATTCTTTGACTTGATGATGCAATAACATCATCCAGGCCCATTTTAGCAATTCGCTCATTCTGAATAATGGCAATAGGAATATTTTTCAACAAAGAACTTTTGAGTAGTTTCTTGGCCCTATGGTAATAACTATGGTAAGAAACCAAAAATCCATGGGAATTGTTCAATTGTATTATTTGTATTTTGTATCCTCTTGTTTTAAAGATCTCTATTTCAAAATGAATGATTCAGAATGGTTAAATAAATTATAGTGGATAAATGAAATGAAATATTTTGTGCCATAAAACATGATGAAAGGGGCAATCTTGGTGAAACCTGAAAGGGCTTATATGAACCGATGTAGAGCAAAGTGTGTAGCACAAGAACAATACTTTGTGTGATAACAATAATATTGTTGTGTTGCTGAAAAACTTTAGAATTCTGATCAACACAATGACCAATCATGATTACAGAAGATTAGTAAAGAAGTCTTCTAAGCCTTTTGAAAGAGAGGGATAGAGTCAGGGTTCAGAAGATCTCTCTCTCTGTCTCTCTCTGTCTCTCTCTGTCTCTCTCTGTCTCTCTCTCTTTCTCTCTCTCTCTCTCTCTCTCTCTCTCTCTCTCTCTCTCTCTCTCTCTCTCTTTCATACACACACACACACACACACACACACACAAATGTTTGGATGGGTAGATGAGTGAATGGATGAATGAAAAATTTTAATTTTAAAAAATTTATTATAAAAAGTAATAAATTATCACAATATTTCTGAATATCTAAGAACATGCATTCTTTATGTCAAAAACCAGGCCTATACAACACTTCTAACTAAGATGAAGGTCTCAATTTGCCAAATCCCTGAGTCCACCACAATGAAATATGTCCAAATTACTATTGCCACATCTCTGATATATAGTATAAGCATTACAGAGGTGAAGCCTGGGTCTGGATAATGTCTAAGGCCCCTTCCAATCTAGGATTCTACATTTTATTCTACACTTGTCTACCTGATGTAGACAAACCATAGTCAGTTGCTCAAAGTAGTACAAGCTCTGATATTTCAGTACTTTCTAATTCATTCATGTTATTTTTGACCCTCAGAATTTGGCAAGAAAAACAAGAATTGTATAGATGTTTGAATAGATGATAGACATCATCTGCTTCAAACTTTCTGACAAGATTTTTGCCAATGCAGCCTCTACTGAAATTCCTTCAATGAAGAAGAATGCACTATTCCCTAAGGAAGATAATTCCACTTCTGAACAACTCTATTATATTATTCTTTACCACAAACTGAAATCAGGTTCCACACAATTTCTACCATATCTCTTCCAATTTGCACTGTGAAGTTAACTTTTTAGCCAAAATGTAAGACTTTACATTTATCTCCATTAAATTTCATTTTACTAGCTTTAAGCCATAGTTCTAGACTTTTTAGATACTGATGGCAGTCCAACATGCTAATTATCCTTCTTGAGTTCCTTTCAGCCACAAATGTGATAGGAATGCAATCTATGCCATCATCTGAAACAAGGACATAATACAGGACAGATTTCTGAGATACATCAATAGAGATGTCCTTCAATACTGACTTTGAACTATTGGCTACTATTTGGGTTGCACCATTCAACTGACTCTTCATCCACATCTATCTCACATCACTTTGTCTTTTCCATAAAAATAACATGAGGAATTTTTGTGAAATCCTCTATAGAAATTCTTTACTGTGTTTATGGAATTCCCTTGATCCTGCAATAGTGATTTTATTGAAAAAATAAATGAATTTATGGAGCATGATTTGTTCTTGATGCTCTTAGTAAACATTGCTTTCTTTTTTTGATGCTTATAATCTATTCCTTTGAAAAGACATTCTTGAATTTTGCCAAGATTCAAAGTCAAACTCATTGGCCAACACTTGAAGGCTTCATTTTTTTTTCTTGAAAAAAAAAAAAAGAAGAAGAAGAAAGAAAGAAAATTGAGCTTCTATTTGCTTGTCCCTAATCCTGCAACATTTTTTTCATTCTCTGTTATTTTTCAAATAATATTGATAGTGGCTAAATAATCAATTGTGAGAGTTCTTTCAAAATCTTGGATGTAGGTTTGAAATGACTGCAGAAAGGTTGGTGTTGCTTTTCTGTTATTTCATTTATTGTGAGTTTTAATTTCCTGTCAATCTTTTTTTTTAATATTCTTCCTAGCCCAAATATTATTTTCATTGGCAGAAAAAATAGAAGCCAAATGAGATTCAAGTAGTTCTGCCTTCTCACTACTATCTGTTAGGATTTTGCCATCTATCTCAAGAACTAATTCTCTTCCTTCTTTAATCCTCCATTTTCCTGTTCCTTAAAACAAAAGGGGGAAAATTATTATTTTTTCTTAGGGTTAATTAGTAATGAGAACATATTTTTGCCTTGGTATTTTTGAAAGTAGTTCCTATGTCAAACTTTTGATTCACTCTCAGTTATTGATCTTTGCTTTCAGCTGCTACATAGATCTCCTTAATCTGAATTGTTTAATGAAATCCCTAAGAACATACATTGCTCTGTTTAAACATATTCTGTATTTTTTTTCACTGTTTTGTGTTCATACAGTTAAAGGGAAATGATGCTTAGATGTTTTATTGTGGATGGATTTTTTAATTCCCTAGATTCCTAACTCTAATTTTTAAAAAATAGTATTTGATGTTCAATTGCATGTAAAAATAATTTTAACATTCTTTTTTTTTTAATGCTGACTTTCAAATTCTGTCTCTTTCTCCTTCCTTCTCCTCTTTCTCCCTGTCCTCCAAGATGGTAAATTATTCTGATATCACACTCTAAATTTTAAATGAGATAAATGCAGACTGCTTAAGAGAAATGTTGGAAAGAGCATTGCAGTCATGGTGACATACACCTATACTATCAGGTCTCCAGGAGACTGAAGCTAATGGATTTCTTAAGATCAAGAATTCTGAGTTACAGTAGACTAAGCCAGTGAGGTGTCCACACAAAGTTTGGTATTCATGATGAGGAACATCGAACTTTGGTTTAACTAAAGAATGATGGATCATAGCAAAAACAGAAGAGATCAAAGTTCTCTTGCCACTCAGAGTGAGACTGGGCTGATGAATAGCCTCTAAACTTCATAGCATTGATGGGATACTGAAGGCCAGTTTTTTTTTTGTTTGTTTTTTTGTTTTTTGTTTTTTTTTGAGGCTGGAGTTAAGTGACTTTCCCAGGGTCACATAGCTAGGAAGTGTTAAGTGTCTGAGACCAGATTTGAACTAGGGTCCTCCTGAATTCAAGGCTGGTGCTCTATCCACTGCGCCACCTAGCTGCCCCACCAGTTTCTAAAAATAAACTTGGAATTAGAAGACATGGGTTTAAGTCCCAGCTATGCTAGACATTGGTATATTATTTCCCCTCTCTGAGCCTGTTTCCTTATATAATAAAGTTGTTCCTTTGAACACCTTAAATAGCAACAGAGATATCAACAGTTATTATTATTCCCTTTATCTTTTCCTTTGTTCTTTTCCATTTCATCTTCTTCCTTCAAACTCAAAGTAATTTTTATCCCATACTAACAGCTTGTTAGCTCTTGAAATCCAACCTTCTATTCACAAATCCCAAGTAAGTTGGTTGGTTGGGAGTAGGGGTTTGGGGTGGGAGGGTGATAGTGTATACCAGTCTAAACATAATTTGTGAAAAGATCCCTGGAGAAAAAAGAGATGAAGGAAGAAAAGAAAGAACTCATGATGGAAAAGTGAGGTATACTAGCATCAGTGCCAAAATGACAATAGCATTGAGATACATAATCAAACAAACTTTAATTTATTTATATATTGAAATTCTTCTCTACAATATGGCTCACAAAAAAAAAAGATCAAATAATCAGGAAAATGTTCTCAAATTCACAGAAGTCATTATATGGAATCTTATTACATTGTCATAGCATGTAATTTTAGATGGAGTCTGATGTGATATTAAAAGCCTTGGAGATTTGATCCATTTAATTGTCCCTCTTCCTTAAATTATCATCTACATAATTTATAAAAATACATATGTATACATGTATATTTGTGTTACTTATATGTTTACATGCTGTATTCCCTCTAATATAATGGAAGTTCCTTGAGAACAGAATTTTTTTCAACTTATCTTTGGATCCCTAGTACTTAATAAAGTATCTTACATGTAATAGGTGTCTAATAAATGATTGTTGAATTGAATCTAATCCAATTCCCCCAAACATATGTATTGGAATTTGTTCTGTTTCTTTTACTTGTACCTTAAGACTCTGGGGAACATTTTTAAAGCTGAGTATATGGTTCTTATAGAATCCTGAAGCCATATGAATTCTTAACATCCTTCTGGAAATGTAGGCTTCTGATAGTTTTGACATACTGACATGATATAATTTTTTAAATCTCCATTTAAATATATATATATACATATGTATGTATATATATATTTTCCCTTGTTCAAATTCATTTTCTGATCTCTAAGCTTGTAAAACAAAAATAGAACCAAAATAATCGGGAAAGTATGACATAAAATATAAGGCTACTTTTATGTAAGAATTGCCTTTGTGTTAGGGCCAAAAGGATAGTTTAGGATAAAAGCAAAATGATTCTTCTAAGTAGCAGAAAATGTTTGGCAACCTTCCAACCTTGCCAGAATAAGTTAATATATCTGTGTTACAAATCTACATTCACTAGTAAAGGAAAAAAAAAAAAGTAACAGCTGACATACCAGAACCAACATCACAATGCATTTGTAATGCCATATAAGCTTTTATATGTTAACGTGTAAATGGGGAGAGAGGGGAAGGGCTTGAAACTCTAGATATTTAAGTTTGTTATCCTACATTGAACTTTTGTCCTTACCCTAGTAGGAAATCTATAAAAACTCTACAGTATGTTGAGCTTAAAGGATAGTATAACATTCTGGCGAAGAACTGGAAAGCTAACATTTCACAAATAAATACCACCTGACCAAATTACAATATATCAAAGTATGAATAGGACAGGAAACATGGGACATAGCAATACTTAAAAAAAAAAAAAAAAAAAAGCCAAACTCTACGATGTTATTTCTTTTAAAATGTAATAATTAGCTCATAAAATAAACTACATGCATATAAATTTTTTAAATGTAAATCCAGATAAAACAATTTCCTCTTCTTTATAATGTTTATTGATATGATACATATACTAAGCAATTAATCAATTAAGATCCTGTTTATACTTTTAATAATTCTTTTAAGTAAAATATCCTTCCTTCATTCAAGTTCTTAGGATCTGTAAAGTAAACAAAGTTGTGTTTGAATTTGAATTTTACATTTCTTATCAGGGGTCCAGATTTATTCAACACATCCTGAAGTATAAATCTCTTTATATCTTTGTTTTTAAAATGTTATGCTTAAATTTGTTTCAAAGTTTTGTTCTATGAAAACGTCATGGTCCCTGTCCCTTTAGATAAGGAAGGTTTGTATCAGTGTATTATTAACAGGAAGATAAACTGTGTGAACAGATGCAAATGAATCACTAAACATCTTATATGTGATGAAAAGAGGATATATGGAGAAAATTTAGTGGAAAAAAAAAGAGAAACTATGTTCTTAATAGAAAAAAGATATTGATGGGACATTCATGTAGACCAGCGACATCATGCTGCTTCAAAATTTCTCTCTTTTGTCCATTTTTTTTTCCTCTCTCTCTCCCTCTCCCCCCCACCCCTTCTCTCTTTTTCTTTCTCTCTCTGTCTCTCAACAAAAAAATAAGAGGAAATACAGCAGGAATTCTTAACATGCAGGTAACTAATGGGAAATGCAATTTGATGCTGTCTCTGACTAAGTGGGATATTGTCAGGTCTCTTTCCCAGAGAGATCAAAGGTTGGTAGAAAGTCACTAACAAAAAAATCTTCAAAGGTTGACTAGAAGTCCTGGGGACATGGACAAACTCTAGACACAAAGACATGTTCAGGGTGAGTTAGAATGTGTGTTCTACTCTAACATGAAGGGAAAACGAAGATTAGCTTTAGGACAAGTGTGAGAAAAATACCAATTGTTCTCAAGTGTTTGAATTTCTTTAAATCTTACTCTAAACTAAGTGTAATCTCTTTAAGCATATTTATTAATCTTTTGTAAATGGTTGTTTTGTTATTTTGATACATTATCTCTGAGATTCAAACAACTACTAAATCTGTGATTCTATGATTTTTTTAATGAGTTATAGTGCAGTGATTCCTAACTTTTTTGGACCTACAACAATTTATTGCTATTTATTGAATTACAGCAAATTCTATGACATCATCTATTCCCATTGTCCTCTCCTAAAATAAATAAATAAAGGTAAATTTTAAATGGCATGTTTATTAAAAGATTCACAACATATATATATATATATAAAATGGGGTCTAAGAAAAATTTAATTCTGTTCTACAATGAATCATGCAACAATGCGGATATGCTTTTTCTTTTAAAAAAATAATTTTGAATGATTTTATTTTAAAATTCTCTAGAAGATTGTAAAACCCTGACTAGAGCCTACTGCTATTGTTATACCCCTCCAATACTGGCTACATCTTTTATTCTTTAGTTTAAAAGATGGTCAAAATATCTGGTTTCTAGAAGATATTTTACCAAGGCATCCAGAGATAAGGTGAGTTTAATCCCTGCAGCTGGTTTCTGACCCCTGGCTGCCCTCCTTTCTCCCAAAGGTCTCCTTGGGACTCCTGATGCTCCTTCACTAAGAATAGGCTTTGCCCTGCTAAGGACAGTCACCTGTGAAGACCTCCTAGGATAAGTAAAAAGCTTCACCAGAACAATGGGCAAAAAAATGAGCCCATTACTCAGAAGGCCTGGACAGAACATAAATTCTTATTTCCCTAAACTATATATGAGGACAAACCATACTCTTGGCCAGATCCCCTTTGGGGAGGTGGTAGGGAGGGAGGATCCTTCTTTTGGCATCCAATCAAAAAAAATAGGAACTGAGCACCAGCCTCCTTCTAGTTCTGTTTGTTGTTATTTCTCTCGTCAAATAAAACGCAAGACTAAGATCTATATATAAATGCCATAGAGGTGAGCAGAGGTGTGTTTGTAATTGAGATCCATTTTTCTTTTCTGGTTCTTCCCCACCTCTTCCTTTCACAGTAAGGAGAAAGAATCCAGTGCTATCATTGACCATCCCTAGCAAATTATATATATATATTAGGCTTTTGTGGCTGAGCTCCTAATTATACCAAACTAAGGTCTCAGTCATCAGCAGCAGCATCCAGGATCTCTATCAAAGGGTCTGTTTTCAGAGGGGGTGTGTTGGCCTTTGCCTTGAGGAGTCAGCCAGGGAGGGGCTTTTGCAGTAAAGGTTTCAATTTCCCTTCTTTCCAAACCTCTCTGGGATGAGTAAGTGCTTGTGCTCATGAATGTGCTGACCTGACTGACAGCATTCAGGTCAAGGACAAGATAGGAAACTTTTGTTCCCTTCTCACAATAGCTTTGATGCTCTTCCAGGGGGACCATGTCAAGTGCTAGGGGAAGTTCTCATCAAACCTGTCTTTCCACTAGCCAGAGTATTGCACCCAATGCTCAGCAAAACAAGAGGTGACTGCCCAGCTACACTGGAATTAAAATCACTTAGGGCCTTATTGGCTGGCAGCAATGTTTTTCAATTCCAATTAAACGATATTCTAACGATAACAATCTGTTGACTCTTTTCTTTCTTTCTTTTTCTTTCTTTTTTTGACTCAAGGCCTCAATTGCAAGGATGATGGATACACTGGAAGAAACAAAAGGAAATAAATAAAAGAGTTGAGAGAAAAACAACCATATGGTTACTTAGGAACAGAGTTCTTGCTTTGCAGAGTTTGAATTACTACATATAATGGTATGCATACACATATATACACACATCTATCATATGTAGTGTATATATATTTAGAGGACATGTGTGAACTCACAACCTCAAAACCTGGTGGGTCTAGCTCTCCCTACTACAAATAAATCAGCAAAGGATCTGCCCTTAAAGACCTGCTGTTACTTTGAACTAAAGGAGGAAATAAGGAAGAATAGGGAAGAATTCTACAGGGAGAAAGAGGAATTGATCCTATGCCTCAATGAATGTCTCATTATGTTTGAATGTTTTCCCTGGATGCCTTCAAAGTTCTGATAAAACTCCACTTCCTATATGAGATCTTTCTTGATTTCTAATATCTATCTGTCCTCCTTATTATCTTGTATTTATCTTGTGTTTATATATATATATATATATATATATATATATATATATATATATATATATATATATATTTAATATAAATATATGCATACATGTATTTATATAAATCTTTATATATGTGTATACATATAATTTATAATTACATGTATACAAATACTTATATAAATATTTATAAGGATATGCTTACATAAAGATTTGTATACATATATAGATATATACATATATATATAAATATACAAATACTTATATACATATATTTATAAATATATAAATCTTTATTATATAATTATGATAGTGAATAAATATTTGTATACATATGTATATAAATGTGTGCATATATGCATATTTGAATACATGCAGTTGGGAATATATAATTATAATATTGTTATATGTATATTTAGATGCATGTATATTTATGTACACCATCTTCCCCTATACACTGTCAGCTCCTTTAGGGTAAAAACTGCTTCACTTTTATCTTTTTTTAAATTTTTATTGAAGCTTTTTATTTTCTGGTGAAAGGATATGAACAGACAATTTTCAGATGATGAAATTAAAACTATTTCCACTCATATGAAAGAGTGTTCCAAATCACTACTAATCAGAGAAATACAAATTAATATAACTCTGAGATACCACTACACACCTGTCAGATTGGCTAAGATGACAGGAAAAGATAATGATGAATGTTGGAGGGGATGTGGGAAAACTGGGACATGATGCATTGTTGATGGAGTTATGAAAGAATCCAGCCATTCTGGAGAGCAATTTGGAACTATGCCCAAAAAGTTATCAAACTGTGCATACCCTTTGATCCAGCAGTGCTACTACTGGTCTTATATCCCAAAGAAATACTAAAGATGGGAAAGGGACCTGTATGTGCCAAAATGTTTGTGGCAGGTCATTTTATAGTGGCTAGAAACTGGAAAATGAATGGATGCCCACCAATTGGAGAATGGTTGGGTAAATTGTGGTATATGAATGTTATGGAATATTATTTCTCTATAAGAAATGACCAGCAGGATGAATACAGAGAGGCTTGGAGAGACTTACATGAACTGATGCTGAGTGAAATGAGCAGAACCAGGAGATCACTATACACTTCAACAACGATACTATATGAAGATATATTCTGATTGAAGTGGATATCTTCCACATAAAGAAGATCTAATTCCACTTGATCAGTGATGGACAGAAACAACTACACCCAGAGAAGGAACACTTGGAATTTAATGCAAACTGTTTGCACTACTGTCTTTCTACCCAGGTTACTTATATCTTCGGAATCCAATTCTTACCGTGCAACAAGAAAATAGGTTTTACACACATATATTGTATCTAGGTTATACTGTAACACATTTAATATGTATGGGATTGCTTGTCATCTAGGGGAGGGAGTAGAGGGAGGGAGGGGAAAATTTGGAAAAATGAATACAAGGGATAATGTTGTAAAAAAAAATTACTCATGCATATGTACTGTCAAAAAATTATAATTATAAAATTAATTTAAAAAGAAACTTTTTATTTTCAATACATATGCAAGAATAATTTTTCAACACTGGCCCTTGCAAAACCTTGTGTTCTAATTCCCCTTCTTCCCCCCATCTCTTCTCCCCTACATGGCAAGTAATTCAATATATGTTAAACATGATAAATACATATATAAACATGATAAATACATATATATATGTAAATCCAATATAAGTATATATATATATATGTACAATTATCTGGCTGCACAAGAAAATGTTAGGATTACTAAGTGAGAACTCGGGTTGTCTGGATAGTGACAAGGTGAGAATTCAGGTTGGACAATTACAAGGTGAGAACTCAGGTTGACTTGATGGAAGGAGCAGGCTCATTGGCTGAGGTGGTTCTTCCCAGAAGCCCTTGCATTATCCCACGCCCATTCTCTGGGAGAATAAAAGAGAGGACTCCCAGAGATAAAAAAAAAAAGACTCTGAATTGCATCAGGCTTGACGGGGCTCTCTGCAGGAAGGGAAGTCACTTCTCTGGACAAGAGTTAACAGCAACTGCCTGGAGACAACGGTTCACTACAGGAAGAAGAATCTGTTTGAAAGATTTGAGTAGACACAGCAGATCTCTTCCCAGAGAGCGATCCGGCAGCTTCTGGAGACAACAGCACGCTACAAGAAAAATCAGATCAAAAAGGAAAAAAATGAGAAAAAAATTCAAGCAAACAACAACAAAAGTGAAAATGCTTATGTTGTGATTCACACTCAGTTCCCACAGTCCTTTCTCTAGGTGTAGATGGCTCTCATCATCACAAGATCATTGAAACTTTGCCTGAATCATCTCATTGTTGAAGAGAGCCTTGTCCATCAGAATTGATCTTCGTCTAATCTTAGTGTTTCTGTGTACAATGATCTCCTGGTTCTGCTCACTTCACTTAGCATCAGTTCATGTAAGTCTCTCCAGTCCTCTCTGAAATCATCCTACTGATCATTTCTTATAGAACAATAATATTCCATAACATTCATATATTATAACTTATTCAGCCATTCCCCAACTGATGGGCATCCACTCAGTTTCCAGTTCCTTGCCACTACAAAAAGAGTTGCCACAAACATTCTTGAACATACAGGTCCCTTTCCTTTCTTTAAAATCTCTTTGGGATATAAGCTTAGTAGAAACACTGCTGAGTCAAAGGGTATGCACAGTTTGACAACTTTTTAAGCATAGTTCCAAATAGCTCTTCAGAATGGTTAGATCAGTTCACAATTCCATCAACAATGTGCTAGTGTCTCAGGTTTCCCACATCCCCTCCAACATTCATTGTTATCTTAGCCAATTTGAGAGGTGCGTAGTGGTAACACAAAGTTGTCTTCATTTGCATTTCTTTGATCAATATTGACTTTTATCTTTATATCCTCAATTATAAACACAGTGTCTGGCACATAGTAGGTGCTTAATTAATGACTGTTGATTGATTATACACAATATTTTGTTTAACTGAAAGCATGTATATTGTGGCTCAAGAATTGGAATAGAGATGAGTATGAGTGTGTGTGAATGTATGTGTGTCCGTGTGTGTGTGTGTGTGTGTGTGTGTGTGTGTGTGTGTGTGTGTGTGTACTTTAAGTATGAATAGAGATTTGGAGTCAGAGAGATATCTTTCTGAATTCAAATCCAACCTCAGAAAATTAATTTGCCGTGTAATTTATTTAACTCTGGTTGTTTTAGTTGTCTCATTTGTGAATGATCTGGATAAGGAAAAAGCAAGCCATTTTGCAGAAAAAGAAGAAGGAGGAGGAGGAAGAAGAAGAGGAAGAAGAGGAGAAGAAGGAGAAGGAGGAGAAAGAAGAGGAGGAGGAAAAGGATGATGAAGAAAGAATGAAACAAGACTGGGAAGAAAGAATGAAAAGACTGAGAGAGGACCATAGATAAAGAGGGTGAAGATGTTGTTTAGAATTGGGAATAGACCTTTGAGACTCCAGCTTTTGGGTTTCAAAAAATTTTAATTTTTAATGCTATCTTTTATTTTTACATTGCTTTATTTTCTGAATCTTTTCTTTCTTTATCTTTCTCTTATGCAGTGAATCATCCTTTGAAATAAAGAAATTAAAAAACAAGTTCAGCAAAACCAGTCAATTTTTCAACTTAGTCTAATAATACATTTAATGTTCTACAACCATAGTGCCTCACTTCTGTAAAAAAAAAAAAAAAAAAAAAAAAAGGGAAGAAGGTACATATTCTCAAATTTCTATAGATCTGAACTTGATTGTTATATTATAATTATGCAGCATCTTAGTATTAAGGATTTTGTTCTTTCTATTTATATTGTTGTCATTAGACATGTTGTTTTCCAATTCTCCTTGAGTCACTCTGCATCAGTTCACATAAGTTTCTACTCTTCTCAGAATTCTTCATTCATTGTTTAGTGCAATACAGTAGAATATTCTATTGCAATCATGTACCACAATTTGTTTAGTCCTTTTCCAATCATGCCAACTCCTTCATCTGAAAGAAGAAGAGACTAAAGCCCAGAGAGGGGCAATTATTTTTACGTAGTAAACTAATGTTTAAAATGGGGCTTGAACCCAGTCCTATACACTTTCTACTACATTAAGCTCACTTGAAAAATTAAAAGCTGAAAATGGTGTGTCGATTAATAAGATAAATATTCTGTAGGCTTCTGCTAGTAAATAAAATGTCATAGAATTTATCATAGAATACTAAGTATTTGTTGTAGATTTAGAGTTTAAAATAATCACATTCCTGTTATCAAATTTCAAATCTAGTAATACTTATAGCAGTAGTCTCAGAATCTAAGTCTGTATTCTTGGAATTTATCAATATTTGGACTGAATTTTGAGGAATAACATTAAACATAAAAAGATCATAATTCCTCAAATCCCAGTTCTTTTGTCCTCATCAGTTACCTTAGACTGAAGATGAGTGATTGTAATATTTTCCTAGGAAAAATGGGTCAAGAGGACCTGAGTTCAAATCCAGCCTCAGATATTTAACACTTTAAGCTGTATGATCCCAAACAAGTCACTTAATCTCAATTGCTCCCATAGATAAATAAATAAATAAAGAGAATGGGTCAGCAAAAAGTCACCTCTGCATCCAAAGTCAACTGAAGTTCCTTAAACATATTGTGTGTGTGTGTGTGTGTGTGTGTCTATGTGTCTGCATCAGTGTGGGGTGTGGGGGGGTGGTAAGAGGAGAAAAGGAGAAGTAGAGGGAGTAGAAGGAGAGAAATATGACATGAAATAGTAAGTAATTCTTTTAGTTTATCTTTTATCTTTCATTAGTCAGGTACCTTGGTTATAATGCTTCATAAATAATGGGGAAAAGTTAAGTAATGAACAATTATATAAGTTAAAGTAATGAACATTTTATGTAGATGCTTTCCTCACAAAGATAGGCAGAACAAGTATGAACCCATTTCACAGAGAGAAAAAGTGAGGCCCAAAGGCATCATACACTTACTAAGTACTAGAGTCAGAATTGGAAACATGAAAGACTTATACATCATAAAAGAAATGACATCTATTATATAATATATACTTAGAGCCAACCTTACTCTAGTCAAAGCAATCTAGTTATTAAAAGGTATAATTTGAAAGATCAGAAAAGTCCTTTAGGCTTCAAACCTCCCTTCTATACTGTCTAAAATTTCATCTTCAGGGATTCATAAACTGTCAGAGTTATGTGAGACCTTAGATAAAATATTTAGTTTTATCCATTCCTCTTCTGGGCAAATTGAGTATACACTTTCCACTAAATTACATTGCCTCAATAAATGTCTTCTTTTTGAAATGTATTTAACCTCTGGGAGAGCTACTATATTCAGCTAGTCATCCTTACTTTAGTGTAAGTTAGTGTGTCAAATCACTTTCCTCTAAGACTTCTAGGAGAAAATGGAGCATTTTAATAATGGGAGTTTGGGTGGAAGTCTAATAGTGGTTAATAGTGGGGGTTATTTGGTTGAAGAGAAATACTAAATATCCCCCTCTTTCTGGCCCCATCCTTAAACAAACAGAACAACTCTTTCTAATTCCTTTAAAGTTTGATTTTCCCTAGTTTCCATCCTAGTAAAAAAGTATGAACTTCTTAGACTCTTAATGTCTCAAAGGGACTTTCTCCTGCTGTTTACCAAGCCTCTGCTCACCAAAACACTGATCGCTCATTTGTGTCTAAAGAATCCAGAATAATCTGGATTTAATTAATCTTTTGCCTGCTTTGGGGGAACTAATGATCATATGTATCAATAAAATCTCTTTAGTTTTCTTACGAAGCCCCTAGATGGTAACACCCGTGATTAAGAATTCTCTCCACATCCTTAAATAACCATAGCTCCACTCAGCCTCTCTTAATCCCCTGAAAGTGAATAATAAATATCTTAGAAATTTTCTGCTGAAAGTGCACTAGATATAATACAGAATATAAAGAAAGAAGAAATACAAATAAAGAAAAGAAGAAATACAAACCCACCAGATTCATCTCATTTTTGAAAGAAAGGGAGGAAAAGAAGGGAAACATGGGATCAGAAGAGAAATAATTAGCTATGTTCTCAGCAGCACAATAGTGCAGGTCTCTAATTCAATTATGTCCAACTTTCTTTAACACTGGATTTGAACTCAGGTCCTCTTGACCCATTTTTCCTTGGAAAATATTACAATCACTCATCTTCAGTCTAAGGTAACTGATGAGGACAAAAGAACTGGGATTTGAGGAACTATGACCTTTTTATGTTTAATGTTATTACTCAAAATTCAGTCCAAATATTGACCAATTTTGCTCTTATCAGCATAGTCTTCCTCTGTCACAGTCTTATAGCTCTTGGGTACTCGAGTAATGGAATACCAGAAGAGTATATACTGTGACTTGTTACAAATAAATAGAGAAGAGATACTTTTGTAAGATGGGATGGAACTTGGTGACATTGGATCTGCACTGAGGTATCTCTGGGAGCAGCATGATAGATAGCATGGAACAAATGCAAAGAGAATAAGGGAGAATGCACTAAATACAGACTTCATATGCTTCAAAATTTTGTTAAGGATTGGCCCTGGCTTCCAGAAAGCTTAATTGTTTTCTTCCAGCATGTAAATTGAGTCAGAATTAAGGTTGCTAGGGAAAATATCAACAATTTAAGACAATGCCAGACAATACCACTCTGGTAGCAGAAGGTGAAGAGAAATTAAGAAGCTTTTTATAAGGGTAAAAGAAGAAAGTGTAAAAGTTGGCTTGAAGTTTAACATCAAAAACAAAAACAAACCCTAAGATCTTGGCAACTGGTCCTGTCACTTCCTGGCAAATAAAAGAAAAGAAATAGAAGCTGTGTCAGATTCTATACTATTGGACTCAAAGATCACAGCAGGCAATGACTGCAGCCATGAAATTAAAACAACAACAACAACAACAACAACAACAACACTTGTTCTTTGGAAGGAAAGCTATAGCAAATCTAGGCAATGTAATAAAAAGCAGAGACATCATCTTGCCAGCAAAGGTCCATATAGTCAAAGTTATAGTTTTACTATAACACTATAAGCTAATGTATAGCTGTGAGAACTGAACTATAAGGAAAGCTGAACACCAGAGAATCGACATTGTTAAATTGTGGGGCTAGAGAAAACTTTTGAAAGTACCTTAGACAGCTGAGAAATCAAATCAGTCAATGATTTAAAAAAAAAAAAATTCAGATTCTTCATTGGAAGGTCAAATACTGACATTGAAGCTTAAATACTTTGGCCACATAATGAGAAGAGAGGATTCATTGGAAAAGATCCTGATGTTAAGAAATATTGAATGCAAAGGAAAAAGGGATAGCAGAAGAGGAGATAGATAGATAGTGTATTGGAAATAATAAAGATTTCTGGAGTTAGTGAGGGATAGAAGGGCCTGATTTATTATGATCCATGGAGTCACAAAAAATCAGACATAAATGAATGACTGAACAATGACAAATCCAGCTTGTGAAGATTTGGAAAGAGAGGGTTACTTCTTCTTGTTTTTTGAAATAATTATTTTCTTATTTTTTTGTTGTTGATTTTTGGTTGTGTTGCTTTTGCTTTTTAATGTTCAATTATTCAGTCATGTGCATGGGGTTTTCTTGGCAAAGATACTGGAATACTTTTCCACTTTCTTCTCTAACATGTCCCCATTTTACAGATGAGGACCCAAGGGAAATAAAGATTAAATGACTTGTTCAGAATCATACAACTAATAAGTGTGTGAGACCAAATTTGAAACTCAGATCTTCTTGACTCCAGGTACAATGCTCTATTTATTACACTACCCAGCAAACCTCATCATGTCTACAGGAAACCAAACATAATTGAACTTAAAATAAAACAGGAAAGATTGAAGTTGTACATAAGAAAGCCTTTCTTGATCATGAGGGTAAGAAAACAAAAATCATTTATTAAACACTTACTACATGCCAAGCACTGTGCTAAGTTCTGGGGGTACAAAAAAGGGCAAAAAATAGTCTATGTCCTCAAGATGCAGACGATGTAATGAAGGAGACAACATTTAAACAATTATGTACAAGATAAGTAGGAAATAATCAACAGAAAGAAAGTACTAGAACTGAGATGGATTGGGAAAGGCTTTCTGTAGAGGATGGGATTTTAGTTGGGACTTGAAGGAAGTTAGAGCAGCTAGAACATGAAGAGGGATAAGCTCCAAGAATGACTCTGAAAACTATATCCATAAACATAATTATCTTTCCTGAACAATTATTGTGACATTGAATAAAATTTATGTCACCTATCACTGACTCGATGGAGTATTGATGTTTCATGTAGATCAAGACAAAACGCATGATCCCTTTATCTACCACCTCTTGCCATAAATGAGAGTTGCCAACATCATCTGCTAGCATCAATTTGTGTGCCCAAATTTCATATCCTCTGAAGTAATAATTAAAAATTAATATGTGGCCTGGTACATGAAGAGCCAGCTTTGGAGTTAGGAAGTCTTCGATTCAAAACTTGTTCTTGCTGCTTACTAGCTGCCTGACCCTGGGTGAATTACATAACCCTCCAGCCTTTTTATGTCTTACTCCCTTCACATAGTCTTTTATCAGTGACAGCCTCCTGGATATTCTTACACTTCATCTCTTGATTTCAGGAATTTTCACTGGCTGTTTCTCATATTTGGAATTCTCTTGACTTATTTCTGCCTGCTAAATTCTTTGATTAAGTCTCATCTTCTAAAAGAAAACTTTCCTGTTGTTCCTTAATCTTACTTCCTGCCATGAGACAATTCCCTCAATTTATCCTTCATATACAAAAACTTTTTTGTACAGAGTTGCTCGAATGTTATCTTCCCTTTGGGTTCCAAGATCCTTGAAAGCAGCAACTGTTTCTCGCCTTTCTTCATTTTCCAAGTACTTATCACAGTACCTAGCAAAATAATAGGCACTTAATAAATGCTTATTGAGCTGATTTGATTGAGTTGACTTTAAGCAGTGAATCAAACACTGATCTGTTTTGGGAAAAAGAAGTTTCTCCTAAAAAGTTTCCAGTACTAATGAAATGTCAGATCCAGTTTGAAAGAACAAAACCAAGACTTATCAATGTGTCTTGTCAGTGGTCCAATACTTATAAATTTACCTGCCCAAATTTAGTGAATTGTTTCAAATTATTTCCTATGGTCCTGTCCTGCACAAAAATTCTATAATTTCATAGACCAGTTTAGCCTTCTCTTCTCAAAACTAACCCAGACTAAATACTTGGAAGCTCTATCTAGTAGCCTTATATCTTTATTTTCCATTTCTAATTTAGTTTTTTTCCAATTTTTTTTTCTGAGGCAATAGGGGTTAAGTGACTTGCCAGGGCCAGGTTAGAAAGTGTTAAGTGTCTGAGGTCAGATTTGAACTCAGGTCCTCCTGACTTCAGGGCTGGTGCTCTATCTACTGTACCATCTACCTGCCCCAATTTTTATTATTTTCAAAGAATGAAAATCTATTTTTCTCCCTCCTACTTCCCTTAGTCATTAAAAAAGAAAGAAAGAAAGAAAGTAAAAATTCTGATAACAAAAATGCATAGTGGAGTAAACAACTTCTCACATTGTCAATATCAAAAAATGTATGTTTCATTCTGGATCTTGAAAACGTATTCTATTTTTATTAGGAAGTGAGTAGCCTGAGTTTTCCTGATTTTGATGACTTCCTTCTGTATCACTTCATATAAATCTTCTCAGGTTTCTCTAAAACTGTCTCTTTCATCATTTCTTACAATACAATAATATTCTATTTCATTAATTTTTTTAGACTTTCTCCACTTGATCTCCACTTTTCTCCACTCCCTTTTAGTTTCCAGGTTTTTGCCACTATTGAAAGAACTACTAAACTAATCAATTATTCATAAAAAGTATCCACACCTGATCCAAGAGGTAACTAGAGCTTAAATAGACCTCTGACAAACCAGAATGTGGCTAGGAAAATAAACAACTGTTCTCCTGATTACAGTTTCAGCCACTGTGGCTTATTGCTTTTTCATTATTGTTCCTCAGCCTCTTTTTTACCCAAACACTTCATTAAGTTATTTGAGTTCCCCTTTGAGATCACCTTTATCAACTAAAATATAGTAAAATCCTATTATAATGGTGCTGTTTTGCAGTTGTCTTACAAGTTATATTCTTATAAGAGGCAGCCTAAAAAGAGCCCTACCCTGTCAGAGAAACTGGCTTCTAGTCAGATTTGGCCAGTAATTAGCTGTGATACCTTCATTGTCATTCAATATTTCTAGACTTTTGCTTTCTCATCTATAAATTGAAGTTGTTGGACTAAATATTCTCCATTCTGCTTCTAAAACTCAGATTCTGGGATGCTCTTGTCTCTTATTTACATAAAGCCCACCTCTCACTAAAACATGGATAACTTATCAAGTAGGTGGTTCTTCTTTGTTCCCCAATACTAGTTTTAGAATGAAATATTACTATGTTTCAGAAAACCAATGTTAGAGCTGGGATAGGGAGATAAAATCTGGATCTGAGTCCTCTGCCAACCCAAGAATATTTACATACGGTGATGCCATCAAATTTCTCCCTTTCCCTTGCCATGCTTCTTCCCCCCACCCACCCTTCCAACCTCCTATTTAGATTGTTTTCTGTAAAGCAAACTTTAAGGGACCACCAATAACCCAAAAATAAAGTGGTCTTTCAAATAAATGGCATGTAAATCCATGGAATTTACTGCTTCAGCAATCCCAGCTGTGCCTGGAGAATCCACAAAAGGAGAAAGCCACCTTTCTCTCCTTCATGCTACATGGTAAAGTAAAGGCATTCCTTGAAGGGTAGTGTGTTATGAGAAGAAAGAGAAGCAGGAATGTGGAATAGCCTCTAAGTCCTGTATCCTAGAATCCAAACTTACCACTTATTTTATGGCATGAGAGGCCATGTGTTACAATGGAAACATCCCTGAGAATCCAATTAACTTGGTCGGTCCTATTTCAGTTACTAAGTTAGCTATATGACCTCAGACAAGCCACTAGACTCTTTGGCGAGTCATTTAATTTCTCTGTTTCTTAACATGTAAAATAAAAGGGTTAGATGAGATGATATGGAAGGTCTCTTCCAAGTGCAAAGATCTCTGGCCTTCTGTCTCTCTGAGGCTCTATTTTTACATCTCCATAATGAAGATAATGATACCTCTCAGATTTACCTCCTGGGGTGGTTGTGAGAAGCTAATGAAAGAGTATATGTGAAAGTGTTTTGAACTGTTAAAAGTACTGTAAAAATATAGGGTTTTACATTTTATCTATCTTAAAATTTAGAACAAATATAAATTAATATTTGAATGCATGATATCAGCAAAATCTCCTCTTTCAATTCTCATAGCAAGAGTGGAAATCGTCTCCACCCTCGAGTTAGGAAGGAGTCAGGGAGCTCTATGGAAATCTAGTCATTAAAGAGTTATCTTAGTGGCTGCTTTGGTGCTTTTCGTGTATTAGGATTAGGTCACTGAAATCCTTTAGGCTAGATCATCACCCCAGTGGACTTTGAGTTCTTGTAAATCTAATGAATTTCCTAGTTGTCATCTCCAGCCATTATCTGAAGATGAAAATGAAATTAAATTCAACTATTATAAGTATTTATCATAGTCAGGCACTGTATTAGGTGTTAAGGATACACAGACAAAAAAATTATGAATCCTTGCCTTCAAAGAGCTTACATTCTACTTTGAAGAACTTAACATTATATTGGATGGGAGAAATCAATATTGTCTACAGTTTTAAGTCCAAATTACAGAATCACATACTTTCAATTCTGGAGGAGACCTCAAAGATTATTTAACCTAGCCTATCTCCTCTATAGTGTCTCTAAAAAGTGAAAATCCTGTCTTGGCTTGAATACCTATAGTTAGGGAGAACTCAATACTTCTCAAAAAAAAATCCATTGGATTTTTTTGAAACTTCTAATTATTATTAAGAATGTTTCCTTTGTATTGAATTGAAATTTGCTTCTCATTTTCAATCTAGGCTTCCAATCTCTGTTAAAGAGAAAAACTATCATGTGGTACTTGGGGACCCAGAGGGGAACCTGGAGACTCCACAAGATGTCTGCTACTGTGGTTTCCCACTTGCCCAAGAGATAACGGAGCATAAGTAATATTGAGATGCTCCCAATTCTGGCTAACAAGGAGAAAAAAAAGTATGTCTGAGCAGGTGTAAAGGACCAAGCAACACCTGTTGAGCTCTCTAAGGAACCTTGTACCTGCCTGTTGAAAAACACCTGAGCAATACAATTTCTTCCACCTTTATGAGCCCTATTAATATGCTGCCCATATAGGTAAATGGAAGCAAGGTGCGGCAATGGGAGGGGGTGGAGAGGTAAGAAGCCATATATCAAAAAAATCTCCTGTAATGAGAAAATGTCTGTTAGGAATTATATTGTGGAGGGTACAAAGAGAGAAAGGACTGTTTGTCAGAAACTTCTGAGAAAGCCAAACACCGATTATCTTAACAGTCAGTTACATCACAGTACCAATATCATAAATCTCACTACAAATAAAAACATTATGTCTACTAAACCAGTTAGACAACAAAGGGATCATGTCATCTCTTGAAGTGAGTAAATGTCTGTGACAAAGCAAACAAAAATCCTTTTGAATTAAAATTGAGCACAGGTTATAGTGGAGATTACATTAGGCTTGTATGCTTACATTCTCATGCAAATGTTCCTACAATGTGCTTCAAGACCTGGATATGGGTAGAGTAATGTCCACGATTTCTGCAGCTTTCTGGGGACAACTTTCATGGCTATACCACTATTTTATTGGGCATTGAAGTCTCTTTCTGCTCAGTTATTCAAGAGGTATTTATTACCTCTTGATGTGCCTACTAGATGTGCTTAATATATATGTAGGTGCAATGAAAACAAATATAAAAGTGACACAATCCTCATCCTCAAAGAGCATATGTCTTAAATTCTGCCACCTAATAAGAAAGGAAAGATTGGGAGAAATACAATGGAATAATATCTATTGAGTCATCCTAACCAAGGCTGGAGCTGGAGCTCTTTTAATATATTCAATTGAATCTGTGATTTTACCAATTTGGGAGTTCTCCCTAACAATGTAGATTGCAATCCTTCCCTACCTGGCCTTTTGGTGTGACTTCTTTTTGTCAATGTCATCCCAAAATTTTATCACACATGGGTTCCCCAATAGACCAAAACTCTTCCTTACTTTTTCTAGCCATCACAACTGTACCTGGAAATCATTCATATGAATCATATGAATAGCCCACCTTCCCCTCTTGTTATATAATTAATGATGATCCTCAAGGCTTTTTTTCATCAGAGTCACTAACAGGTTACTTAATACAGCCTGATTGTGCCCATTCTAAACTTATCCATTGTCCTCTCATTTCTAGATTTTGTGAAACAGTGGTGTTTTGGATCTTTCTGATATATAGCAACACCTGTAAAAATGTTTGTTTTGACAACTCTGAGGTACCACCTCACACCTATCATTTTGGCTAAGGTGACAGGAAAAGATCATGATGAATGTTGGAAAGGATGTGGGAAAACTGGGACCCTAATGCATTGTTCATGGAATTGTGAACTGATCCAGTCATTCAGGAGAGCAATTTGGAACTATGTCCAAAAACCTATAAAAGTGTGTATACCCTTTGATCTAGCAGTGTACTACTAGGTCTATCTCTCTCATATAAAAGGGAAAAGGACCTATATATACAAAAATGTTTGTAGCAGCTCTTTTTATGATAGCAAAGAATTGGAAAATGAGTGGATGCCCATCAATTGGGGAATGGCTGAATAAATTATATTTTGTGAATGTGATAAAGCATTATTATTCTATAAGAAATAATGAGCACTCTAATTTCAAAAAGACTACCTTTGCACTGATGCTAAATGAAGTAAGCAGAACCAAGAGAACATTGTGCACATATCAGCAAAGTGATGATCCAAACAATTCCAATAGACTTGGGATGGAAAGTGCTATCTGAGCCCAGAGAGAGAACTATGGAGATTGAATGTAGATTGAAACATACTATTTTCACCATTTTTTGTTGTTTGCTTTTTTTCTTTTGGTTTTTCCTTTTTTTGTTCTGATTTTTCTTTTATAACATGACTCATATGGAAATGTGTTTAAAATAATTATGTGTATGTAACCTATATCAGATTGCTTGCTCTCTTGGGAAGGGGAAAGTAAGGGAGAGTGGGAGAAAAAAATTAGAATTCAAAATCTTACAAAAATGAATGTTGAAAATTATCTTTACATGTATTTGGAAAAATGAAATACTATTGAAACAAAAAAAAAGTTTCTTTTGAAAAGATAGACCTTGCTCTTATTGGAAGCTTGGAGTTATTAAAAGAGATTTGCAATTTTCCAAAGGCATTCCAACCTGCTTTCTTTCTCCTCCTTTTCAATGCTAGGTTGTTGTCCATCTATTTTTTTTGTTGTTGTTGTTCTAGATATATGCAGGATGTTCCAAAAATCTTAGTGCAGTATTAAGCTTTAGTAAAAATTGCACAAAGTTTTACGTTCCATACATATGCACAAATACATATTTGTGTATATATTGTGTTTGTATATATGAATTCATAGAGTATGTACATGCATATATAGTATTCCACATATATATGTACATATATTCATAATATATACACAAGCATATATTTGAATATGTTAATACATATGCTCATTAGATGCTCACTTAGAAGCATATTAAAATATGATTAATAGACATTATTATGCACTCAAAACTGGACATTGAATTGAGTATTGAATATTGAATTAATTTTTAACATCATGAAAATAATTGCAACTTCAATAGGAATATTAATTGCCCAAGATAAAGAAGTGGAAGTAGAGAAATTCTACAAGGAATCTTGATAAGATCCTCTATATAAAATCAACATATGATTAGAAGAGGAGGAAGAAGAGTAGAAGGAAGAAAGGCAGACAGAGGAATTAGAGAAGGAGGAAGAGGGGGAGAAGGAGGAAGAGAAGGAAAAGAAGGAGGAGGAGAAACTATTGTTTGGGGTGGGGGGGTTTGATCTAGACTTGTGAATTCATCAAGGTAGGAACTTTTTCTACCAATGTAGATTAGATCAGCAATGATAATACAGTTTATATTCTTAAAGAATAGCCTTAAGGACTGAGATGTTAAATGGTTGCCAGATTCATGTAGCCAGTATATATCAGAATTGGGAATTGATCCCAGTTCTTCTTGGCTCTGGTCATGTTTCCTCTTGACTGACATTTTTATATTATTTTAAGATTTACAAAGGTTTTTGTTTTGTTTTGTTTTTACATACTCTTCATTTTCTATCAGCTGCTCTGCTTAGTTTGGACTCCAGGAAAATCATGCCTCCTCTGGGATATGTTCATCCCCTGAAATCTCATCATCATGGAAACTAAGACAGTTTCCATACTTAACACCTTCTTAATTGCCTAAATTGCCTTTCTCTTCTGATTGGAGGACTGGAGGTTGGATCAATAAATTCTTCTGAAGCCTTCCTTTACAGACATTCAAAGCTTTCCAGCTAACTTCTACCAGCAGCTCTGCTTTGTTTCAACTCTTACACCATGACCATCATACCCTCAACAAAGCCTTTTCTCCTACCCACTTTTTACCTTCCTTTTGTATGTTGTCTTCCCTCATTAGATTATAAACTCCTTGAGGAATGATATTTTATTTTTCTTACTTTTATCCTTATCCTTAGCACAATGCCTGGCACATAGTAAGCATTTAGTAAATGTTTAATAGCTATAACTATGACCTACATTATGTCGTTTGAACCTCTCAGCCATATACAGCAGAAATTACAGGAAATGTTATTCCTATTCTCTAGGTAAGGAAATAAATGTACAAAAGTTATATCACTTTCCTGGGGTTATAAGTTACAAAGTTTCAAAGATGAGATTTGAACCCTTTTCTGACTCTAGGTGAGGCACTCTGTTTTCAACTCCATTCTGCCTCTCAATGTCTTTGTACAAATATTATTAGGAATACTACCTGAAAAGAAACCAGAGGATAAAGTGGTTTCCATCTCAGTTATCTCCCAAGCTTGGCTCCTAAATGGCAGCCTCTCAGTGAGGACTCTGAGATAGTCTTCCCTAAATTGCCTTTTATTTCAAGGGCCCTGCCAGCCCTACCCTCCTGACCTTTCTTGCTTCTCTCCCTATCCCCCAATTCATTCTGTTCCTTTAGAGCTGTAATGAAATGACTGCTTTCTGGTCCAGAAAACTGGACAAAAGAGAAGAGATTTATATGCTGGCAGAGAGCTTCCATATCCCATTGGAATACAGGGGAAAACTCATAGCAAATGTATTGAAACTGCCTTTATCCCTAAATCAAACTATTCTTGATTTTTTTAATATAGCCAGGTCTTCAGTGTCTCTATTGAGAACACCACTCCTTAAGTGTCAAATAATTGCTTCTCTTCACCACTCACCTCTGGTTTTGATTTCTAGATGATAGCTTATCAGCAGAAACCACATCTTACCGTGTCCTGAAGCAGATATTTGTTGCAACTTCTTAGACAAAGCTAGAGAGTAATCATTGCTTTATGCTTAAAATTCTGACCACTGAGGAGACAGGTAGAGGTAGTATAAAGAGAAAATCACCAGTAGGCCTTTTGATTTTTTAATGTATTATTTTAATTCAAACTTGACAACAATCTTAAAAATGGCTATTTCCATATACATAATAGAATAGGAAAAAAAAGATTCCACATGAACTTACACATATCTATCATGTGTAGCTTGCTTTGCTTTTAAAATATGCAACAAATTTGACACAACTTTCATTGCTATCCTACTTGACTGATTTTTTCTGGCTTTCCTTCTGTTTTCTTTTGTGCATTTAAAAAAAAAAAAAGTTTCAGTGCCTGACTTTTCCTTCTTTTTTTTTCTCTTTTTGCTTACTCCATTCCTATACCCCCCCCATCCCTCCTACCCAACCCTTAAGTTGAAAAAAAATTAAGAAAAATAAAAACAAAACTCTTGTAATAAATGATGCATAGACAAGCAAAACAAATTATCTCAGTAGCTATGTCTGAAAATGTATGTCTTATTCTACAAAGATCTTCTGATATTACTGTTAGTGTATTTGAAAAACAATGCTATCTTTTTCTTAAGAAATTTCAAAACCTCATTTCACAAATACACTTTTCTTCACTGAGAACTCCTCTTGTAATAGTCTTTGATATTTTCTAAATTCAGTATTTGCTTAATGATGTCCCATTTAAAAGAAAAAAACAACAAAAACTTTCTGTCTCATAATTCTTTTTAAGTACAGATCATATAGCACATATAACACAGCAGAATCTCTTAATGACAGAAACATTGAGAACAAAACTAATACTTACATATTAGACCAATCTTGCCCAATCAGGGTTTTACTGTTGGAATTATTGTGTTTTGAGATAGGGGTGGGAGTGATTTCATCAGTGGAATATGTTAGATCTGAAAGGGGTCTTAGAGTCCATTCAACATTCATTAAACATTATCATAAGTTTATAAAGATGAAAAGCAACACACAGTACTTGTTCTCTGGAGGCTTATGATAAGGAGTGGGAGGTAGAGGGCAGATAACAATGAAAATAATTAACACAAAAGTTAGAATGGGATAAGTGCTCATCTAGTCCAAACTTTTCCTTTAAAAAAATGTTAAAGGGATAATATAGCAATCTATTTGTGTCCTCTTCTTCATTTCTTCTCCTACTCCTTGCCCTCCTCCTCCTCCTCTTCTTCCTCTCACCATCATCTTTCTCCTTTTCTTCCTCTTCTTTCTCCTTTCTTTTTCTCCTTCTCCTTTTTCTTCCTTCCCCAATTCATCTATTTTTCATTTTCCTTTTCTTCCTTCTCCTTTAATGTTTATGATAATTTTTTTCTGAATTTATCAAAGAAAAGAACATTTCCATTCACAGTCACACCAAAAACACAAAAAAGAAGATTCTATATGAAACCATGAATTTCCATTTCATGCAAAAAGTATGCAAGTTCTAGATGTTCTTTTCAAAATTGTCCTGTTTTGTCTCTGTTTCCTTCTGAACTTCCTTCCATTCTTTTTTAGAATGTTAAAAATGACCTTTCTTTTCTGGCATCATTATTGCTAAGCCTATGCTATCCTTCCTCCTCCTTTCTCTTGTCCCAGTTAAAAACCTAGATGTACAAAAAAGGGGGAAAAGAAACCAAGAAAAACCTTACAAAAGAACCACACACAATGGCCAGATTCAGCAATGTATGTCTCTAAACCTTGTGTCCATCACCTTTTTGTCAAGAGTGGTAATATATTTAATCATAGGTCTTCTGGAGATATGGCTAGTCATTGCTTTTATCAAAGTCAAAGTTGTTCAGTTTAAAATATTGTTCCCTTTATATAAATTGCTCTCAATTCTGCACACTTCACTGTGTTACATTATGCTTTCCAGGACTCCTTGAAATAATTTCTTGTGACATAATAATGTCACCACATTTGGGTAATGAAATAGTCTTCCTTCCCTCCCCCCCCTTTTTTTTTTTTTGCTGTAGCAATTGGGATTAAGTAACTTGCCCAGGGTCACACATCTAGGAAGTGATAAATGTCTGAAGTCAAATTTGAATTCAGGCCCTCCTGACTTCAGAGCTTGTGCTCTATCCACGGGGCCACCTAGCTACCCATTTAAGGCTCTTTGAGTTCTAAGGTACTCCCAGGTATAGTGGGATAGTTTCTATTGCCATTGAATTGAGCTTCCACTTGCTCTGTTATTTCTCTTCATGAAGGAAGAGGAATCAGTGACGAGTATCATAGTTTCACTTAATCACTTAACAATCAATCAATAAATATTAATTAAGCACCTCTTCTGTGCCAGTAATTAGTGCTGCGGATATAAAAAGAGACCAAAAATTCATAGTGCCAAGGATTTTATAATCTAGTGGGAAACATAATATGAAAATAAATATATGCAACAGAAGCTATGTAAAAAATAAATAAGAAATAACTAACAGAGAGAAGGTACTAGAATCAAGAGCCATTAGGAAAAGCTTTCAGCAAAAGATGCAATTTCAATTGGAACTTAAAGGAAATCAGGGGAGTAGTCAGACTAGAGGAGGGAGAGCATTTCAGATATGAGGGGGATAGTAAAAGAAAATACTTAGAGATGAGAGATGCAATATCCTGTTTGTGGAACAACCAGGAGGACAATATGACTATATTGAAGAGTATGTGTTAGGAAGTAAGGTATAAGATTTTAAAAGTAGCAGGAGACTAGGCTTTAAAGGGCTTTGAATGCCACTGTTTTGTAATTCCTCATGGGGGCAATAGGAAGCCAGGAGTTTATTTAGAAAAGGTATGATATATTCAGACCTGCATGTTGAAATGTCTTTACTCTCTTACCAAGGCTAACCCCTCTATTATTTCAAGTAATCCCATTTCACCCCATCTCCTTCAAGAAAATATCCCTGTGCCATTCCCATACTTTCAATTGCTTTCAATTTCTCCCTCTCTGCTGGTACATCTTTCCATCTCTGCTAAGTTTCAGTAAGAACTTCAGTAGACTTGAAGGAATTAGAGAAGAAAAGTTTCAAGATGAAGAAAAATATGTAACTATAGGGTGGAAGTGTCGAGGGGGATGAAGAATCAAGTGGTAGGAGGTGAAGAATAGGTTTTGAAGGACGATCTACAAGCTTGAGAATCTCCATCACTGAGTGGAAGGCACCCCTTCTCTACTCCATCGAGGTTGGAGATCATGCTGGGGGCAAGTGTACTATGAGATGGGAAGCACATGGTCAAATGGGAGGCCCCACTACATAACTCTTCTTACCTTCAAAAGCTGGAGATTAGGTAGAAAAGGGGTGTAGCTAGAGATAGAAGTCTATCCTACATGCAAGAAAAAGAAATCCCATTCCCCATCAACTTTCCACATTCTTTTCTCTCAAAGGACAGGCAGAGTAGAATATAAGAGGCCTGAAGTCAAAGGGAGGCTTGTTCTTCTTTCTACCAGTGGTTCTCCATATGCTAGCTAGGACTTTGGGCTGGCAGCAGGAAGTGGTAGCTGCCTGGTACTGGCACATATGGAAGTCGTTACTTTCAGGTAGATGGAAGATGTCTGGATGGGCCTTCTTGCAGCCTTCCCTGAGAAGACAAGCTGAATCCAGTAAGATATGGCAGACACAAGGCACTAGTATTCAACTGAGGTCTTCTCACCAGAGGAGGCTGACTATGAGGCAGCAGCAGAAAATATAAGATTTTGTGCACATGAAAGATGCCCAGAGTCTGACAATTAGGTAGCAACACAAAGAGACTTTTACAACAAAATATTGATTTCAAAGAAATAGCAAGAACAAAACCCCAAAATTTCCCCCCAACATTTCAGGGGCATACTTTTTTCTATATTACCTCTGTCTCTAGTGGAGGCAAGTTCAAAACTTATCCTAGTTTCTACATAGCATTGTTCACATTCAAACAATATCTCTTCCAGAATAGTCCCTGTCTCAGCTACCACTAGTCTGGAGTCCTCATAGTCATTCCCAACATCACTCCTGGTAGCACCAATGTTTTGGAAATCTAAAACACTAGAGAACTGATACACTGGTTCTAGAAGTGGATCCTAGAATCTTGGAATACTGAAGTACTCTCCTGACCTTTTGAACTCTCAAAGTCTTGAAGGCTTTAATGAATAAGAACAAAAAGAAGAGAGAGAAGAAGGAAAAAGAAGGAGGAGGAAAAATAAGAGGAAAAGAAGAGGGGAAAAGAAGAAGGAAAAAGAAGAAGAAGAAGAAGAAGAAGAAGAAGAAGAAGAAGAAGAAGAAGAAGAAGAAGAAGAAGAAGAAGAAGAAGAAGAAGAAGAAGAAGAAGAAGAAGAAGAAGAAGAAGAAGAAGAAGAAAAGAAGAAGAAGAAGAAGAAGAAGAAGAAGAAGAAGAAGAAGAAGAAGAAGAAGAAGAAGAAGAAGAAGAAGAAGAAGAAGAAGAAGAAGAAAGAAGAGCCAAAGAGCCAAAGAACTAAGTACCAAAGCTTTTCTTCACAAATCCTAATAGCCTCCAAAGGGAGAAAGAACATATAGTATCATCTCATAATATCATTTTACACTGGATATTGTGAGTTTAAAAAGTCACCAAATGAGATCAAGAAGAAACAGCTACAGTTAACAGGCATTTTTGAATGCTTCTATATCTAATAAATGAGCATCTTCATCAATATACAGTTAGCTGACTAGTTACAGAATTTCCACATATGTTACACTGTTTCTCCAAGCTCACATCATCACAATTTTCCCACAAGTTACCCTTCCATGTGGAGAGCCCTCCTCATCAGGACCTTCAGGTGGTGTTCATTATACTGGACCTGAAGTCTTTGCTTCTTTTGCATTTGTTCTATCTCACTTTTAGGTGAAGTAGTATTAGAGATAGCTATGACTTGTGACCTTTGAAAAGAGAATGTCAAGCTCCTAAAAGTCCAGAGTCTACTCTGAGGTTTACTAGAAACCAGAAGATAAGGAGCTTGACTCAATCCAGTAGTAGCAAAAACACAGATTTATCCACTAACTATGTCACTTTGGTTCATGAACTTTGTGGGAAATGCATTAGGTTTATGGTAACTTTTACTACAAGAGACTAAGAAATTATGGAGGAAAGCATCCTTCCAAGTATTGAGAGGAAGTATTTGTAACTTCTGTTCTTGCTATATTGTTTCAATGGATATATCTTTGTAAAAGCTATTTGATACTAATTGATTGAAATAAACTGGGGAACAAATCAATGGCACTTAGCACTGGGGAAAACATACCAGAATGGAGGCTTGAGCTGATAACATTAAAGATCAATACTTCCAGGCCCTCATGGAGTGTCCCTAAAATTCTGAGAGGAGATATAGCAAGTCTCCCTCTATAGCAGTCTTCCAAGAGAAAAGAAAAATAATTAAACTAAATAACTCTATGTGCCAAATCTGACAATAGTATATTCAGTATATTGCCCTAATAGTCCCCTTGCTTCACTGTCATGAAGTAGAAGAAGTAGGTTTCATGGGGCCATTGTTGATTTTTCCAGTTATTTCTTTTTTATTACCTTTTCACTTACATTATTGGAATAATTGTATATATCATTATTTTATTTCATTTATTTCATTTTACTTCTATCCATATACATTTTCCCATCTCTCTAAATTCCTCCTATTCATCATTTCTTATTTCACACAAAAATATTCCATTACATTCTAATTTTTGAAGTATCTTGGGTAGACTCTGAAGATCTAGAAAGATAAGGTATCAGAGACTGAGATCCTTTCTCAAGTTGAACTGCCACACTTTCAAATTCTATTGTAGAGAGTGCAACTCTGCTGGGCTGGCCCCATTGTTCAAATGCCAAATGTACATTTGCCTAAAAGACTATTTTATGTAGAACTCACACAAGGCAAGTGCTCACATGGAAACTAAAAGAAGTGATGCAAGGACACTCTCAAAGTTTCTCTGAAAACTTTAGAATCTATTTGAGATATGGGAGACACTGGCACAGGACTATAGCATGCCCACATCAAAGAAGGCACAGTGTTCTATGAGCAGTAACTCAAAAGAAATGTGAGATGTGCACATTTAGAGCAATCTCCACTCCAAATGTTTACATAAACTATTTTCACCTGACCTGTGGCAGAACCTTTCAAGTTGACATTGATCTGATCTGCCACAATTGGATGTGCTTTACCTACACCCCCCAACTTAGTGATGTCATTTTGGTCCTCTATGAGAACAAAGGACAACAACCTGAAGTTTTTTTTAGCCCTATCAGCTGGCACTTAATATATTTACATAGTACTTTGCTACTAGAAAGAATACCCTTCTATGCACTTGCTATTGTATATACTATAGAGAGATTGAAGTTTTTCTTCCACAAAACAGTACCAAAAACATCAAGACAAAAAATAAGTTGGAGAACTCTGACCTCCTTAGCTCACCTTTTGTTTTGACTCAGGTACTTTTGCACAGAAGCCAGAGAGAGGACCTTGGGAATCTGCTAGTTTCTAACCTTAAATTAGATAGTTATCTATAATACAAAGCTTTGATCTCCACCCAGTTGTGGGAGTGGAAAAGGAAAGATCCAAGCGTAGCCTGGAGACACTAAGCCCAACTTTAGTTACCTGGGTGTGGTGGCTGTTACCAAAGAGCTATGAGTCCTCTTAGAGAGTGCTTCTAGCCATCATATGATAGCCCGAAGATTCTTTGACTGGGATTGGTGAATTTACTATTTTTAAATAATTTATAATTCTATATGATTGGCTTACTTTGTAATCTATGAATTTTACTTTATTCATTAAAAAAAAACCTTTATTCTTGTTTTCACCAGCCTGGAGTCTCAGACTGAAGCTGACACAGCCTATATGGCCTTAAAGAGATAATTGATGGAAAGAGCCATCTGCATCCAAAGAGAGAACTATGGAGACTGAATGTGGATTTTGATCATAGCATAATATTTTCATCTTTTTTTGTTGTCATTTATTTGGTTTTTTTTCTTTCTCATATTTTTCCCTCTTCTTGATTTGATTTAGCTTGTACAGTATGACAGATATGGTAATATGTTTAGGAAAATTGCACATGTTTAACCTACTTTGTATTGCTTGCTGTCTATGGGGAGGGAAAGAAGGAGAGAGGCAGTGAGAAAAATTGGGAACATAAGGGTTTGCAAAGATAAAAACTGAAAACTATCTTTGCATGTATTTGGAAAAAAAAAAAGATGTTATAAAGAGACAGAGAGACAGAGAGACAGACAGAGAGACAGAGATAGAGACAGAGACAGAGACAGAGAGAATCCTAGAAGATGACAATTATCCAAGATTTATCCAGGAAAGCAACATTGAGACCAGGGTAACAGGAGGCATCAACATAGACTCTCTACATATCGAAAAGGATTGAAGAAGGGAAACAGGCCTAGAAGTAGATGGCATCACTATAAAACATGAGTGGTTCTGCAGCTTAGAAGGGCCTTCATCCACAGTTCCCATGTATGTGATTCCTATACATGCTCATGATGAAACAGAAGTGTCTGTTTCTGGATGAGTATGCAATAGGGAATGTTCTCTTGCATATCTTTTATCTCATCAAATACTTGTCTTATAAATTAATTATGTTCTATCCCTAACATTAGAATGTAAACCCTTTGAGAGAAGGCAATGTCTTTTGCTTTCCTTTTTATCTTCAGGGCTTAACAGTAAATAATAGTAATATTATTACTACTATAAGTAATAGTAAATAAATACTAGGTGCTTGACTAATATGATGCAGTTGTTTATAGGACCAAAGACAAAACAGGGTGATTTAAGTGAGGGAGAGTTGCACAAGGTTGTCAGTCTCTCTCATCCAGAGTTACTGAAGTTTAGTGCCAGGACAGAAGTCAAGCTGACTGATGATGCAATAGATGACCTTGGCATCTTCAGCTGTCTGACCAAGTTCTAATAACTCCACAGCACCAGCTTCAACCACCTTCAAGTCCTCTGGAACAAATTGTTCTCATTGCATATCCACAGTGGGAAGTCTTCACATGCTTGGGATACTTACTCACCAAAGGGCTTGTTGCCTGTCAATTACTCTCAATCTCATTTAGCCCATCTGCTTAGATGGTTCTACCAGGACGTGGCTGTTAGGCATGCTACAGCTTCTTGGAACCACAAATTAGATTTGGGTAAAGATGGATTAGCAGCTCTGAAAAAAAGACTATCATCAAGCCCTCACATTAGAACTGGTAGTTCTCTTTGAACACTGGTAAGAAAAAATAAACACATCGGTGTATATGTGTGAGTTCTCCTTTGAATACACATGGATCCATGGAAAACTTGAACCTATGCTGAGGGCCACATATGTGAGAGGAGAGTACCTCAATTGTCACCTACCTAGTAAAACTTCATTCTAAAATCTTTTAATTTCTTTTGAATCTGTGTTCAATTACATGTTACAATTTGATCCAGGTCTAGGAACCTGGATAGTGGAAAAACATGATAGAGTTTACATTTCAAGCCTGACACAGCCCAGTCCTCTTGGTCATCACAATGTTGAAGATAATATTGTATGAATGAGGATCTTCTTTAATCAATTTGACACTCCCTACATGTGAGTTTAGGGAACTAGGTAAAGCAGTGCATAGAAGAGCAGGAGGATGAGAGTTCAAATGTGACCTCATACACTTAATAACTATGACTGAGTAATTCACTAAACTGATTGCCCCCGTTTTTTCATATGTAAAATGAGCTGAAGAAGGAAATGGAAAACTACTCTAGTATCTTTGCCAAGAAAATCCTAAATGGGGCCACAGATACAACTCAACAATACCACATGCATCTATTTATTTAGTCTAGATCTTTGATTTTATTGCTATATGGAATTCCCGGTATGTAAACTCACCACTGATGCAAATTGGTAACTTATCTGGTAAGGATAGTCTTAAGGAGCTGGTATGTCAGAGGTAAAACTGGAACCCAGATTTTCTTTCCTCCAAGGACAGACTTTCATCCACCATGCCACAATGACTCTTTTAGGCTACATTATTTACACTAACCTACTTCTCCTATTGACTCCAATTAGAAGCAAGAGAGTATATGTACTAGGGAGGGGTGAGGGTCAGGGAAGAAAATGTGCAGAATCAAGTTAACTGTATTATTTGTGTGGGCTTTTGAAATCATTATTTTTATTCACATTTTCTTCATATTCCACATCTTAAAGCCCTATAAAAATGCATTGCAGGTCTGGAAAATCTGATTGAAAAAAGAGAAATAATGAGGGCAGCAGCTATACCAGACTGGCTTTTTTTCTCTCTTCTGTTGCCAAAAGGTAACTTACCCAGCTGACAGAGGATGTAAAGAAAAGGGCAACTTTTGTTCTTTCTTTTCTGAATTATTTATCCATTGCTTTGGTTCAGGGAAGAAACATCAGAGCCAAGGATGTGGATCTTCAGAGATAGTATTCCAATCAGCTCAGGATAATTCTAATCAGGTTGTTTTTTCAACAACAACAAAAAACAACAAATCCAGGGATGCACAATGAACACAATGCTTCAACCAAACCCCCCATCACTGGTGCTGAGATCTCAGATACACACTAAAAGCTATGTGGGGCCCTTTGGAAATCAATGCAAGTTTAGTTTGGGTCTCGGGAGCACAAGATTGGCTCATTTATGAAGCTTTTCTTTTGAAAAGCAACTAATACAGATTGACTGAAACCTTATTTCCCTTTCTAAGGAGGAAAAAGGAAAAGCTGTTTCTGATTTAGAAGGAAAGATAACTTCTGCATTTACCTCAAAAGCTCAAGTATAGCTTAGAAAGAGGATAAATGGTAGGGACCTACACTTGTAAGGGTCCCCTATCTAGACTTTGATGAGAATCTATGGTCTCTTTGTCCAGATATTTTCTCTGTTACTTCAATGATATTAATGCTTGATTGATAGTCTACAAAGTCAATCTATCTCCTAGTCCAATTTCTTCACCTCTAGCCATACATTTCCACCTATCACCTCACTCTCACCTGTAGCTTCAAGAAGTATAGCATGCATAGTGATCTCATGTTGGTAAAACCATATCAGCAGATGGCATAAACCAAGCTGAGAATAATTGACAGACCTCAAACCTATCAGTGATAGGGGATGTCTACCCCAAGCATGGAATGAATAGATGACAACAATTAGTTCCAATGTCCATGAAAAAGCTGAAACTGGTACTGTTGGGAAGTCTTAGAATTTGAAAATCCCAAGGTCATACACTCACCACTCATCTTGACTTTTGGCCTGGCGCTGGATTTTGATGACTCTGAAAGAGAGAGTGAGGCTGACAACTTTGTGCAGCTCTTTCTCACTTAAATCCATTTCAAGTGCAAGTGAAAACATCACCTCTTGATGACAAGAAGCAAACTAAAAGAAGAGCAGTAGCTGTTTCTTAAGAGAATTAGAGAAAATTCTTTCCTTTTGGAAACTCTCCACCTCTTTTCCCCTATCTATTATCAAAGGGATCTCAGATGCAAAATTAGTTAGGGTTCTTTGAAAGATACAAGATAATCCCACTGTTTCAGGGCTATCTGTGAAAGTCCAATTTTGCTTAGTAGAAAATTGAGTATTAAGAAAACATGATATGGGGTTTTAACAAAATAATAAATTGAGTCCTTTATGTTCAAATTCCACCTCTTTCCTCCTGGTATCAAAAAATAATAATAATAATAATCTCTGAATATCACCTCACATAGAGAAACTGTAGGTACACATTATAAAGCATCTGAAACCCCAACTCCTGCATTTTATAGGTGATAAGACTGAAGGCTAGAAGCTGTGACTAGCCCAAAATCATGGATCCTCTGACTCCATATCCAGTCCTATTTCCTCTACAAATAAATCAAAAGAATTTAATCAACTACAATGTGCTAGACAGCATGCTTGGAAATATAAAGAAAAAAAAATGAAAGCTTCTGTCTTCAAGGAGCTGGGGAAATGACAGATATAATATTTATAAAATAAGCAATATGGATAGCAAAAAATAATATTTATAAAATTATTTATAATATTTACATATTTTATAAATATTTACAATGTTTTACAAAATATTTACAATAGTTAAAAAATTTACAAGGTAATGGGGGGAGAAGGAGGGACAGCAAAAGAGAGGACTCAGAAAGTCTTTACTAAGGTAGCGCTTGGATTGAGTCTTGTTTGCTTGTTTTTAGTTTTTAATGCAGAAATATTTACTTCAGAAGATATAATCATAAATAAACAAATTTCCTCACTCAATCTGTGAGAAGAACAATCCTCTTTCCCCTGACTCCCTGTGTCACCTCAATCTTTCAGGATCAGAAGGGGATTAAGTTCATTTCTCAGCTTGATTCCTATAGAACACAGTGCTAGTTTCAAGTCCAAACTCCACCTTGGGTTCAAGTCCCAGGCACCTTGGCTTCTCAGGACTTCCATGTCAGGCTGGCTGCACTACCCACAATTTTGTTTCCACAGTCACCATGGCTCGATTCCTGATCCCCTGAGGATCACCTTCAGCACCAGAAACTGAGAAGATCAAACAACAGAGAACAGAAACAGATACCCACAGGCCCATTTCTCTAAGCTAGTATTAAAAAGAGGAAATTCTTCTCCTCCAACTAGTTCAATTCATGATGTCCTCAATGTGAGTAAACTAAAATCTTTACCCTCTGGATGCAGCTAATAAAATAGCAGCAGAAAGTCTTGTTCAGTTTAACCATGCAAGCAGCCAAAGGAAGCTACCCACCCATAAGGTCTGGAAAACCAGACATAATTCAAAGGTCCCTTGAGGATGTTTCCAAATTAGGGTGAACTAGGCACCAGGCTATACATTTCCCAAAATTTGAAATTTGCCTTCAATAGAATAGTTCTTTTCCAAAATTTGGAACGATTCTCTTCTTGTTTCCCCTTTACTGAAGAATCAAGTCTTAAATAGTATATGCAATCCCACATGGACAGATGAAAGTTACAATTATCTCTAAATACAAAATTTTAGAGATTCACAGAATAAGGAACATTTCAAAAACAAAAAAGAAGGAAGAGAAGGAGAAGAGAGAGGAGGAGGAGAAAAAAAGGAGGAGAAGAAGAAGAAGAAGAAGAAGAAGAAGAAGAAGAAGAAGAAGAAGAAGAAGAAGAAGAAGAAGAAGAAGAAGAAGAAGAAGAAGAAGAAGAAGAAGAAGAGGAGGAGGAGGAGGAGGATGGGGACACAAATTACAAGAAGTAGAACAAGAAGAACAAGAAGAAAAATTTTTAATAAAACCTATCAAATATTTCTTCTTGCTTAGCCTTAGCTTTAGCCTTATAGGTATTTTTTAACCCACAAGCAAAAGAGCAAAAACAAAAAAAAACTGGTTTTGATCCTAAACAGATACATGGTCTACACTGAGCTTTCCAAGCTACATGGAGTTTTTCCCCTCACAGGGATTTAGAACTTAGGGTCAATTGGCATTGCTCCCTTCTAGAATGAAAAAAACTATTCTGGATAGAAACTTTCCCAATAATTTCCTCAGTTCATAAGGCCATCCAACTGAGATTTGCATACATACATACATACACACACAAACACACACATACACACAAAATCTCCTTCTCTGTACAGGATATAGTAAAATTCTTTGGAGTCTCTCTGGGATAGGTAGGTGATCCCTAAAGAAATTTAAGCAATTTCCTCTGGGAAACTTATTCCAAAGAGCACCTGAAATTCCTACACTGAAAGGGTTAGCCAAATGAAGTCCATTTGAAACTCCCCCATCAGGATAAGAAGAAAAGTAGTCTACTTGTGGATTTACAACAAGCGTTAAAGGAGGGTGTGCATTCCAGCTATGGAAGACAAGCAGGGCAAAATGCACTAATAATAGAAATTGGAAGGTCTTATGTAATGAACAAGAAATCTGATTGAATTGAAGAGTACAGGAAAAGGAGTAATATCTACAAGAAAACTATAAAGATAATTTAAGATCAGGCTGTGAAGGCCTTTCAATAGAGAAGTTTAAATTTGATCCTAAAAGTAACAGGGAGCCATTGAATTTTATAGAGTAGCAAAGAAGTAGGCAGGTGGTCCAATGGATAGAATGTTGAATCTAGAATCAGGAAGATCTGAGTTCAAGTTGAGCAAGTCACTTAACATCTCTTTGCCTCAGTTTGTTCATCAGTAAAATGAACTAGAGAAGGAAATAGGAAATGCCAAACTACTCTAGTATCTTTGCCAAGAAAAGCCCATTTGGGATCAAAAAGAATCAAACATGATTGAACAATAAGAAAGGGTAGCATAATCATAACTGAATTTCAGGAAAATCATTTAAGCAAATATGTAGAAGAAATGTTGGATAAGGGAAAGATTTGAGGTAGGGATACCATGTTGAAGTCTATTGCAATCCTACATTAGACCAAATGCCTCTGAAAACACAGTGCTGTCTCTTTACATAAATCATATGCAAATATACAATATGAAATACGAGAAAAACAGTGTAAAAACATAATAATAATAAAAAGAAAAACAGTGAGGTGAAATGAACAGAAACAGGATCATCTGGGTCTAAGTCCCATCTCTAAGATGCTGGCTGAAACACCTTGGACAAGTCTTGACCTCTTAGTGTTCTTTCAAGACCAGTAGTCTTATACCAAGTATATATCACTGCTTCCCCACCATTAATGATTACAGAGAACTACATTCTCTCCCAAACCCTGTAAACACAATATAGCAACATAATTTGTTGGTCAGATGGCTGGCTAGTCTTGACATTTCTGTGGTGACCCATTGTCACTTTAGATCCTCTAGGTTTTGAATCCCTCAAGATAAATCAGTATCATTAGGCCCATTGATCTGTAGACCTAATTCAGAACCTCCAGAAGGCACAATTATGACTCATACTACTTATCCAAAGAGTTAAGCTTTCTACAGGAAATCATAATTCCCTTTGCTACTTTTACATTTGGAATATTTGGCAGGAAAGAAATCTTCCCTTCAGGTAAGGCAATCTTCCAAAGACCTCCTACAAATACCACCATACATAGTCAATTGTACCAGGGTATATGTTGCTATTTTTTCTTTGGAACCACAGCTGAGAGATAGATGAAAGGTGGACAACAAAGGTGGATAAGCAGCCCTGAAAAGCCCACCAGAGGTTCTAGTCTTTGCTGTCTTGGCAGATGAGCTAAACCAGATTGAGGTTAACCAACAGTCAGTGACTTAGTAGGGTGTCTACATAAAGCACATGAAGATGCCTCCCTGCAGAATGGATGGTTGACAACAATTTGTTCCAAAGGGCATGAAGACAGTTGAAACAGGCTCTGTAGCATTTAGAGTTTGGTCAGACATTGCAGATGGCAAGTTCATCCATCAGTAGTCTTGATTTTTTTCTTATTACTGAACTTCTCTAGAAGAGAGAGTGAGACTGATGACTTTGAGCAAATCTGCCTCACTTAAATCTAATTCATATGGAAGTGAAGTCATCACCTTATGATGTCATTGGTCCTTTACAAAAAGGAAGTACAAACAACAGAAACAACCACCACCATTCAGTTTCCTTTTTAAAAAAAAAATTCACAACTTAGGACAATTTTATTGTCTTCCTTGAATTTCCATCATTCCTATCCTCACAGTTGCCAAGGGAAACAGGTGATTATGAAGCATCATCTTCACAGGAGTTCAGCAATTCTCTAGGGATATTTTTAGATAAATGGCTTATTTGATATAGGGTTGCTTTTCAACATGATGATATCATGTATTTTCCCTGGATAATAAATTTTTTCACAGTATTCTATACTCTATCCCTTCACTAGAATTCTAGATGGTGAACATGAACATCATACTACTTGCTACCTATTTTTCTTTGAATTTTTCTGATGTGATGCTATAAGTGGGTAATCATTCTCTTTCAACTAACCTCTCAATCAAACAATATTCTGGTTATAAGTCTCCATACTTTTTCTATTCATAGATCAATAAGCAGTCATGTCTCCTATCCAAGCATCAACACATACTGTGCATCATTCTTGGTGGCATTACATACTTATCCATGAAAGGTCCCATGTTAATTATAGAAATGATTGCTTCTCTCTTATATTAATAACCAATTACTAAATTAGGGCTAAGGTTTTTCCTTTCCAGTTTTTTGTTCAGAAATCAGTCCCTATAGATTATTCAGCTAGCCTCTGAAGGACATTATTGATAGATGAGATTGCTCAAATCTTTGAGGTACATGTTTTTTTATCTTGGATGGGACTCAATCCACCTAGGAGATTTTATAAACAGAATTCATTCTCAGCAAGATCTTGCCCATAGGAAATAAGTCCTGTTTGTTCTTGGAAATTTCTATTACAATTTAAGGTGATCAGGCTTGTAAAGGAGAAAATCAACTAGTGAGATCTTAGTGGAGATGGATTTTTTTTTTTGTCCAGATTATTGGAGATGGCTGAGTTTCATGATTAGGTCACATTCTCTGTAAAAGGAACTGAAAATTTTTAATCCACTTCCTCATTGATGTGTATAATCCCTCATTTATTGTTAACCAATCATACATGATTTCCACCCTTGGGAATGCTTCTAAGCATTTGATATTCTCCATGGGGTATCTTTGTTTTATGAAAGAAAGCTAAATGATCATTTTATTTTAAGTATTCACTAGCCATAATTAATAAAAATCATTGTTAATTTCTCACAAATTTTCTCTTTTGAACTTTTCATCATCATACTAACCTTACTGGGCTTTCTGCTCAAAAGCCCATCACAATATCACTAACCTCTTTCTTCCTCTATGCAAGTTATACTCCAAACAAAAATTAAAAATAAAAACACAACCTTTCTTTAAAAATAAAATAAGATAGTCGAACAAAACAAGCCCATGTATTTGGGCAAAAAAAAAAAAAAAAAAAAAAAAGTACTTTTCATTGTGTACACTGGGTCCATCACCTCTCTGTCAGGAAATAGGAATAGCATATGCATCCCTTGAGCTATAGTTAGTTGCTGCATTGACCAGAATTCTTAAATGTTTCCATTTAAAAAATATATTATAAGAGAATAATGACTGCTGGTGATTCTTCTCCATCGTTCTTATCTTAATCTGATTCTTAATCTGAATATATTGGGACAGGGAAAAGCCACACAAGTATAGGATACCATTTCTCCCAAAAGACTTTGCCTATTATAAATCTATCTAGGCCATCTTGGGCCAGTAAAATTTGGTCCACACCAACTCCAGAGTTTTATCTTGGTCTAAGTATCCAGAAGCAACACCAAGAGCCTTAGTAGTCATGCATTAAGAGCCTTTGAGTAGCATCATTTGCCTTTTTATACATCTTCTAGGATCTATATCAGACTGATTTCAGCTCTGGTGAATCTCTCCACACAGTCTGAAGAACTAAGGTTAAGCCTCTTTTTCTTGGCTTTTTATCCTTTCTCATAGACATTATCATAGAGCTTCTGGTGTCTTCTTAGCTTTCCTTCCATCTACTTTAAATATATTTTATATGTAGCTAGTTATCTACATGCTATAGATTAGAATATGAGCTTCTTGAAAACAAGGACCATGCTTTTTAATTATTTATTTATTTATTTATTTATTTTAAAGATATATTCCCTAGTATTTATTACAATACCTGGAACACAGTAAGCACGCAATAAATGCTTGTTGACTAAATAGCTGATTGGCTTTCTTCTAATTATTGAAGGAGAAGAGAGAAGGTATAGGAAAGGAATAGATAGATAGATATAGATAGCACCTACTATGTGTAAGGACTGTGCTAAGCATTAAAGTCAACTGGGGCAAAGGAGATTGATTTAATACTAACCCATTCCCAACTAAAACACATTTTTCAAGAAAGTCCAAGATTCTAAAATATGCTTTATTTTGTGAGCCCTTCTTCCCCTAAGTCACAAATCATCTTCATCTTTTCCATGGAGATCCCCAAGGTCTTTAATAAACAGACCCTATGTGATATAGTATCTGCATTTTTGTTGTTGTTCCCTGCTAATAATGAATGCTGAACTTATAGCTGGCCACCCAACTCTTTCTAAGAATATCTGATTCAGACTTGTCAGAATATAAATTAGGAGATTATTGGGGATTTGGGAATACCCTACAGTTTCAGGAAGCTCAAAGCACATAGCAAACGTGCCAATTTCCTCCTTGCATGTTTTGCTCCATACTTTACAGCCCCCAAGGAGTGCATGGCTTTGAGTAAAATCCTTTCAATGTTCTCATCATTCCAGTCTGTCCTGTTGGTCTCCCTTCAAATCAGCAGTCATTGATGAAGGACTGGTCCTACTACAGAGCACCACTTCTCCAATACTTTAATAGTTAACATGCCTATTTCTTCTACAAGCATGTAAGGCCACTTATCACAATTATACAAGAATCAAATCTGCCTGGATTATTGGCAAAGTTTGTCTTGCAAAGAACACAATTAAAACTGGCAAACTTGACCTGCAAAATACTTCCCACAAAATAAACAAACTGCCTTGACCTACTAAATACATATATACAGACATACATGAATGCATATATAGACATAAACATATCATTATAGCCCACTAGCTCAAGGCTACTGAGTTATAAACAATGTAACTTCTAACTCACAATAAAAGCAGGAGAAGCCCATGCAATGTTACCTTTGGACCATCTAGTTCTCATTCTCTCATGAACTCAGCTTCTTTGTCCTGAGGAATTGTAGTGAGTGAACTTCACATTACTCAAACCCTTATCTGGGTATCAAAGTGGGGCTTTCTAAATTCAATTTGGGTCTAGATTATCAGTTATTATTTTTCTAATAAAAAAAACCACCGATAATAGAAGTAAAGTTATTATAAAGCTTTGACATAGGATTGAAAATGATATAAGAAAAATAGAGTAACCATTTCCCAAATGAGCATACTCCCATTCTTTTGTTTCTCACTACAATCCAGAGAAGAATCTCCCCTTCATCCATTTTACCTGTAAACTCAGGAAAACTTGACATTGTTGATTGGCACTTTGACCTTCCATATCAGCACTCACCACCAGAAGATCCTACATGTCTTTTTAACTTTGCTGCCTCACCTCTTAGCAGCCAGAAACCTACCACTCTTTTCTGATTCTCCCTCTTCCTTTTTGGCTTCTCCTCTGTCTATTTGCTGGCTCGCCCTCCATCTCCTGCTGGTTTTCTCTCTCTGGAAGCAGATAATATTTTTCATCATGAGTGCTTTGGAATTACCTTAGATTATTGTCTTGATCAATGTAGCCGAGTCTTTCACAGCTGATCATAATTACAACATTGTTGTTACTATGTACTACATTCTCCTGATTCTGCTCACTTCACTCTGCATCAATTTGAGTAAGTCTTGGTAGGTTTTTCTGAAATCATCCTGCTGATCATTTTTTATAGAACAATAACATTCCTTAACATTTATTTGCCAAATGAATTTGAATATGAATTCAGTCATTCTCCAATTGATGGGCATCCACTTCATAATATAGTATTAGGTCTGGTACAGTATGGCCACTTTCATTTGCATTTTGTTTCATTAATTCCCTTGAAATTCTTGACCTTTTGTTCTTCCGGATGAACTTTGTTATTATTTTTTCTAGATCTGTAAAATAATTTCTTGGGAGTTTGATTGGTACAGCACTGAATAAGTAGGTTAATTTAGGTAGTATTGTCATTTTTATCATATTAGCTCCGCCTACCCATGAGCACTTGCTATTTTTCCAGTTGACTACATCTGATTTTATTTGTGTGGAAAGTGTTTTTTAATCGTGTTCAGATTGGTTCTGACTTTGCCTTGGTAGATAGACTCCCAAATATCTTATATGTTCTACAGTTATTTTAAATGAAATTTCTCTTTGTATCTCTTTCTGCTGGACTTTGTGACTCCATGGATTTGTAGGTTCCCTCCAATTATGAATATTTATCTACCAATCATAGCCCATCTGTAATTGTTCATCCTCCATAATTTTTGTCCGTAGTCTTTCATAAGTATACCACATAAGGCATCTCTTCACAATACATGTCTTACCATAGGATTTAAAAAAAGTCTATCCCATTAGATCCCTCTCCTGGGGAAACTAGTCATTAAAAATAACATAATATCCTAGAGATGAAAGAAACATTAGAGGTTTTCTAGTAGTATAATTAAAACAAAATTTCTCTTTTTAAAATGCCTTACATATCTATTTATCTCATTTGACCATTAGAACAATTCTTCCAAGTAAATAGTTTAGGTATTATACCTATTTTACAGATGAGGAAAGGCAGCAAGCCCAGTGACTATAGGAACTTAAGTTAGGTGAACCTGACTGGTTCTCATCCACCTGAAGAGCCTTGGCAGTCATTTAAACCTCCTTGTCATCAGAAACCTTTTTTGTAGGACTAGGGAGTTTATGTGGCTGATCTGTAAGGATCCCTTTGATTCTATTATACTCCAAGGATTTCTTAATTTGCCCAAAGTAATACCACTGATAGGAATATAATTCAAAACTACATTTTATCAAAAGTATTTCTTTTTCTAATTTAGTTTATTTTATTCTGAACTTAAGAAATAAAACAACCATTTCCATCATAGTAGAATATTTAAAATTGATTATGCATAAAACTACAAATCTTTCATGTACAACTTGCTATTTCCCTTTAAATATATAATAAAGTTATCATGTAACTTCCCTCTCTCCCAACCCTGCCTGTCCTAAAGATGGCTACCATTAGGCACATATGTGTGTATGTATATGTATGCATATATAAATATATATGTATCTATATATAAATGTGTATAGATATTAAAGCCATTCCATATTTATCACTTTTTTTTCCTTTGGATGCAGATAGTATCTTACTTAATGTCCTTTGGGTATTTATAATAGCCAAAATTATATTCATTCAAAGTTGTTCTTAAAACATTATTACTATTACTATATACAACATTTTCTTAGTCCTGCTCATTTAGCTCTTAATTATTTTATGCAAGTCCATCCATATTTTTCTAAGATCATTGAGCTCATTATTTCTCATACCACAGTAATGTTCCATCACAATCATATACCACAATTCATTCGGTAATCAAACAGGATTACTTAACCTGGGGTCCATGGATAGATTTATGAATGTATGGGGGACAAAAACTAAGTCTTTATTTTAATATAATTTTCTTTATAAATCTATATGTTTTATTTTATGTATTTAAAACATTATTCTGAGAAGGAACATTCATCAGATTACCAAAGGAAACTCCTGTTTCTACATGATGATGGCAATTATTTCCAAGTTGACAGGGTCTATTAGAGAAAGGCAGCATAGCAAAGCAGAGGAGCTTCATCCCCCAGAAGGTCCCTATGGCAATGAAATTATTGGTCTATATCTCTATTATATTAGCTGATTTGAGAGAAATAGAATCTGCTCATGAGAAAATTAGTACTTCTGCCTATTCTTGCCTTTAAAAATCATTAGAGTAAGGTCCTAAAAGCCAGGAAGATCTGACAAATATCTTTTTAATGGATTCATGGTTTTGTTTATTTAGCTCACCCTGGCTGAAATAACTTAATCTTTTGTGCTACTGATATTCTTGGTTGAATAGACCTGCTGACACTTTAGGTAGTTTTCAGTGGCCACAAATGAAATGGTCCTATTTGGATGAACTAGATCAATAGCAGCCAGACAATTTTTAAAAGTAGATGCTTGGAATTTTGAAAGTGACATTTATTTCTGTTTTTGTCACTCATTACCAAAATTATTTCTAAGAAAAAAAAGTTTGGAAATAATATTTCCTTTATTTTTTTCGTGACATGAAAATTCTATTGTCAGTAGGCTTACACCTCCAAAGATATCAAAAAGAAAAAGCATCCAGCATTGATTTTTGCAGTAGCAGAAAAAACTGAAAACAAATGGAATAGAATGCAGGGGGTTCCCACTACTGGAAACAACTAAACATATATGGTTTATGAATTAATGGAATATTATTATATCATAAGAAATGAAGAATTGGATAGTTTCAGAGGAAATTGGTAATACCTCTATGAGCTGTAAAATAGGCAGAACTAGGAGAACAATGTATACAATGATAACAATATTACAAGGGCAGCTAGGTGGTGAGATGGTCCTGGAGTCAGAAGGACCTGAATTCAAATAAAAGAACATGAGAGAAGAACATGAAAGGAAGAGGAAAAATATATGTTAATTGGAACAAAGTAGTAAAATAAAATTCTTAGTAATTTCTTTTTAGAAATGCTACTGAATAGTTTTTAATCTCACCTAAAAGACCTCAGGGGACCCATGGGTAATGTTCAAGGATGCCAAAAGGGGGAAATGAGGACAGATTATAGGAAGGATGATGAGGAGATGGTCAGGAAATGGAATAAAATTAAGGTTCTGGACAAAATAAGGTGAGATATTACCTATTGGAGTCAGACAAATGGAAAGGGCTGATGAACTGGTTTGAGACCAGAGATGAATGTAGTACAACTCCTGAAGTCTTTTTAAAAAGCAGGAGATTAGCCTAAAGGCTGGAAGATGACTTCAAGAAGGATCCAGACGGACCTATGGATACATGGAACAAGCCTCAAAAGCAGAATCATCACTAAGAGATGGAGACAATGGGAGGACCTATTATTTCTGACCAAACATGTCAGATGATATAGGAAGAGCACCATTACTGGAAAATGTACTTCCAGAGAGTTCCAGCTTTCTATCAGTGTTAGAAGGTAGAAAGACTTTTTTTTGTCTTTCTTTGTATCTTAAGCACTTAGCACAGTACCTGGCACATGTATTCAGTCACTTTTTAGTCATGTCTAATTCTTTGTGACCCCATTCGGGATTTTCTTGGCAAAGACACTAAAATGATTTGCCAGCTCATTTTAAAGATGAAAAAACCGAGGCAAACAAGGTTCAATTATTTGCTCAGGATCATCTATCTATTAGGGATCCAAAGGCAGATTTGATTCAGGAAGATGAGTCTGACCCCAGAATCAGGCATTCTAGCCATTGTGCCACCTACTTGCATCACATGGAGCACCACAATTAATAAATGCTTGTTGGCTCACTGAGAATGAGAGAGGAAGAAGAATAGGATGAAGGATAGTCTGCCCGCCTAGGAACTGAGTCATAGAGGGCATAGTGGAAAGGGGCACAGAAGGACAGGTTCTGGCAAGAAGGTACAGCAGAACTAGATGTAGATAACAAAAGTTACAGAGAAAGGGGGTTTTCAAATCAGTAACTAATGATTGAATCTCATGTAAGAGCTATGTCTTACTAGTTCAATAGGCACATTCTAAAAAGTTTCATTTTGTAACATCTGCCAACCATTTGTTGACACTGGGGCACAGTTTCAGCACTCATTTGTTGTGAGATTAACCATCTAGGCTGGCAAAGCTCTCTTTCTATTACACAAAAGCAAGAAACATGAAGGCTAAGATACCAAGAGATAAGAAGGAAATGGAAATGGAGAGCAAAGGGAATAGTGATCACAGTATTAGAGAGAAGCACCTTTTCTACTCTATCCTATAGTACTGGGGTATTGGAGGCATTCTTATGTTCTTGTTCCAAAGAATGTTAGGTGTGAGGACTGATGGGATAGCACCATGGTACAATAGTTAGACTTTTTTCATTCCTGTCAATGCAGCCATGTAATACTTGAGACCTTATCTTTTATCTGGGAAGAAGGGGTCATAAAAAGCCTTCTGGAATGAGAGACAACAATATCTCAGACATCAAAAAGTAGCATCAGTAGTAGTCTTCTGCATCAGGGTGTTAAAGGAAAAATATTTCCCCAAACCTGGCCACATAAACTAGAGTGAGTTTTTTCTAAAGTCCCAACTCATGCATATTAGATGAACTTTTTCTTAAAAGAAAATGAACTCTTTCAAAGGGCTATAAAACTGCATAACCTTTGATCCAGAAATGTCTCTAGTGGGTCTGTACCCCCCAAAAACAGAGTTTTTTGTAGTGGCAAGGAACTGGAAACTGAGTGGATGCCCATCAGTTGAGAAATGGCTGGATAAATTATGGTATATGAATGTTATGGAATATTATTGTTCTGTAAGAAATGATCAGCAGGATGATTTTAGAGAGGCCTGGACTGACTTACATGAACTGATGTTAAGTGAAATGGGTAGAACCAGGTAATATTGTATACAACAGCAACAAGATAATATGATAATCAATTCTAATAGACTTGGCTTTTTTTTAGCAATGAGGTGATTCGGGTCAATTCCAATAGATTTGTAATAGAACTTGTTGTTGTTCTTTCTCATTTTTTTTATTTTTAATCTGGTTTTTCTTGTGCAGCATGATAAATGTGGAAATATGAATAGAAGAATTGCACAAGTTTAACATATATTGGATTACTTGCTGTCTAGGGGAGGAGGAAGGGAAGGAGAAAAATTTGAAACACAATGTTTTGCAAGGGTGCATGTTAAAAACTATCTTTGCATGTATTTTGAAAATAAGAAACTATTGTTAAAGAAAAAAGAAAGAAATTGAGCTTAATTGTTCCAGGGAACTAATATTTTGGCCATCAATGTAGCTTCCTAGTCTCTTGAATACAAAATGGACCAAGAAGCATGAGGAATTCTAGTTAATCTTTCAGATTTCTGACTTTGGACCACAGAGCCAAGGAAGCTTAATTTAACTGAACTAAGACCATATATTTGTATGTTTCCATGTTATGATGGTTAAGCAGAGCTCCTTTTGTTAACTGCTAAATGTTCCATAATTGTCTCATTTTATTATGCTCTTGAACATGACCCATCTGGCTGGCTCAAAGCAGACCTGGACAATTACATTGATGATAGTGGGCAGGATTAGAGTGGAAAACATTCCCTGAAGGAGAGGACAGCGATATGCAGAAGGTGAAAACAGGGTGGCATTGGCTGCTGATGAGAATTCTCCTCACAGTCTCTAGGAGATTAAAATAAATTCTCTGTGGACTTTTAGCAACTAGAGACAAATGCTCTCTGTTTCTTAAGAACTATGTCCTGAAGATGATAACTGCAGTAACAGTTGTTTGTGGAACAGGCATTATCTTTATATTTGGGAATGATAGTGATCTCCAGATCCACCAACTGCAAAGTCTGGGTGCCAGGCCAACCCCAGCCAGAGACTAGAATTCATTGATTGTCTTAAAACTTTGCTGAAGTAGCTGCTTTTGACTTTTTATATGGCATTTGGGAAGCCATTAGGAGCTGCATGACACGGACTTTATTGTTACTTTTGGTGAAGGGCATTGGTGAGGCACTGGAAAGGACCGTGCTTGATCCTCCTCAGGAGTCCAGAGGTCTTTCCAGAATGAAAAATATACAAATACATTCCTGGTAGGGAGGAGAGAGAGGAAGTGAAGCTTGTATGGTTTAAAATGTTTAAAAAGAGGGACAGCTTCCACTCTTACTCTGAAACAGTGAATTGTAATATTTTTTTATCTCTCTCTGTCTCTCCATCTCTGTCTTTGTCTATCCTGGCAGAAATGGTGACTGCTTGTACATGGCAAATAAAGCATGTTTATTGACCTAAAGGAACTCTTTTGCTTTGTGTCCCTTTCTGTGAGCAGGGATGATTAATCCTGAATAGATACCTTAGTCTTAGCAGCAGTTTGGTAAATTCAAGGTATCAAGAGTTTCTTGGTCCCTCAATTGGGGATGACTGACAACAGGAGGAATTTCCTGTGTTGGAAAAGATGACCACTGACAGGTGGAGAAATCCAAGCTCTGGACTAGCTAAACAGATATGGAATTTCATGGAATTTCTTTGGAATTTCCTGACTGATATTCCTGATTTCATCAATGTGACTGACCAGCCAGGATCCATGACCCTTTGGCTTGAGGTATTGGCAGACACAGGCATGGGGTGGGCCTTACATCTAATCTGGCACATATGGCATTGGCCCAGGATCTGGGCACGTGGCAGCAGGTGATGACACACTCCTTAGCAGCAGCAAGCAGTATCTTGAAACCCAGTGGCAGCCACAAGATTTAAGGTCCTGGTGATAGAAAGGTGGGCAGAAACACAGGCCCCAATGGAGTGGACACTGATATGAGCAGTAAGGAAGGCAAGTCAAATGTAAAACTTTATTCACTGTAACCTAGAAATAATCATGCCCTCCATGTTGCTACCACAAACTCACAGGTAATTACATGACTCTTCTCCAAGAAGAACTTGGAGGAACAAGAGGTTGTGTTGATGAGAGGCAGCATTACAGGAAAAGTAAAGTAGTTTCTCCCTTTTCCCCTCAAAAAAAAAAAAAAAAGAGGCAGAAGCAAAAATTTAATACTCGGAATTAAGTAACTTGCCCAGAGTTTCACAGCCAGTATGCATCAAAGCTGGAGACAAACTCTGTTCTTCCAGGCTTTTAAAGCCAGATCTTTAACCATTGAGACTATGCTGCCTTTTTGTTTTATGTTTTCTTTCTTTTCTTCTGTCCATGCTATCTATGACAGGCTTTTAATATTCTCATTGTTAAGGTTGTCTATAAAAATCATTTAGGTAGCAAAAGGCCTATAGAAGACATTTAGCACCTAGGCACAAGGTAGTAGATTGTAAGAGGAACAATAAATCTTTCCCAAGTCCTTGCCATAATGGGCTGAACAAGCTTTTCCTAAGGCCTCATTCCTTGAAGGTTAGACTAATTTTTTTCTTAAAAGTTATACAAGCTGTGATCAAGGGACAAAAGCTCAAACATTACCATGGCTTCCTGATCTCTGACTACAAAAATTACTAAGAGCAGGGGGCAGCTAGGTGGCGCAGTGGATAGAGCACCAGCCTTGAATTCAGGAGGACCTGAGTTCAAATTTGATCTCAGACACTTAACACTTCCTAGCTGTGTAACCCTGGGCAAGTCATTTAAACCCCAACTGCCTCAGTAAAAAAAAAAAAAAATGACCAGCAGGATGAATGCAGAGAGGCTTGGAGAGACTTACATGAACTGATGCTGAGTGAAATGAGCAGGACCAGGAGATCATTATATACTTCAATAACAATACTGTATGAGGATGTATTGTGATGCAAGTGGATATCTTTGACAAAAAGAAGATCTAATTCAGTTCCAATTAATCAATGATGGACAGAATCAACTACATTCAGAGATGGAACACTGGGAAATGAATGTGGACTACTTGCATTCTTGTTTTTCTTCCTGGGTTATTTTTACCTTCTGAATCCAATTCTTCTTGTGCAACAAGACAGCTGTACAGATATGCACACATATATTATATCTAGGATATACCTTAACATATTTAACATGTATAAGACTGCCTGCTATCTAGGGGAGGGGGTGGAGGGAGGGCAGGGAAAAGTCAAAACAAAAGTGAGTGCAAGGGACAAAAAATTACCCATGCAAATGTTCTGTCAATAAAAAACTATAATTAAACGAAGAAGAAGAAGAAGAAGAAGAAGAAGAAGAAGAAGAAGAAGAAGAAGAAGAAGAAGAAGAAGAAGAAGAAGAAGAAGAAGAAGAAGAAGAAGAAGAAGAAGAAGAAGAAGAAGAAGAAGAAGAAGAAGAAGAAGAAGAATGCAGGCCCTAGAATAAGAAAGAGTCACCTTCCTTAGTTTAAATTCTTACCAAAAGTATGATCCTGGTCAAGTCACTTCATCCTGTTTGCCTCAATTTCCTCATCTATAAAATAAACTGGAGAAAAAAAATGACAAATCATTCCAGGATCTCTGCCAAGAAAACTTCAAAGGGGGTAATGGAAAGTCAGACATAACTGAAAAAATGATTGAATGACAACTTATTTACTCTCCCACTCCACACAATAACTGTTACAAGCCATCTCTTTGCTCCTTCAGATTCACATGCCTTCTCAGCCACTCAATTTTGGACTTTTCCTCTTGCTTTACTAAGAAAATGAGACAGTTGGTTTTAAGTTACCTCTTTTTCCTTTCTCTGCATCTTAAAATCCTTGGCATCCCCCATTCTCACTCTCTGTTCATTTTCTATAGCTTCTAATAATGAGGTGGCCCTTCTCGCCTCAAGACCAACCCTTCTCCATGTACCCTTGATCCCATCCTCTCCCATCTTCTCCAATAAATTGCCCCTTTAATCAAACCTTTTCTCTAATATTCAGTGTTTCTGAAGTTACTCACACAAGTCATACAGTCTTGCACCTCTGAACTTTTGTACTGGTTGTCTCTTATTCTTGGAATAGTTTCCCTCAATCCCTCCATGTCAGAATCTTTTACTTACTTCCTCCTGGATGCAACTAAAGTACCACTTTCTGCATAAAGACTTTCCTTAAACTACTACTTCCCTCCCTAATTCTTTGGATTAATTTTATATTGGTTCTTTATATATTGATTCTTCTAATAGAATGTCAGCTCCCTGAAAACTCAAGATTTTTTTTTTTTGTGAGTTTGTATTTTATACTCATATCACAGTGCCTAGCACATAGAAAATCACCAATGTGATTTTCCTAAAGCACATATCCAACAACGTCACCCACTTTTTCAACAAGCTCCAGTGAGTGACTCCCCTGTTGCCTCCAGGATAAAATATAAAACCCTCTGCTTGGCATTCAAAGATCCATCCCACTTTTCCAGTCCTCTTACACCTAGAGGCAGGTAATCTTGCCCAGTCCTCCCTCACTTAAATCCAATTCACTTTACATGCCATGGCATCCCCTCCCCAATGTCATGGTATTCTTTGAAAATGAAGAAGGAACAACTCTTTAGTCCAGTGACACTGACCTCCCAACTGTTATATCCCTTGACACCAGACATGTCTCCCATGGTTGGAATGTTCTTCCTCCTGCTTCCTGACTTTTGGTTTCCTTTAAATCCCAATTAAAATCCCAATTTCTACAGGAAATCTTTCCTAACCCTTCTAAATTCTATTATCCTCCTTCTCTTAATCATTTCCTATTTATCCTATATGTAAGCTTAATTGTATCTTTTTTTTTTTCTTATTGTCTCCCCCTTTAGAATATAAGCTCTTTGAAGACAGACACTATCTTTTACCTCATAAGATCCCCAAGACTTAACACAATGTCTGGCATATAGTAAGCATTATTAAATGTTTACTGACTAATACTGTAGGCAATTAATAGATGCTTAATGATAGTTAGCATTTATACGGGACTTATTATGCCCCATAGTACAAAGCATTAAGCATTTTGGAGATAAAAAAGGCACCCTCCCAAACTTCTTAAACTTTCTCAGGATTGGGGGAGTGGGATGTGCTTGGGAAGACTTTAAAGGATTGAACCTCTCCCTCAACTCACCTAATTAACTGCTTATTCTGAACTCTTAGACCAGAAACTACTGCTACAGTAAGGCTATTGCTACTCTCAACCCACCTCCAACTCCCAGTCAAATTTCACAACTTAGCCAAACAGTCTCTGGCCTAAAAATTAAAAGAACTGAGTTCTAGTATCCACTCGGACACTAACCAGGGGCTCTGTTTCCTCTTCTATGAATTGAGGGGTTTTGTACAAGTAGGTTTCTTGAAGTTCTTTCCAGCTCTGACAGTCTGAGTTTTTGAGCCTTGGGCTCCACTAATTCAGCATAGATTCAGCTTCAAGAATAACTAAAGGAGCCTTCCTTAGTGACATTGGGCAAGACACTTCCCCTCTGGGGTTTTAATTTCCTCCTCTTGTAAAATGAACAAATTGTGTTAGATGATCTCTAAGATCTTTTCCAGAACATGATACTTTGAAAGTGTAAAGTTGGGGGCTGGGAAGAATTGGCTTCCAGTCCTTCTTTAGCCTTGCCCCTAAAAACCAGGATTTTGCAAGGTTACTACTACTCTATCCTTAAATCAAGCCTCTCTGATGCCCCAAGTGAAGAAACTACTCACCTGAGATGATCTCTAAGAGCTTTTCAAGAACATGATACTTTGAAAGCTTAGCGCTGAGGGCTGGGAGGTTGGTTTGGAGTCTTTCTTTAAAAGAATTGTCTCTAAAAGCAAGGGTTTTACAAGAGTTACCACTCAATCCTTCAAGTCCAATTATCAAGCTTCTCTGATACCCAAAATGAAGAAACTGCTGACCTTATTACCTAGATATTGAGAAGAATCATTAGGTTAAATAGGAAGCTACTTAGCAAATGGCCCAATTTCTTGGGGGGAAGCGTAGCCTCTTTATATGCAGCTGCCTTGTGGTTTCCTAAGGTCCCCTTTTCCCCAAAAGGAAGGGAATTCACCACTACCACCCCACCAAATGAGGGATTCTTTCATCTACTTCCCTTAGATGCTCATTCTACTTTGACATTCCTAATTATTATGACTTTTCACTCATCAAAACTAAATTTACTTATTTTCAACTTTTACCAGTTGTTCATAATTCTGACCTTCCAAGGCCAAAAAAAAGTCTAATTTTCATTCATCAGGCACCTTCAGCTCCTTGGTGTTGTCCCCTTGTCCCTCTCCTCCAGTCTTCTCTTCTCTAGGCTAATTGTCCTTGCTTTCAGTCAGTTCTCATTGGGCTTGGTCTCCCATTCCCTAAATATCCTGGTTATCTTCCTGTGGACATACTCTAGTTTAGCAAATGTGTTTCCTAAAATGTGGTAACCAGAACTGAACACAATACTTTCTATATAAGCTGACCTGGCATGAACACACACACACACACACACACACACACACACACACACACACACACACTTCCTTCTGCATGACCTAAGCCTAAAACATTAGCTTTGGGGGGTAGGGAAGGGAGCCTGTCATGTCACATTGTTGATTCACATTGGGCTTGCAGCCCACCAAATTCCCAGCTCCTTTTTCACATAAATTCCTCTGTAGTATATTTCAAAGTCCGATTCTTTTTGTACAGCAAAATAATTATTTGGACATGTATACATATATTGTATTTAACATATACTTTAACATATGTAACATGTATTGGTCAACCTGCCATCTGGGAGAGGGGGTGGAGGGAAGGAGGGGAAAAGTTGGAACAAAAGGTTTTACAACTGTCAATGCTGAAAAATTACCCATGCATATATCTTGTAAATAAAAAGCTATAATAAAAATTTTTTTAATTCCTCTGTAGCCATACTTCCCTGACTGTGCTTGTATATTCTCTTTTCCAAAACAAAGTGTTTGTCTTTTGCCTTTGTTTCTATTTCTTTTTATCTTATAAGATTCCTCCCAGTCTCTTTCAGTACCTCCTCTCCCAGTCCTGACTATCTCATACTCTAAGTCTCTGTCATTTACAAGATGATGAACTGGTATGCAAGGGTGCAGTCTTATTGCCATGGAAGACAGAAAAGTTAATTGACATATACAGGGATTGAACTCCTGACCTTGGCCTCATTAGCACTGTGCACTGATTAGCCATGGAGATGAACTTGCATTCTCTTGGCCCCTGAGGTTCTGTTTCAGAGTATGAAACATAATTGTAACACTGTTCCCTCAGAGTTCCCAGGGGCTGAAGTCAGTACCCTTCACTGGGTAGCTTTTTTCTTCAGTGTTTATCTCATAACATAATAGGCACTTAGCAAATTCTTCTCAATTGACTAATAGAACATATAAAATATCTTCTTTTTTATTACTTTCATCTGTTTGCATCTTTTGTCCTCCACTTAAGACTGTAAGCTCTTTGTGGACAGGGACTATTTCTATTACTTTTTTTCCCTTCCTACAATGTTTAAAAAGAGTTTTTAGCTAAAAAAAATTTCAATTTCAATGTGTTAAGCTTGGATGAGTTAGAAAATAATGTTGCTGATGAAAGGGAGTTGACATGGGGAATGAGGGATTTAGATACCGGGAATAAAAGAGCAGGTTTATAGCGAAAAAAACAACACATTTGTTTGGACCTAATGAATTTCAGATTGTAGCATGAAATATCCATTTAAATATTCTATAGACCGTTGGAATTACAAAACCGGAGCTTAATTAGGAAGCAATGAATGGAGGCACAGATTTAGGAATCAGCAAGAGAAACATGATTTGAGGTATGAGCAAGGATGATTTCTTAATGGATTGTACAAGGATCGAGGACTCAGCTTAATGGTGGGAGGGGGTGAAAGTTGTATCAGACTCTGGGGGGAAAAAGAATCTAGAGAGGCAAATAGGCATGGAAAGATCATAGAAGTTGGAAAATTAGGGTAATTTAACATTTAGAAGCCCAGAGAGAGTTTAAGGAGAGAGCGATCATCAGGACTGCTGAGAGATCAAGGAAAACTCAGGGACTGAAAAAAGTTAGAACCGTTTGCCCAGAAGGTTTACCAAAAAGAAAAGAATTTCAAACTAATGGTAGATACAAAAGATTGATTTAAGGGGTAAAAGAGAGGGGGTGACAAAATCAAGGTCACTTGGAGGAAGGCAAGGATAGGCAGCTTGAAGAGGGAGGAATAGTGAGCTCAATAGATTTTTTTTTCATATAAGATAGCACTGTATATGCTTTGAAAATAGAGAAGGAACTAGTACAGAGAAAAACAAGAGGTGATGGAGAAAAGAGAGAGATGGGAAAGGATCAGAGCTCTCCAAATGATTTACTCTAGCTGGTAGTTGGTCTTTAATCTTCACTTCAATGGTCATCAATGTAAATATTCTCCCAGGGAAAGCATACTGAGCTGTGCAGCAGAAAATCCCTTTATGGAGCTATTCTGAAAGGCTACAGAGGATCTCTTCCAAATCTTGCCTGTTTACTTAATGAGGTATGTGATGACCTCTACTGGTTCATGTGTGTGCATACAGAAAATGTCATTCATAGAATGTGGCTGTTTCTGACATCGAGATCCAGGTTACAGGGCTTAATTCCAGGAAAGCAAACGAAGGATTTGGAAGCATAATATTGTAACCAAATCCTAGGCAATTTCTCTGGTCTCCCCCTTTTATGTGGGAACATGAAGAGGATGAAGAAACAACCATAAAAGTGTGATGATCCCTTGAATCGGGTTACAGAGGAGTTGAATCGGAGGTTGCTTGGGTTAACTAGATTGTCAAGGGAATTTATCTCTTACCTACAAACTATTTACATCTTTTTTTTTCTTAGAGTAAAATTTTCAAGAGCTTATTACATACTTTCCTTCTTTCTCTTCTACAGGGGAGGCAAAATGGAAAGAGTAAGGAAATCTGGTTTTATTTAGCCACTAGCTGTTAGCTAATTGTAGGACTTCAGTTGTGGATTCTCTCTTCACTTTAGGGTCTTCACCTATAGGATGAAGCTATTGGACTCACTAAATGATTTCTAAGCTCTAATGTTCTGATTGCTTAAGACCTGAAATTGATTTGAACTACATTAAATATACTAACAGAAAGAATAATAATAATAGAATTCCTTTATGTAGGCAAAACGCTTTTACATTATCTCATTTGACAAAATCATAGGAGCATAAATTTAGGGACAGATGGTTCCTATTCCCTCTCTTCCGACTCCATTTTGCAGATAAGGGAAACTGAGTTACCGGAAGATCTTGATAAAAGCTGGTGAGATTAAAACATATGCATATGGTGATAAATGTGAGTAAATGTAAATAAATGCATATCTATATACAAAGTATATCTTATTTAAAGTATTTTTTAAAGCACAAAACAGAGAGCACCTCGTTAATTAAGTTAATTGGATCTGTGTGCACTGCAGATTGAATGATTTGCGTCATAAAGCCCATTTTTTGACTAAGATTTTTCGATTGGCCTGTTTAATGAATTCAGCAATCAATGTCAAATGTTAACCTGTTGTCTGCAGACTGCTTTAGCGCCTGTGGATTTCTCAGGACTCCGCAATACCATTTGGGGACAAAAATGAAAATGGTCTTGGAAGGACAGGATTGTCGTTCTGGTTGCCCCACAGACTGTGCATCTTTTCTAGTCCACTGGAGCTGAGAGAGAGAATTAGCTCCCTGGGTCTTCTGAGACCCCCTAGAGTGAACAGCCAGCCTCCTGGGCAGCCACCATGTTCGGCAAGCAGCTTTTTAAACGTCTGGAGAGACCGAGTCGGTCTCCGAACGCAGTACAGTCTGTGGCCACAAGGGGCGCTGGGAAGAGCTGCGATTAAACCCCCAAGCGCCCGGCGCGCGCTCTCAGAGTGCAGCTGGGGGCCCGCACACGCTGCCGCTGTTGCAGCTGGAGCTTCTTCCTCCTTTCCTCCTGCTCCTCTTATTCCTCCTCCTTTTCTTGCTCCTTCACCTTTTCTTGCATCTTTTCATTTTTTTCATTTTTTTTCTTTCCTGTGCCTCTCTGAGCTTCCCCACCCCCCAATCTTGTGGGGAGGCTCCGGTCGCTCCTGCCTTCCCCTGCTGCTCTCACATTTCTGCAATCGCTGCTGCTGCTGCTGCTGCTGCTGCTGCTGCTGCTGTTGCTGCTGCTGCTGCTGCTGCTGGCGCTGGCGTTGGAGCATCTGCATCCGCGCCACCCTAGCCGTGCTTGGCTGGAGGGGGGCTGCTTTCCGATCCCGCCTTGCCATCTCTGGGTGTATTCCGCATCCTTAATTGTGTATTGTCTCTAGGTGAAAGACCTTTACTCCTCCCCTCTTTCATTCGCTCCCACCTTCCCAAAGACCCAAGACCAGGGGCTGAGCGGAGCGTGGGGGGAACGAGAGAGCTAGAGAAAGACTGGCCACGGAAGAAGCTGCAGCGCACGGTCGCTTTCCTTGCACGGATTCCATGTGGATCTTTCGGGCTTCACCTCTGGTTTTTGGATTACAAATCAGCACCTGAATGATCGCCTTGTCCCGAGCCGGGAATCTGCGTCCGGGCCAGCGGTAGCGCCTGCAGACCCCAGAAGAAGAGCTGGGGGTGGGTGGGTGGGAAGGGTGGGAACGAACGCTGGGGGAAGAAGAGGCTCCCGCAAGAGTAGGACGGATTGAACGGGCTGCATTGACAAGAGAAGAGAGTGTGGAGAGCGGAATGGGGAAATTTCAGTCCAAACACGGTAAGAGCTGGAGTTCTTGCTGCTGTTGGGAAGTGGGAAGGGGAGACGGTTTCTGGGGTTGGGTTAAAGAGGGAGAGAGCAGGTTGTGGTGGACACTTTGCATCAGGATGTTGCATCCTTTTGCGTGTTGAAAAACAAATATCTCAACTGTATTTTCCCCCCTTTTCCCTTCTCTTCTTCTCCTCGGCTTCCCACCTCCCGTCTCTCTTCCTCTTTTCTATTCTGCCTTTGCCAACTGGCGACAGCAGCATGCAAGAGAAGAGAAAACCCAGAAGGTGAGAGGAAAGGGGGAACCCGGGGTTGGGGGTGAGTGGAGGGATAGCGATCCGATAGGGGTGCTTGCTGCGAAGTGCCTAAAGTGGGACTGCTGGGTGCTAGCCGGATCTGGGCTTCGTCCCGTCCCTTTACTTCCATCTGGGTGTGCGGGAGGAGGGATGAGGATGCTGCCTTCTTTCCTGGGGAGAAGATGCTGCTCTCCCTGCAGCCTGGTGGTTGGTGTCTGCTCAATTCACTGACCCGGGAGGGATTGGAGGAAGTTAATTAGTAACCCCGGGTATCTCCTTCTAAGCCCTCGGGGTAAGTCGTCTCAACTGATTGCAAAATTTACCTTTTCCTACCCCCCCTTTCCCCCCTGTAGGGACAAGCTTTGATCGCCCTTTGATATGGGAATCTAAAAGACTAGTGATTTTCCTCTCTTGGGAGAGATTAAATTCTGTCTCAGGGGGGGTTAAAGAGAAGTTTGGGAAATAGTTAAACTGGCGGGGAAAGACCGCTGGGACCTCACTTTAGACTAGGTGAGCCCCTCCTGGCTGCGTATCTCCCGCGGGCTCTCTTCTGTAAAAGGAATTCTCCGCCCATACGACCCCCCTCCGCACATGCCCCAATCCCGTGCAAGCCTGTAGTGTGAGAATCGGAGGTCGGGTTGCCTCCTGCCTCTGGCTTGTCCCTGGAAGCGCATCTTGTAACCACTAGGAAGTGTGTGGTTTTGCCTTCATTAATAGTTTGCTTTTTCCCCTTTCCTTTGGTTTGTCTTTTCCTCGTGTGTCCCGTGCTGACCGGGTGTTGCAGGGGACAGCTTTGTAGTGAACTCCTACGTGGGCAACCGTAAAGGCTTGGAAGAAGGAGAGAGGTTTGGAGTCGGGGAGCACAGGTCAAGAGACAAACAGGTGAGAGACGCTATCATGTATCCCGCCTAGTTTGAGCAGCTGCCTAATCCGACAGAGGAAAGACGTTTCATTCTATCCTTTCGGTGCATTTCTAGTGATAAATTCGTGCTGATGCTGTGGCTTCTTCCAGAGAAGAAGGATTATTCTTCTTTCATCCTTACTTGGAACCCCAGTATTTATTCAGAAATAATAGGAAGTGAGCTGGTTCCTAGTGTGAAATTATGCATCAGAAGTATATAGTACCTATATCCCATTTGTTTGGGTAAGAAGATATGTGGAAATATGGGGAGGTACAGCCTCTAGAGCAGACTGATTTTTATCTGTAAAGTGGAAATGGAAAGCCCTTTTTGTATTTAAACCAAAGTTAGAATACCATTATCTACCATTTACCAACCATGCTAAACGAGCAAATGCCATCAGTTGTTGCCCACTTTACCTCTTCTTTCTGACCAAAAGAAGTATGTTTCTTAGAAGAAAAAGGAAGAATCATGGGTCTAGGTTAATGGAGACTGAGAGGAGATTAAACTCTGATTGATGTGGCTAGACTTTGGAAAGAACCTTTGATTAAGCTCTAACAGGTATTGGAAATGCATTCACACTCATGGATCATTCTTTAGGAGTTTCCTTATTATACAAAGTGTAATTGAACTTCTTCTCATTGTTTCCCCACATTCCCTTTGAACTATACAATTTCAAGAGTTCCTAAGCTGTGACTGTGAACATACCTTTAAAAAATTTCTGGATGACTATATTTCAACATAATTTTAATTGACTTTGTAATCTTGTGGATTTTGCTTTATGTATTTGAAACATTATTCCAAGGAGTCCACAGACTTCACCAGGCTGAAAAAAAAGAACTCATGCCATAAAAAAGGTTTAGAAACCCTGATTTTGATGTAATGAAGCATATTGGTCTCTAGACAATGAGAGGTATTTTGAATATAGAACAGCATTTTCTAAAGTAGAGGGAATCTTGCCTTTAGGACTGGCATTATGGTCTTATAATAGAGTGTAAGCTACTTGAGGACAAGGATTGTTTCATTTTTGCCTCTGTGTCCCCTACCCATAACACTGACTCAAATATTTTAGACATTTAATAAATGCTGTTGATTGAGTCATAGAATATTCAAAAATTCAAATACTAAGTTCAAATTCTGCTGCTTCCAAACTGTGTGACCATGGACAAGATACTTACTTTCTGAGCCTCTATAAAATTATGATAATAAAGCCTTATACTTCATAGGATTGCTGTAAGGGTTAAATAAGATTACATACATACATATATATATATATATATATGTATGTATGTATATATATATATATATATATATGGAAAAATACTGGAAGTAGATAGGAAAATTCATTTATAGAAAATTGAAAGGAAGATGGTTCTTGGACATTTTCAGATGCCAGAGCCAGCTATCCAGCAGTACTTATTAAGCATAAAGATGTCTCATACAACTGTGACCAGATCAAACTCTACCAAAAAAAATAGTTGGCTTGGATTCATTCATGAGCTTGGATTATATGGCCAAAGTGGATGGTAGGCACATGGAGTCAGCAGATTTGTTCATGTGTGGAGATAACATCTGGTAAACAGGACCCACCAAATTTTTGTCCCCAGGCAGAATGAAATGACTGCTTGGCAGCCCTCCCATCAGTGTGATCAATGTAGACTGCCAAACCAAGTAACTCAGCCCACCCCCCCATACCACTCCCACCCCCACTATCACCATACCTCCCAAAACTTTCCAGTGGATTTTATGGCATGATACTGAATGGAATTGCAAGACTGTTCTAATGAAACTGCTCTCCAAAGCATTTAGTTCTGCTCTTTTCCCATATTAGTCTTACCCTCTTCACATAAATGAGTCTGAACTTAAATCTTTTAAGATAAGTTCTAGTCTATGTATATGTTTATATGTGGGGAAAATACTACTGTACTTCCCTGAAGCTGGGATTAGAATGTGATATATTGGGGGGGGGGTGTATGGTTAGACTAGGTAATGTATGCATATATGTGCATATGTGTGTATATGTGTGTATGTATACATGCACTCCTAATTTATCAAATCACATATCAAAAGTGGTAGAAAGTATTAAGCACAAATCTTAATCACATACATAGAATAAGAATTGTGTTTAATATTTTCTATCACTTTTAAATAGGAAACACAAACTCTTGACAAACTAAATATTTGCAAAGATGATAACATTTTAAAATATGCCAACTATGCAAATTTTTAGGAGGCATACCTATATATATATGATTTCTCAGCATTTTTTTTCCATCTACAAACTTAAGATGTTTACCCATTCTTCTTTCTGGCAGAATTAAAATATTGTCTATTTCTTTTTCTATGAATTCCATATTGTCCCAGGTGGATAGGGAGATTTGTGTATGTATGTGCGTGTGTGCGCACATGCGTGTATGAGTGCACACATGCATGAATGCGCACATGTGTTTATCTCTATCTGTCTTTATCTCTATGTCTCTGTTTCTCTTTCTAGTTCTCTCTGTCTCTATGTCTGTCTCTCTGTCTGTCTGTCCGCCCCCCATCCAATTGGCTCTTACACATCTTATCTAGCTCTCATTAATTTCCTTATAATTTTTTAAGATGAGGGAAGGAATAGTTGTAGATTACCCAGTTGTGGTAAAGACTTCCTAAACTTGCTTTTAAGTCTAGTTCTTTTATTACTTTAGGTGTTTTTCATTTTCCATACCTTCTCCCTTATCTGAAAACAAAGCACTTATTAACAGCTCCATAGGGTTTGATCAAATCAATAATAAACATTTCTAAAACCCTTTGAATTAGTCTAATTTGCATGCTTTGGAAACTGATCTATTAGATAATGGTAAGTTTGCCTACTTGTTCTGAATGGGGTGTGGAGGAAAAATAAAAGCATGTTTAAACAAGTAAGATTCAAGTATTTTCCTCAAGTGATCTGATATTATAAACCTCTACAAAATTTGAATTGATTATCCTTTGTGTGTTATTGTGCTGCATCTTATTGAATTAGGATTGCTTTTAAAAGGGTGAATGTTTTTTGAAGAAAAGTCTCCTCCACTATGGCAAATATGAAAAGCTTTTGTTCATATTCTTCTTGAACCCATAACTTCTTGGAATTGAAAAAGACCTTTGAATACAACCTTTTAGCTTGCTCAGGAATTCCCTTCCAACATCCCTGACAGCCTCATTGGTACTTCTCCAATTATAAGGAATTGTCTCCAAAAGCAATTCCATTTCTGACTAGCTTTAATTATAACAAGGTTCTTTCTTTTGTTCAGCTAAAAAATGCCTCCTCTAACTTTCATCAGTCAGGCACGGAGGCTACGGAAACAAAAATGAAAATAATTCCTCTTCCCAATGACCTTTTTATTGACTAACTTCCTGGTTTAGCCTACTTCTTTCTGCATAGAGTCCCTCTTCCATTTCACTGCCCTTCACAAGTATCATACTCTGCTTCTCTTTTTGAGGGTAGAAAAACCTCTTCAGTTGTTTTAATTGTTCCTCATACACCATGGTTTCCAAGTTTTTCAATATCCTTATGACGTATTCTAGTTCATCAGTATTTATCTTTAAAATGCTAGCACCCAGAACACATAAATTCCACCCTGTGTGTACTAACTAGTTTCAGAGTACAAAGATTGTCTCCTTTGAAAATATGAGTGTTTTACTTTTTTTTTTTTTTTTTTTTTGCAGTATGTTAGCAGTGGATCACAATGAGCTTGCTTTCAGTGAAGTTAAACCAGTTAGCCAGATTATTAGGACAAATCTTTATTCTGTACTTAGATCCATGACTTTTTGAACCTATGTTCAAGACTTTATATTTATCCTTGTTAAATTTCATCTTATTTTTTTCAGCTCATTGTTCCCAACTTGCTGATAGGCCTTAAGCTTCTCCTCACTCCAATCCATATACCTCTTTTTGGTGTTCAAAGCCCCTTCCTTCATAAACTAATCCACCCCTTCTCCATATTTTTCCAATCTTCCCACATCTTACTTCCTACCACATACTCTTCTGATCCACTGACAAAGGTCTCCTGGCTGTTCCAAGAACAACACTCCATCTCTCATCTCTGGGCACTTTCTCTGCTTGTTCCCCACACCTGGAATGCTCTTCCTCCTAATCTCCACCTCCTGGCATCTCTCACTTTCTTCAAGTTCCAACTAAAATCCAATCTTTAAAAGAAAAAGTTTTTCCCAATCCCCTCTTAATTTTAGTACCTTCCCTTTTTAAAGTATTCCTTTTTTATTTGCTTATTGTCTTCCCTATTAGGTTGTGAGCGCCTCGAGGGCAGGAACCATCTTTTGTCTCTTTTTGTATTCTCATATAGTACTGTGAATGGCATATAGCAGGCACTTAATAAGTTTCTATTGACTGGCCAAGAATTTTGATAAACTCTGCTTGATAAAAGCAGAGGAAAATGGTGCAATACAATTTCCTTTCCAGAAAATGACTCAGTTGAAAATTGTTTGGTTATTAGAATGGGGAGCTGTGAAGCCATTTTTAGTTACATCTGCTTTAATATAAAAGTCCTGGAAGAATCCTTAATAGAGTGACAGAATCACCAAATAGTAGAAGCAGAATGAGCCTCATTTAGACCAATCTATTTATTTCTTCAGGTTACAAGTGAGCTGTTCTAAGGTTAGATGGCATCCTGGCAACTTAAGAGTTCTTTGAAGACCTGAGATTTCATTCTCAATTTATTTCTTATGATTGAATTCCATAAGGTCATAGCATATTAAACCTGCAAGGGGAGAATGCTAGTGATATATCATCTAATCCAGTTTTTGTTACATTCCATTCCAAGAGAAGAAGAAACCCCTCTAAGTGTTATCTGGCTCAGCAAGGTCCCCCAAGACACCTTCTTCTAAGCTGATGATAGCTCTTCCAGAGAAATTTCCATTTTAAAAGATGAGGATGCTTTGAACATTTAGAAAATGTGGACTGAATCCTCCCTGATGGTCTACTGGGCACATGACAATATTTTGTTTTGTTTTGTTTTTGCTTTCCTTTTCTGTTTTTCTTTTTTTTTTCTATTTTGTTTTTTCTCATTTTGCAATTAGTTCAAATAAAAAGTAGAAAAAAAAAAAGAAAACATGGATTGTTGTATATAACAAGTAGCCTATGGAGAAAAGTAATGTTTGTATATTTATCACTGTCATTCAGACATAGTCACATTTATGTTTGACATACAGTTCTCTTAAAAAAAAAAAAAATGAACCTACCATTAAAAAGTGTGTTAGCTAGTGAAGAAATCTATATTCAGAGTGAATTTAGCTAGTTCTTGGTTAGGAAAGTTTATAGTCTTAGTTTGGGACTTTAAAGAAGTTTTTTTTTGTGTGTGTTTGTTTGTTTGTTTTGTTTTTTAATAAATGAGGGATAATTTAAGCATGAAATAGCAGTGGCATTCTATTTCACCATAGCATCATTGCTGAAACAAAGAAGTTATCCTAAATAACTTAAAAATGGTTTTTCAATTTCCCATGGAAATCAGATATGAAAAAACAAAGAGCTCTCTTCTGAAACAGATTGGACAAAAGAGCTGAAGTACAATGACAAGAACAAAGAATCTGTATTCAGAATAGTTGACTTCTCTGACTCTGCTGTGTGACCCTTCAAATCATCTAATCTTTCTTATCCCTAAAATTAGTGAGTTGAATCTAAAAAGTTTCTTTCAAAGTAAATTTTATGAACTATTTCCTGCTTTTGGAGGTTGCCTTTGTCTGTTTTACAAACTGATCAATTCTACTGTCCAGAAAGGAGAGAGAATTTAAAAACATGTCCTATGTTGCATATGAGTCAATGGGCTGAAATTCCAATTTTTGAAAGCAAATATTTCTTGAGCTGTAATATCAGCTCCCCTCCAGTTAGTCTGCATGATTTGCCATGGTTTTATTAGCTGATTTTTGGAAGTTTGTAAGAAAAAGAAATTCATAGGCAGGAAAAAAGGCCAATATACACAAAAATTTTGTGCCAACTGAGTAACAGTTTGTTTTCTTTCTCCATCACTTTTATATTTGTGGCATATTTACCTACAGAATTTTAGTTTTATTAGTTAAGAACTTACATATTGCTTTTCCTTAAAAGAACATAAGGCCTATTATAACTATCAGAAATTCAGGTCTTAAAAGAAAATCATTCCCTTCCATAAACTCATGAATAGATGTCTATATGTTGCCATCCATCTAAACAGAAACCTAATTTTCAAGAAAATATTACAAATGCAAATAGCAAATTATTACACTTAAGAGATTTGGATTCACTTAGTAAAATTGTTTAGTACGTGGTAGTAATGAAACTATGGTCAAAGGTTCAACAATCCCCATGTTTTCAGGCCACAGACTTCCACTCAGATGTGTCCAACATTCTTTGCAAAGTTTTCCTTGGGTCCTAGTAAGAACAACTGGGTGGGAGTGTGAATGGATTGGCATAAATTCATCTTTGCTACTGGAAAAATTATTCCAAGACCATGGTAGGCCATTTTGATCCAGAACAGAATAGTATGGTAAAATATGGGATTATAGTTTAACTAGAAGGTGGTAAACTTTAAGACACAATCAACTTTCAAACAACTTGACAGATTTTCCATAAAAGACTATATACTTTTTAGGGGGGAAAAAATCATCAAAGTTGAAAAATTAACATCTCATGAAAGGTTTAAATATAGATTTCAATAGACAAAATTTTGGCAATCATCAAGATTTGTAGTTCATATGAAAAGACAGTGTGGAATATTGGAAGGAAGAATGTGATTAGCATCAGGAGAGATCTCAGTTTAAATCCCATCCCTGATCCTTACAGGCTATGTGATCATAAGAAAATCAACTAGGTTTTTGAGTCCAGATTTCCTCAGCTATGGGATAGCTATGATTCCCATCACATGTTTTTTTTTGGAGAATTTATATAAAATCCTTTTAAAAGTCCATAAGGGTTAGAGCTATGATGAAAGTAAGCTATTAAGACATCTCTGTTCCCTTTTAGTGATTTATTCTTTATCAATGGAAATAGTGATTTTGTTGTTTATTATTTGTACCGTAATCTTTTGATAATGTGCTTTTGGGGATCAATCAAAAAAAAAAAAGCAACTATAGAATCCTGGACCAAGAGAAAGAGTCAGAAAGATGTGAATTCAAATTTGACCTCAAATACTTACTAATTCTGTGATTTGGGGCAAGTCACTTAATTTGCCTGCCTCAATTTCCTCACACACACAATAAGGATAATAGTTACCCATCATCCAAGGTTATTATGAGGATTAAATGAAATAATATTTATAAAACTTTTTTGTAAATCTAAAGCTCCATATAAATATCATTATCAATTAATATCTATTTAGGATAAGCCTGTTTATGACTGTTGTTAATAAGATTTAGTTTTAGTTCTAATTTGGAACAGCTATGCTAAATAATATAGTGAATATTATTGTAGAGATCTTGACTATCATCTCTTTAAAGTTATTTCTGGTGACTGAAAACATCTGGGCTCTCAAATAAACTTGGTGCAATATTAATATTTGAGAGAATTACTATTGTTTCTTTAGAAACTAGCCAACTCTAGCTTAAATCCTCATACATTTAGAAAAGTAGAAAAATGTGGGCATGGTAAATGACAGAATTTTAGCCTGTATGTCTCAATTATTCACATTTATCTGTATATGGGATACAGCAATAATGTAATGGAATCTGATAGAAGAGTATCTAGTAAGTGTTCAAGACAGTATTTTAACTTGGTATTCTATCCACTGTGCCATCTAGCTTCTCCTGATCAAACCCTTCTTTACTAAGTTAGTCTGATTATGATTTCTGTTGGTGGAAGAAATCTAGTGGTAGAATCTGATAACAGGAGTATTTCCCACCACTTAGCACATATAGAAACTTTATAAAAGTTTGTTAAATTTCTTAATTCTAAAATTCTCCAATGTTTGTGTGTAATAGATCCTTTTGGTAAAGCCTGGGGACCTTCTTAGAATGTTTTTAAATGTATAAAATACATAGGATTGCAAATATAAATCATTTCATCAAAATACGGTTATCAATTTTTTTAGTACATAGCCAGATTCAGAACTCTCAATTTAATCAAACTGATTTAAAGAATTTAACAGCCTTCCCTCTTCTGTAGGAAAGAAAAGAAAAGAAAGGCAGTGGAAAGATTCACGGAGGCTCCTTGGCATGGAAAAGTCTCCTTTTGGCTACAGTCTCTGTATCTCTTCCTTGCTCATTTGATTTAGTTTCATGTCCCTCAGTTACTATATTTGTTCTTGCTAGACATGCTGTAATGCTGTTTCTCCATTGATGAAAGGAAGCCATTTCTGTCTTTTTGGCTAGCTTCAGTGAGTTAGTGACTTCTTGTTGTTGTTGCCTTTTTAAATGGAAAAAAGTTTCTGAATCAGAGTCCGACACAGTTTATCTCTTGACATTTGGAGCTTTCCGAAATAACCTGGAAGTGTACAGAGAGTCATTCCAACAGGAACCAGGAGTTGATGAAAGCAAACCAGGTTGAGTCAGTGCTTACGTTTCAAAGGAAAATGACCCAAACTGGACAGAGCCGAATTACATCCTGCAGGTGTCTTACAAAAACCTCTCCCAGTTTGGGTTTGACTAAGGCTTGTGAGGAAACCATAAACTGACTTCAGAAAAATAACTAGGTTTAGAAGGAAAAGCCTTATATAATCTTATGAAGTTATTAAAGAAATATTATCCAGAACTCTATGGAAGTCCAGAATGAAATGCGGTCACGGCACCCTGCCAGTGTTAGTGTGTGGTTTGTTACCAAGTTGAACGAGACCTGACAGTTGTTTCTAAGAGAGGAAAGGTATTGCTGAGCACTCTCCTTGCTGGAGATCCTATGGGCATTGTGGTGAGGCAGGCAACTCAAAGGATTTATTCATAGAGCAGCCCCAACTTGAATCTCTTTCTACTTCTGAGGAACTTTTTAGAAAACATCATTGATGGCTGGAAGACGTCATGCTCCTCGCCTCACATGTTAATTTTAGATCAGACATGAATACAAGTAATCTAAGAACCCCTGTCTTCCTAGGGGAAGCCAGTGAAAAATGTGCTCAGTAAGTAGTACAGATCCAAATGGAGGAGTGACTTCAAATTCAAAACTGGATCTCCTGAGTCCTAAATGTCACCATCTCCTCCAACCATCTTAATTTATAGAAGGAGAAATGGGAGCCCACATGGATGAAGCGACGTGTGTAGGGTCACCCAGGGAATAAGCTACAAAGGTGGGATTTGCAGTCTTTGTTGAACCTTCCTCTTCATACAGCCCCTGATCATTTCTGATAACCTCTAGGATAACTATCCTGCCCGCCTTAGTCTTGTTTAGTTTCCCACAAGTTCCTTTCAATTTTGACTTCTCTTCCAGGCAGCCAGGTGCTCTCTGTCCACTGATGGTGAGAAAAAGGAAAAAGAATGTCAGCTCTCTGTTTTTATTACTTCTGGAGGACTGGTCAGCAGCTATTTTCATTCTACTCACAGTTAGTTACCTCTTAGACTGGAGGGAGTTCTGATTTTTCCCTTCCTTTTAAATCATTCCATTTGTAGTCTCTTCTGTTCTCTGTTTGAGCTTTCATCTGGCAGAAGTTCCTGCAGGTGAGGTACATATTGGAGAATGGATCAGTGCCCAGGGAAGCCACAGGCCTGCTCTTAAAAAGAATAATCAAAGATTGTATGTCAGGACATTTAGGGGGGATCTTTTTCTTCCTTTTTTCCTAAATTCTCATCTCTTTTCTACCAAATTCTAATTTCTCAGGGGTGCCACCTTTTGTTTATAATTATCTCTTTATTGGATAGGCCTGTTAAATGAATAGCATTCACCATATTTTCTAGTGAAGAACCAAGGAATTCTTATTGTCCTTTTTTCTTTTCTTTTTCTTTTTTTCTTTTTTTCCTGGCTTCTTTTCTCCTTTAGTTGCTCTTAGAAGCATGTAGAAAAGTCCCTGTAGTCAGGTTACAAAAGCCCTTTCATGTTGGAGTTTAAACTTTGTGTTGTTTGGAGTGAAGTTAGAATCCACAGGACAGAAAATAGCAAAAATTCTTCTAGGGAAAAGAGACCTCTTTCTCCCAGGATTTGGATTTTTTTTTCATTTTTTAAAGTATGGTACAGCCTAGAGTAATGTTGCCTTCTAACATTTGCTTACATCAGTTATGTGGACTATACTTTCTTCTCAATCCCTTTTAAGGAGTAAAGAAGTTGAAACAATTCTTAGCTTTCTCAAGGAAAAAAAAAACACAACCTATTTATTAAGCTGAGAAACTTTTCTTTCACTTCACATGGAAATAAAGAAGAGACTATTCTAGGTTTGCTTTGGTTAAGTTTCCAAAGTCATAAATGTGGAAGCATAAGGAACAAAACCCAGCTCATTATACCCTTTGGATATGGCTTTGTTCCACTAAGCAGAGGTTGGTTTGGTTCTCTTCCCTGAGATTTGTATGTGCCCCTCCCATCTCTATAAGGTCATCATCTTTTCCCACCATCATCCCCAGCCTCATCAATTCTATTAGTCTGGAGCAGCAGTTCTCAAAATGTGATCCAGGGATCCTAGGTGTCCCTGGAACTCTTTCAGGAAATCCATAAGGGCAAAATATTATTATAATAACACTAAGATATTTTAATTTGTAATATTATAAGACATCAATAGTTATAGCTTATATAAACAAAAACTTTTTTGAAAGGATCTTCCATAATTTTTAAGTATATAGGGGTCCTGAGAACCCCAGGTATAGAGCAGAGGAACCAAATCCATAGCTCTTTGGTCTGCAAAACTTCCAAGTTTGGCCCAAACTAGATTATAATGGAGAAATTTTTAACAAAATAAAATGCAATACAACATAGATAATACTAACTAGTGGTTTTCTCAGTCAATACGCATTTCTATTTGAGTCTGATAACACTAGTCTAGAGAATGAAAATTTTCAACATGATGCAGCTCACTGGGAATTTCTTGGTTATAACAGGCTCCTCCACACATAGAGGGAGCAGGAAACCTGTGGCACTGAGGACCATGATAGTCTGTGTGATAGAAGACATAGTGTTGTAATGGAGAAACCTACCATACAGCCTCCCAACAAGTCTTGGTCCTACAGCTTTGGGCTTTCTTGATCCTCTGTGGTCAATGGAACTTCTCTCTTGGGGAGGATTTCATTGCACTGAATTTCTTTACTTCCTCAGTGTAGATCTGATAATTTAAACTTTCTCTCTCAGTTCATAAATGTTCAACACAGACTTTTGAGATCAAGTAAGAGTTCTCCTGCCACATTATATTTTCTTCTAGAATGATCATGAACTTCTCAATGAAACTAATGTTATTGCTCTGCTTTGATTCCCCCTCCCCCTACATTTTAAAAAGCTTTCCAGCACCCAGCTGGGATGTGTCAGTGTCACCATATTGTTAACCCACATTTTTACATGGTGAACCTTTTTTCCCCCCTGGAAGGAGTTTTAAGTTGGAGGTAGGACTTGGGAGTTGGGGGGAAGAGGGTTGTGCCTTTTTTCTTTCATTTCCAAAGCCAATTACTATAATTCCTCCATGTTGTTTTAGTTGGAAAGGAGGGTGGGCTTTTTTTTTAACTGTGTCCCAAATATCCAATTTTAATAGACCTTGTAAACGTGTTTCCCCTGTATTCATCAGTAAAAGAAAATGTATTTAAATGCAATTCAAGCTTTGAGCACTAATTTCCTTTCACTCCAATGAAATAGTAAAAAGTTTTTACAAGGGCAAAGAGAAGGTTGGTGGATCAGTTATAGGCTAGAGAAGTGCTTGGTTGGGGGATGTTTTAAGGAATGGGGGAGGGAGAATGGTTGGGCGTTTTCTCAAACAGTTGGTTAATTGGATTTGCCATCTGCTCCAGAGAAACATCAAAGAGCTTGAAGGGGGAGAATTCAAGGCCCCTCTTTCGATCACTAGCAGTGATGATGATGTCCTGTCTCATGACCAGCTGCTCCATCTTCTATCTTCTCCCTGGACAGAATTTTTTTAAAGAAATTATTGGTTTGGCTGGGAAGCAGAGCTAACACCTGCCTGGAGTCCTTCTAGGCATAAAGATATGCAAACTCTGGCCAGTGAGGCAGTTGGCCAATAATCTGTAAGCTGCATCTGATTCTGCTGAAAGTTACTCCACTGATCTGTAATGGGCAGAGGCATCTTGGGGACCATGAAGGTGATAATAATGACTTATTCCTAGATGCTTTCTTTTCTCATAGCATCTCATTGACTTTTATATCAATCTTTGCATGCCCACACTCATCCACAGACCTTTTCCATCTTACAGACTTAATGTTCTCTCTAAAAAGAACTCAAGTTTTTATAGGTTTATCAGTCACCAGAATACTATATGTTGTATACCTAATCTATACCATTAATCAACCTCTTTATTTTTTTAACTAATACCAGATAGTTTTGACATATAAAGATTTATAGTGTAACTTTAGCTCTGATATCGAGAGGCCCCTTCCTTCACTTTTTTTTCACTATTTTCCTTGAAATTCTTGAACTTCTTGTTTCTCTGGATTAATTTTGGTTTTCTTTTTATTTTAACTCTGCAATGCAATCGGTATAATGCTGAATAAATAAGTTAACTTAGTTTTTAAAATTATATTGGTGCAATCCAACCATGAACAATTAATATCTCTCCAAATTATCTAGGATTAATCTTGTTTTTTCCTGTAAATGGTATATATAATATAATATACATATATATATGTACTTATTTATTTATTTATGAAGTTTCTCTGTAAATTTTAGTAGATAAATTTCCAAACATTTTATATATTCTGTAATTATTTTGAATGGAATTTCTTTTTCTATCTTTTCCTGCTAGAAAGACCATGTAGAGTAGTCAGTAAAGGCAACATCATGTTCCAGAAAGAGGATTAGATTTGAAGTTAGAAAAATTGGGCTTGGGTTAGCTAGTTGGTACAGTGGATAGAGCACTGACCCTGGAGTCAGGAGACCCTGAGTTCAAATCTAGCTTTAGGAACTTAACATTTACCAGCTATGTGACCTTGGACAGGTCAGTTAATCCCAATTGCCTTAACCAAAAAAGAAGAAAAGCTGGATTTAAGAACCAAAAAAGAAGAAGAGATGGGTTCCCATTTCTGTGTGAACTTCCTTGTGTTAATTTATGCCAGTCACTTCATTCTTCTGGAACTCAGTTACCTCATCTGATCTGTAAAGTGAAGATTTGAACAATAACTTCTAATGTCCATTCTAACTCTAAATCTATAAGGCAATTAAGAAAAGCTCTGGGCCTACCCTGGGATTAAGTATTTCAAAGGAAAATTATATTAAATGATGTTCACTTGTAAAACCTGAAATGAGGAGAAAAAATTAGATGTAGGCTTTTATACTTTGTGACACTTTATAGAACTCAAATATAGAACGGCTTCATCCAAGACTTTCATTTGAATTGTGAATTCTTACTTTGTAGTTCTCATAAATGAAGGAGAAATTAATTGCCCTTTAGAATTTTCACATCTGACAGAAAATGACTTTTGTGGTTTTCACTATGAATATTGCTTAATTTTTGAAACAATGGATATAATCTCAGCTATTCCAATGCTATTCAATGCCATTCTGTGCCTTATTCCTACTTTAGAGATGGCTCTGGGTTCTTCAAGGTCTAAACTAGAGGAATACAAGTTCTAACAGCTTCTAAGAAGATGGGATGGCTCCAAGCAGGGAGGAGCCCAACAACAGTTTACATGTGTCTGTCATCTGAAGACCAGCCTAACTAAATCCAGAGAGCCACATCACCGGGACAGGTGGTGACATTTTTGGCCCTAGTAACTTATATAGCTTGTTCAGTAAATTATGGAAGGATCATGATATGAATCAGTGGGGAGAGGAGAGAGGGATTATCTAAATAGTTGTTGATAAAAATCACAGAAAGTAGCATGATGTTATATGTTGAGCTGATTTTTGGAGTGAGGAAGGCCTGTTATATATTCTTATATAAAATATCACACATACATAAATATATTCTTATATAAATTCTGATTTTGATATCTATTGCCTATGTGAGTCTAGATAAGTCACTAGGTGGCACCATAATGCATAGAGTGCTGGACCTAGAGTCAGAAAGATCTGAATTCAAATTCAGAAATGACATTTACTAGCTGTTCCTGAGCAAGTCACTGCACTTATGTTTGCCTAAACTTTCCTTATCTAGAAAATAGGAATCTTAATAGCATCTACCTCCTAAGATTGTTGTGAAAATCAAATGAGACAATATTTCAAAATAGAGCATAATAGACCCTCTATATGTTATTTTTGTTAATATTATTTAATCCTACAGTCTCATTTCCTCCCCCCTCTCCCCCCAAAAAAATACCGAAGATTTTAAGGTTTCTCTACTACCATTTGATGCTAGTGCCTTTTGTCTGTGGATTATCTTCTATTTGTCATATATATCTTATATGTATATAGCTGTTTAAAGAAGTCTGCTTCATTAGACTGGAAGCTCTTTGAGAACAGGTACTATCTTTTGCCTTTCTTTGTATCCTCAGCACTTATCACAATGCCTGAGACATAACAGGTACTTAACAGATGATTACTAACTGACTAAATAGCTATAATTTGCAGATAAATTTCTAATCTGTATCATTGTAGAAGGAGGCTTCATACTGGGACTTCCCTGCACCATTGAAATCAAAAGTCTAGACTAAAAAAAATTCAAGAAATGTTTTCTTTTCCTTCACCTACTTTTTTTAACTAGCAAGTTATGTAAACTTCATTGATAGAAATTTTTAATGTAGTGATTTGATTTTTATTTAGCAGTATAGGTGAGAATGGTTGGATTTTGATCTAGGGATCTATATATTGAAGGAATATCCATATTGGAAGGGATTTATTGGCACACTGGAGTAGGGTGATCTGGCCAAAGAAGGTTGAGGATGAGATGGATAGATGTCATAGAAACAATGAACGTGAACCTGGACAGAATTGAAGAGAGAATGGAGGACTGAAGAGCCTGTTATGTAGTCAGTGATCCATAGGGTCATAAAGAGTCAGCCATGACTGACCAACAAATTCATATATTTCTTGGTGCTTCATCAATTAAGACTTTTGTGCTTCCTACCAAGTCACAGACCTAAAATGACAAACACCTCAAATCTGATGGTAGGCCAGCCTCCAATAGGTTGTGACTCTATACCTAATCAGGTAGTCCAGATTACCAAGTATTTTTAGCATCCTTGGATTTTTTATGAGTGGTACATACATTGTATGTACATTTATTTAACTCTGGAAATGTGGACTTTTCTCTACAGATTAATCGCAAAGATATCCTTTATATTTGCCTCCTAATTTCTTCCAAGTTGTCTTGGCTAACTGATAATCACAAAATAAATAGAGGAATAATTGCAGTCCCTTATAGCTGAGGAAGTGGCTAAATGGGAAAGCAAAACCTTCCTTTTCCTGAGTTCAAAACCAGACTCAGCTACTTACCAGGCATAGAGATTCTAGTCAAATCATTTAACCCTGTTTATCTCAGTTTCCTCATTTGTAAACCCAACTGGAGGAGGCAGCAGCAAACCCCTCCAGTCTCTTTGCCACAAAAACCAAATAGAGTCATAACAAGTCAGACATGACTAAAACAACTGAACAACATTTAAGACAGGTATTTGGAGACATCATATACATGGCGGTGTGGGAAGGAAGACCCCAAATTCTTTTGTAGCATACATTCTCCATGATAACTTCACTAGTCTAAAGCATCATTTTCTCTCATCTGTTGGTTTCCACTTCATATTCTATTAGATGCAATTTATGTATGTCATTTCAAAACTTGAGAAAAAAGTTGAAGAGGATAGAAAGTCAATTCGAGATGAAACTGATATTCCTCTTTTAGACTGACATGAAATGGTCTGACTCTGGATCTTGTCTGCCTTTTTTGAAGGCTTCTATGGCCTCCTTAGTTCACAGGAAGCTAGTAGGAAATTTTGTCATATATGAAACTAATGGAAAAAATTATATTTAACTGCCTGCCCATTTAAAAATAGATTTCATTACTTTTTCTTTAAATTTAGTGGTCTATTTCAAGTTGATATGAATAACCTTTATCTGCCTTATCCTATTGTAGCATTGAGCTAAGTGATTGATAAGATTGATTATTGCTTTTGATTGGTTGGATATGTAAGAGTACTTCAGATCATGAAGTAGGTCTTCCTCTTATTTAAGGTCTTTCATGTTAACATTTCTAAACATTAATGAAGCTTGGCTATACTTTATTACTGTTATTCATTCATTTCAGTTGTATCTGACTCTTCTTGACTCATTTGGGGTTTTCTTGGTAAAGACACTGGAGTGGTTTGCCATTTCCTTCACCAGTTGAGTTTACAGATGAAGAAAATGAGACAAAGTGGGTTAAGGGACTTGCCCAGGATCACACAGCTAGTGTCTGAGGCCAGATTTGATCTCAAGAAAGATGAATCTTCCTGACTTCAGCTATCTACTGTACTTTCTGTGATTCTTGAGTAAATTAGGAAAGTTTGGAGGAGTAGAATGATTTCTTTACTTGAAGTCAGAAGGACCTGTGCCCAAATTCCATTTGTGATATTAACTAGCTGTGGGATGTTGGGAAAGTCATTTATCCTCTCTTGAGCCTCAGTTTCCTCCTTTGTAAAATGGAGGTAATGATATCATTTACCTCACAGAGTTATTGTGAAGCTCAAATAGCTCAAGATCTGAAAAATACTTAAAAATTTTTAAAGTGTCATATAAAATCAGCTCTTATCTTGTGTACCCTTCTTTGTTTACAGATAAGGAAAGTGAGACCCAGAGAGGCTACTAGACTTGTATAAAGTCATTCTTCAACTAAGAAACTAACCTGTAAAATGGGAAAGATCAAAACCTCTGAGATAATATGTATAAAATAGCAAATTTCAAAGTTCTATATAAATATTAGCTAGTGTAATAAATTATTATTTTCATCTTACAGCTGGTCAATGTGACCAGCAAGCTTGAGTGACTTTCTTAAAGTTACTACTATCATTAGTGATAGAAATTAAAAGTTGCACATGTATCAGTTAAGTCATAGTTATTCCCTCCAATCATATTCCCAGTCTTTGTGAAGTTGCTAACAAAGGTACTTACTTCCCTTGAAGGTTCCTTCCATCAGAAAGTCCTGCATTCTATTCAGTTCTTCCTCCAGGTCCCTGTGGTCTTGGCTATTACACAAGAATGGGTGGTTTAAGAAAAGGAAGACATTATGAAAGAATGTAAGAAGAGTTAAGGAAGATGTTTGAATTACTTGGGAGAATAAAGAGAATTGCTGGTAGCAAATACAGACCTAAATTACAAATCTTATCTCTTCCCATTTTGTGAAGCATTAAGAAAAAAGCATTATTTTTTTCAGGTCCCAGGAAAAATGGAAACCATTAAATTTTTTGGAACTTAAACAAAAGCAAACAATTACCTAACCACTCTCTCAGATTAAAAGATTATAGTTAAGTGCAAAGAAATGTTTCAATTAAAGTTTTAGAGATAGAATGCAGTCTACTGGCTACCAGATAATCAATCAGCAGGTATTTAGGGAGAATGCACTATGACAGCAGTGTGTGTTTGTGTGTGTGTGTGTGTGTGTGTGTGTGTGTGTGTGTGTGTGTGTTTCTGAAATCATGCAGATCTTTGCAAGTGTGTCTAGTATCTAACTCAGTGCCTTATATATAGTGGGTGTCTAAACCACTTTTATTAAATTGACATGCAAATATTGCTGATTTAAATTTGCATTCAGCATTTTTGGAAAAGTCTGCAATGTTGAGGTTGAGAGTTTGTTTATTTTCCACAGATCCTTAACCTTTCTTTTATAATGACCCTTTTGGCATTCTGGTGAATTTTATGTTCCCCTCCTGAATATAACATTTTTAATGGACAAGAAAAACTTCATGGGATTACAAAGAGAACCAAATATATTGAAATACAAGCATTAAGTGGTTTTTAAAAACAAGTCTATGTACCCCACATCAAAAACCCCTGGGCATGCTATTCTCCATTTTACTGAGAAATGCTCAATAAGCTAGATCCTAAATCTAAGGATTCATATCCCTAAGAAAGGTTAATTAGTGATCCCTGGGATCTGCACATTTAGAATGCTGACTAGAATTTGAGCATGCATTAAAGCTGTACTCCTGGATTATCATATGATCCCTATGTTAATGCAATCAAATAAAAAAAAAGAAAGGAGATAAATGATTGTTTCCCACACACATACAGGTTCTTAGAGAATAATGCCTTTTACAATCTTTATCTTATTATACCTACACAACCTTGTAAAGGAAGCAGAGCAGATTATTATTATAACCTTTTACAGGTGAGGATACTGAGGCAGAGAGATTAAATGTGACTCTTTGGGGACAAACACAAGATTGAAATTCAGTCCTCCTTGTTTAGCATTCTCCACTATATTATAGTGCTTCCTATAGTTTTTCTATCTGTTGTCTATATATCTTCTGGCAATGGTTGTGGGTAACCCAAAGGGAAAAAGCAGCCCAAGAAGTGTCCTGTGGATGTAGGTAGGCAAAAGAGCTGACTTGAGGTCTGTCACTGAGGAAATGCATCCTTGAAAAAGGATGTAGACTGCCTTGTGTGGAGAGATCAAGAGATAGCAGGTACACAACCTGAACAAAGTACTATTACTGAGGTCCTTTCCAGATCTATAACTGACTTAGAGGAAGACTTCTAGTATTTGGAGGAATCCTCTGTGGAGGATTGTGGATAAGAACCAGGGCACTCAGGAAAGGTTTGGATGGGTCACAGTCTGCAAAAAGGAAAGGAATTTCTCATATTGACAAGATCACATCTATTTGAAGCAATGAACTGGGAGTAATAAATGCAGGGAAGCTAATTCTATCATATTTCCTCTGCCTCTCTGGACTCTATGTTACAAAAAGTGATCATGATGGGCTAGCATTTGGCAGATGGGTTTGACCCTGCATGATGAAGCTACCTTGCATTCCATATTATTTTTGGAAGCCAGGCATAGTCCTAAATGCTGAGTGCCTATTATTCATCTCTCCTGTTACATGAGAAGAGTTTCCTCTCTTCAGTTAATTATAATAATATGAACCATCCATCTCCTTTATACAGCTTTCATGACTTGGATGCATGTTTCAAAAGCATTTAGCAAGCACCTGGTTATAAAGTGGAATGGTGCTAGGCACTATTTCCCAAGTAGAAGGGCTGACTGGATAGCAAGTGCTTAGATCTGTCCCATTGATGCAAAGGGACTTCAGCATGAGCTTGGGGAGCTAAAGCTGTGTCTATGTCATGGAATCTGGTCTCTTCCTTCTTTTAAAGCTACATTCACTAATGACTTAATTTCTAACCTGAGTTGAGAGACATTCCATCAATGCACTAGAGACATTTTCCACTGCATAATAAATGATCTGTCTTTGGCTAAGTCCCACGGTGAGGTTCTAAAAATTTAAATGTAGCATTGGCTTTGGTTTGGGCCATCTCCTTGGGATGCTAATTCTTAGCATTAAGAACCTGAATGTAATTAGACATAATGCTTTTCAGAAACCCAGCTCTCCCCTCAAAGTGAATTACATCAACTGCTCTCGTTTATGTGAGCTCTCATCTTCTTTCATGTCTGGGGAGTATTTGGCAAGGCACCGAGCTGGCAGGCTTTTATGCCAACATTAAACAAATTGGGTCTGTTAGATCCTGTTTGTTATGCTGTAGCTAGAATTTATTTATAATGATAGCCAGCTCTTGGCAGTTTGAAGTAGGGGGATTTATTTTCCTTTTGTTCTACACAGTGTCTTCCCAAGGAAATTGCAACTAGTTGTGAGCTATGAAGTCAGGGGGAGCTAGCTCCTAGCAGAGAATATTTTAACATGAAACAATTCAAATTGGGGATTATGTTTATGTGATAGTTAAAATGTCAGGGCTGTTTTGAGTTTACTGCTGATGATGTGGTTGGGTTATATTTGTAGCTTACAATTGAGAGTTAAGAATACTAACTAATGGGAGCCATCATTCTCCTTCAGGACTCACAGGATAAGCACTAGATGAGGGAGAGCTTTCTACCTGAGAGATTCTGTTATTAATGGGTAGCCCCTTCCTCCATTTTTTGTTTTCTTATTAGCATTGGAACTCAAGTGTTAATTTACTTGTGTACCTCAGAATTATATGGTATGCAGTACCCCTAAGGGGGAGGAGATTTAGTTACTGAGCTTTTTCTCCTTTCAGTTCACTTTCATTTTAATTGGGAAAGCAATTGAAAATAATTTGAGTTGTTGATGCTCTTATTTGCCCTTTGACAAAATACTCTTATCTTAATAGAATCTATACCCCTGGAGGAGCTCTGCCTTTTGTGGGAGCACACAGACCCTTCCTGTCACTTTTCTCATGGGTTTTCAGCATTTTGTTCTTAGCTTTCAGGTTTAGTTTTCAGGCTAGGACTTGCCACGCTATCCAAGAGAAGAAGGGAGCTATGACGCTCCTGATTTATTTTCCAATGCAGAGCCCCAATGCTTCTCCAATAATCCCATGTGTGATTCATTATGTGCTTTTTGGTTCCTTTGTTGTACGCCTGCTCATTTCTAATCCTTAGTAGAGACTTCTGGGCACAGAGAAATGCCAGGCCCAAACTGGAGCCCTAGCAAATGGTGACTTCAAATGCTCCTCAAACAGTTCTTGTCTGACTTTGGGGAATGTGATCTGGTGGACAAAAGGGAGGGATACTCAAAAGGCACCAGGATTCTGTGGATCTGCTTTTGATCATTTGTTGGCTTTGGGAGACTAAAGCAAGCGAGACATGCAACTGTTCTGTGACTCCCTCTTCCCTACCCACCCACCAACTTGGAATAGAGGATTTCATCTATACCTTTTGCTCTGTGATGAGGAAAATACTTAGAGATTCTTATGCACTGAAAAGTTATGGATCTTAGAAACATGATGTTGAGAGCTTTTGAGGGACTTTAGAAGAGCCCAGTCTTTCTCATTTGACAAATGTGGAAATTGAGGCCCAGAGAAAGGTAGTGTCTGTTTCCTCCGAAGCCCACCTATTTCACAGCAGATGAAAGGAACAAAAAGAATTTTGCATTAAGTTGGCCTTAATCCAATTAAGTTGGAGTTATTTAATTATTCCTAAAATAACCCAGATGTGAAGAAAAGTGGGTCAGTCATTTCAATAGAAAAGAAGTTCCATGAGGACAAGAATGGTTTGGTCTTTTTCTTTATCTCTCTGTTTCTAGCCCATGATAATTAATTGCAAAATTTGCAGTCAGGTTCTGCAAATGGGCTGCCAGAATGCAGATGAAAGACTAAAACTATGACCCTTTTTTCTCAGGGCAACCACTGCATAAGCATATGAAAAATAGCTGAATCAAAGCAGCCTGATCACTAGTGGACACCATCTTCTATCAAATCAGGCTCAAATAATTGGAAATGCCAATGGGCAGAGAGCTTATTAATTGTCACAAAGAATGATGATACCTTGTAGAGTTGCCTGAATTCCAAGGGCTCTTTATTGTGTCTAGTAAGACACTTTTTTGTTATTGAAGTTATTGTGGGAGGGGATAAAATAATAGGAAAACAGAAAGATAGGTTATTTGTTAGATACAAATAACAACTCTTGTCTACTTCAGATTATTCTCTGGTCATGGGACTGAAACATATAAATTGTGATAGAAACAAGATAATTATTATGTATAGATGTATTCAGTATTGGCAACCTGGAAAAAAAATTTCCAAACTCTTCTTGAGTTAGAATTCCACATGTTTTATACACATGTATATACAGTCAATCTTCAGCATTCATGCATTTAACTTACATGACTTCAGGCATTCATGTGATTTTATAAGTAACCTCATTTTCATTTTTGTGTTGGCAACCACACACATTCTGGACTGTGCACAATAGAGAAAAAATGAGAGGCATGAAGCGCCAAGTTTTGTGTAGCAGCTGGTATCCTACTAAGTGTTTTGCTGGTCTTGTTCACTCTATCATAGTAAAGAGTTCACCATGTATTTACTGCAATTTTTCATTGCCTTTAAAATTAAAGTTTTATATTGCCCCCAAAGCATAGTCATGAAGAGGAGTCTTTCTGATTTCAAGCCCCTTTGTAATCTACTGTGCCACCTAAGACATACTTTACATTTTCATAAACTGATTTATTGTGCCCCCATTTTTGGAAGAAAATTTATACTGTCTTTTTTCATCTACAAAATGATTTCCTTTTTTCTTTCCTTCCTGGTCTATTCCCACCTCCTATCCTCTTCTTCTTCTTCCCCTTTTAGATGTTTTCTTCTCTCCAAATCCCTTCATAAAATATCAATGACATATATAAGCTGAACCATTTGTAATTGAAAAGGTGTAATTTGGGCCATCTAGTCCTAAATCTCAAATATCTGCAAGATGCCTTACAGCGGTGCTCTGATTTGGGTTTGGGTAATCTCCAACTTTAAAAATGCAAGTTGTAATGAAATTTCCAATTCATAAGGATTAATCAGATTTTACTTTAATCGAATTTTGAGTTGTTTAACCATATGACAGATTATTTAAAATAACCCACCAAATATAAATGCATCATGTCCTGAATTTCTTCAAGTAGTTGTTAATATTTAAACTGGGGGGCAGGGAAGAATTTCATTTATGTCCATTAGTAATCATATTACAGTTTTAAATGACATATTATAAAGTAGTAGCATTGAAGAAACATGTTAGGTAATGGAAATAGTTCTCATTTAGATTGAAAACCTATGTTCTAATCATTACTCAAATATTCTTATATGACTTGGGGCGGGTCATTTCCCAGTCCTGGCACTTAGCTTGTCTATCTGTAAATTAAGGAATTTAAAACAACTTCCCTTTCCAGACTCGGTCCATGTTATTCTTCCTTCAGAACTCTATTCCAGTCAAACTGGTCTGCCGGGAATTCCCTTTACATAGCACTCTGTATCTTGTCTCTGAGTTCCTTCCTGGCTATCCCTGATTTCTGGAATGTTTTGCTTCCTCATCTCCTCCTGACCTTCAAAGGTCAGCTCACAGGACACTCCCTACTTTGAAGACTTTCCTGATTTCCCAGGCTGCTAGTCCCCTCCATCTCCCCATTTGTATTGTTCAGTCATTTTCAGTCATGTCTGACTCTTCATGACCCCATTTCTGGTTTTCTTGGCAATGATTTTCCAGCTCATTTTACAGATGAGAAAATTGAGGTAAACATAATTAAGTGACTTACTCAGGGTCATGCAACTAGTGTCTGAGATAAAATTTGAAGTCAAGAAGATAAATCTTCCTTCTTCCAGGCCTAGGACTCTTATCCACTGAGCCACTTAGTTGCTTCTCATCAATTACATTGATTTAATTTTTATATCTTTTATATTTATCTATCAGTGTGCATATTACTTCCTGCTAAAAGAATATAAGATACTTATAGGCAGGACTGTTTTGTTTTTATCTTTGAACCTCTAGCACCTAGGGCAATGCACAACATTAATACATGTTGATTTTAATTTTGTTGAATTTGACTAAGTGACTTCTAGAATTTCATCTTTATATCCTATAATTATGATAAAGATAGCTGATAGCTGATATTTATATGATGATTCATTATTTATTACATTTATAATTTTGTCTCATTTAATATTACATCATTTTAGCCTTACATCAACCCTGTGAGGTAAGGACTATAGGCATTTCTTATAAATATGTCCACAATAAAATATTTCTTGCTATCATTTCTTCTTTTATTTTTCCCTTGTTACCACCCTGATTCAAGCCTTACAGCTGATCACTGAAGTACTATCATAACTTCCTAACTAACCATCTTTTCCTTCCTACAAAGTGCTGCCAGATTAAGCTTCCTAAAACATGCCTCTTTGTTTCATGAGTTCAGACAAGCCCATTCCTTTTCAGACATCTGTTTCTTCATCTTTTAAATTTAGACTAGATAATTTTAAAGGTTACTTTTTATCTTCAGAGCTCTGTGTCATTCCTCAGCTCAGAAATCATCAGTGACTCCCTACTGTCCATAGAACACAGTACTTAGCCTGGCATTCAAGGATCTCTAATTTTATTGCTTTCCTCCAGGTTTATCCCTTAATGAAAATAAAATAATTAGGGCATCAAGGTGACATAGAGATTAGAGTAGGAAGAACAAGGACTATGGGATTCTGGGCAAATCACTTGACTCCTATTTGCCTCAGGGTGCTCTGAGATCAAAGAAAATAATCATTGTAAAGTACTGAGCATAGTGTCTGGCACATGGAAAGCACTATATAAATGATAGGTATTATTATTAGTAATAATAATATTCTCAGAAACAGTCCTGAACTGACTGTTTCAGCCAAGCTGGTCTACTCATTGTCCCTCATTTCAATCTAGAATATCCTTCCCCTCATGCTGTTACTCACACCCTTCCTTCCTTTGGAATATTGCCCTCTCTCTTTATCCAAATCCAAACCATCTTTTGAAGTCCATTTTTCATTTCTCTTCCTCCCCTCAGGCTTCTCAGATCACAGTAGTCCACAGTGATTTTTTTACTTCCCCGAATTCCTAGCTTTCAATGGCCATTTGGCAGTTATTCCTTTCCTACCTGCAATATAACTTCCTGCCCTCAGTTTCCTCACATGACAAAATTAGGAGAATTGGACTAGATAATCTTGAAAGTCTCTTCTGGCTCTAAAGTCTTTTTTATGTTTTTTCACTGTTTGACTTTCCAAACATGTATTTCTTAAATTGAGTTTGAACTCTCTGAAGACAGGGTACACGTACCTTTGGCTTTTTAATGGCCCCAAAGGAATCTTGAACTAGTAGTTGCTTAATAAAATATACTTATTTTATTTTGATTTGATTGTAGGTTGGGCTTATCAGTTATAAATCCATTTTTGAAATATTTTCCTGTAAGGTTTGCAGATGGGCATCTGAACCTGAAAGAGAACATTATGTTCCTTTCAAGAAAAACCATAAGTCAAACAAGACAACACAAGTGAGATTTCAGTGTATTTCCTGGAAAATTGGCTCAGTCAAGAAGTAAAATTCCCCATATGTTAGAGATAAAAAACAGTCCTGTCCCATCTACCTTTTATTTGAATGAATTTAGAGCCATCATGTTTTGGTTTTGGTATGATATTTTGCCAGACTAAGACTAACTTTTCTAACCCATTTGAAAAAAAATAGTTGCAAATACATATACCATGTATAGTTTTTAAAAGGTTTTGAACTTTCTTTGGATATGAGAAGTTATAGAGTGATTGGTTGGGGAATAATTTAGCCAAGGAAAGAGTTTGGGTTTAAGTTCTATTAATAGTTTGGGGAGGACATGTGGAAGAAAGGAAGGAAAGAAAAGAGGAAGGGAGGGAAAAAGAAGGAAGAAAGAGAGGGAAGGAGGGAGGGAAGAAAGAAGAAAGGGAAAAAAGAAGAAAGGAAGGACGGAAGGAAGGAGGAAAAGGAATTATTAATCCTCTGCTATGTGCCAAACACTGTACTGTGTTTCATTTGATCATCAAGCCTGAGAGATACATACTACTATTGTTTCCTTGCACAGTTGAGGAAAATGAGGCAGTCAGAAGTGACTTGCCCAGAGTAATTCAGCTAGTAAATGAGGCTGTGGTTGAGCTTTACAGCTTCAAAACTGCCTATTGAGCACCGCATGCCAGCATATTTTTAAAAAGGCAAAAAAAAAAAAAAATCCCTCTACTTTGAAGGAGCTCACAATTTAATGGGGTAGGCAATGTGGAAAAAAAAAAAACTATGTTAAAAAAAAAAAGATATACATGGGATAAATTGAATTTAATCTTAGAAGGTAGATTTCTGCTTAACTAAATAAATAATGTTAAAATAAAAATACTCTAGCCTTTATAAATAGTATTAACAATTAATTTTTTTTTTAATTTGGGTTTTTGCTGTTGTTTTTTAAAGTGGACTCCACAATGTTTTCTTATCATTAGGATAATCTATGTCCAAAAAGGCCATCCAGATTGGTAATAGTATAAAGGAAAGAACAAGACTTTGGAGTCAGAGGACTTGGAACCAAATCCTTCTCTTAACACTTACTACCTGTCCAACCTTGAACAACTTGATTAATGTCTCCTGGCCTCTTTTTCCTCATTTGCAAAATGAGAAGACTGGGTAAAACAATTTCTAAAGTTCCTTCTGTCTTTAAATGATCATGCATTTGGGTGATACCCAAAATAAATTAAAACAGAAGAGAAAAAGGGCAAGGGAAGAAAGTGAAGAATTAAACAATCAGGTTTAATTCTGTGGTTCTGAATCACCTTCTTCTTCGTGACTTTCCCTGATGTCTTTCCTGTTAGCTTTGAACCCAGTTTTCACTCTATTGTGTATACATGCTTAATTTCATAATTTTAATAGCACACCATTGTAACACAGATCAAATAAACCTAAACAATTACCACCTACAAAAATTCTAATTGTGTTTAATTTGTGGTTCATGATACTCATTGACATTGCTGACACATTCCTGAATCACTCTCTGCACTTTTGTGACTATCACTTGCTTATATGCCATGCTCAACCTTGTCTTTTCTGACTAAAAGCTCCTTAAAAAGTAGGTATTTTGATTTCTACTTATTTTTTCCCTCTTTTTCAGCCTTTTCATCTCCCAGTGGTCCTATAGTAATTACTAAGTACATTGCTTCTCCTTTAATAAAAGAATATTGGCATTATTTTTCCCCAAAGAACCTGATGCTATACTTAGCTCATAATAGTTCCTGAGTATATTGTTTCTTGATTGAACGGATGAATATCAGCAATATGTATTTTTTTCTGGCTACCTAATATAGGCAACTCTCCTAAAATTAGATGGGTTAATCTTCTTTTCTCTGACTTCATAATTTTACAGGAAGAAAATTGAAACCATTCTGTTTGTTTGAAAACTAATCCCTCTCTCCAGTTTTTCTTTCATCCTCTGAATTTACAGCTGGCTTCCTTTATTTTCTGCTGATTTTTGGGAAGTCTTTCCTGCTCTCTCCCAGCATATGTTCTTAGCCCATAGGCCAGGCTAGAAAAAGTTGCATCATCAGGATTGAGCAGATTGAACAACAGGGCAGAGGAAAGATTAATTTTGAACCTTTGTTAGGGGATCTTTTTTGCTTTGATTCTTTATTGGTTTTGCTGAGGCATTCCTAGTGCTTAGCAGGAGTAATGAGGGCTCCTAACTCCTCTCCCAGGATTTGATAGGAAGCAATTAACTAGCTTCAGACTCTCCCTCTTCCTTTCACAAGAGAAGGCTTGATGCTCTCAGCCAGTCAACATAAAGATAATTCAGTGTAACCCTGTGCAATAGAAGTGCCCACTCCAAGTCTTTGATCAATATACAGTTTACAAATATATATACATATATATGTATGTATATCTATATATGGAGACGAAGAGAGAGAGAGAGAGGAGAGAGAGAGATGAGGAGAGAGAGAGAGATCGAGAGAGATGAGAGAGAGAGAAAAGTGTTTACTTTTGAGGGGACGTATGCTAATAAAACCAGATTAGTGAATTTGATTCCACATGGGCCTTTTAACTTATTTCCATGACCACAAAATGCATGCTATTCCGAGAATGGCCTTGGAGCCTATGTCCTACAATCTCAAAGTAAATGTCCTTCTAAGGATGGACTCATATCATCTTCATGCACTTCTACAGCATTTGAGGCCCTGACCCCAAAGCAAGGATCATGGATCTAGCAATGGAAAGGACCTTCAAGGACATTTGGTTTCATCCCTTCATTTTATGATTGAAGGTTTTAAGATGTAGAAATTCAGTGACTTATCTAGGATCACACAGTGAGTAATAGAGTCTGGATTTGAGTCCAGGTCCTCAGCTACTTATCTAGCCAGGATTCTTTCTGCTGGACCATTCTGTTTCCTAGTTTCAAGGGTAGCTCTTAAAATAGTTAACATCCAATATTGTCAATTTTTTTAAATCACTATATTAATTTACAATGTTCATTAGATGAGCTCTTGATTTACACCATGACCAACAAATATGCTTCACTTTTCATTTGTGAGACACTCATGCCTGAGATTATCTTTAACAAATCAAGTACTTCCAGAAGGTCAGACAAGCCTATCATAGAAAAAAAAGGAAAACTGGATAACTCAAAAGATTTTGTAATATGGCTATGTTTTCTTGAGCAACTCCAGAAAGTTTTGCACCAAATACTCTTGATAACCCTTTCTCTGATTACTTGGGCACTGGTGCTATCTATGGGTCATCTGCTCACATGGTCTCTTGGAAGAGAATAGAAAGCACTTCCCAAGTTAGGAACACTCAATTTGTCAATATTCATTCTATAAATAGCTAAACTAATTTAAGGCTGGGGAGGAATTTCCCTGACATCCACAAGGAGAAATAATTCTCAAATCACCAAATTCTCTTTTCCCTAAGAGGCCAGAAAGTCTCATAATAGTTAGAGGGAGGGGAGCTTGTATTCATAGTGCTAATGCATTCCTTCCTCAGATTGTCCCAGAGAACAGTACTATAAATTGCAGTTATGTTTCCACATCAGCCCTCAAAAACCTTTATTTAACTGTGAAATTGGTCAAAATAAGAAACAGATATGATTTTATCAGTGGAAATGATATTGAAGAAAAGGGATTGCCATCTGCTTTTCTTGCCACTATAACCAAAGGACTCTGGAACCTTTCTATTTGACTGGCAGCTGAAACCCAGATGTTGTCTTCCTCATTAGAATGTGAGCTCCATGAGAGCAAGAACCAATCTTGATTTTCTATCCCTAAGCTTAGAACAAGTGATCTTTGCATGTGATCTTATTTTTATTGTTCAGTAGTTTCATTCTTGTCTGACTCTGTAACAGCATTCTTAGCAAAGATAATGGAATGGTTTGCCATTTCCTTCTCCAGCTCAATTTACAGATGAGGAAACTGAGGTAAACAAGGTTAAATTACTTGTTTAAGATCACACAACGAGTGAATTCAGGTCTTCCTGATTCCAATCCTGACATTCTATTCATTGCACTATCTAGCTGCCTCCTTATACATGGCTGGTGCTTAATAAATGCTAAGGTTTTTCATTCATTCAAATATTTGAAAGACATGTCATGTGAAAATTTTAGCAGACTCATACTTTCTGGTTTCTGAAAGCAGAACAAGGAAAAATGAATGGAAGTTGCAAATAAGTCAATTTTAGAGCAATAATTTGAGTTGTCAAGGGTAGAAGGGACTTCCCCTCTCTTGAGGTGTTCAAGCAGAGGCTGGACAATCCCTAGTCCAACTTCTAGAGGGAAGATTCCTTTTGTGTGCAGGTTGGACAAAATGGCACCTGAGGTCCCTCTATTTCCAATTCTCAAATTCTGTGTTAATGAGGCTCCTCCACTTGTCCAAAGTTTTCTCTCCTCTCCATCTTCCCAGTTTTTGCTTTGGGTATCTTCTTCTATGATAATTGTTCCTTTGATCTGTTCTGTATTTCTGAGAAGAAGAAAAACAACAACTCATGAAATGGCTGAAAAACAGGAGGAAAGAACATCAGTGGAAGAATTAATAATAATAATAATAATAATAATAATAATAATAATAATAACAGGGTCATAGAATTTAGAACAGGAAGGGACTTTAGCATTCATTATTCAAATCCCATCAAGACGCAGGGCCCCAGAAGGTAAAATAGAGGCTGGAATAAACTTTCAGCTCTTTTCTCTGCTTCAGAAAGGGAAGGGAAAGAAACAAGCATTTATTAAAAGCCTTCTGTATGGTGGGCACTGAATTAAGGACTTTACAAATGTTCTTTTATGTGGTCCTCATCACAAATTATATGCTACTATTATCTCTGTTAACAATTGAGGAAACTGAGGCAGGCAGAAGTAACTTGCTCAGGGCTACTCCAGCTAGTTAACCAAAGCTGGATTTGAACCCAGACCTGGTACTCTATCCAGAGTGCCACTTGGCTGCCTCTAAAACTTATAAGATTGTTCTCCCATCTCGAAAATAACATAACAACTCACATTTTTATAACAGTTCCCATATAATGACCCTTTAAGGTAAGAAATTCAAATTTTATTCATCTCATTTCATGGTTAACTGAGATTTAATGATTTTATTCCTAATGACATACCTAATCACAGGAAGTATTTGAATCTGGCTAGCAATTATTCTTTCTACCATGCTATTTCTCTAATAATAAATCAAAAGTCAATAGCACTTCAGATTCCTTCATAACAACTTTGATAAGCCTTCCCCCCAGATGCCATTGTTCTCATCCTCCTTAAATCGTTATGTATTTGCTTTGCCATTTACCCATTGTTAGCCCAAAAGAGAATAAGATTCTTGAAGTCAAACACTTTTTCACACTTTGTTGGTAACACCAGAGCCAGTACATAATGAGTCCTTAAATGCTTTTTGGGTTGGATTGGAACAAAAGATAGAAAAGAAAGAACAGGAAGAAAAGAAGCTTGTGAGACAAAGATCAACTCATAGGAGAAGCATACATTAAGACAATTGCTACATTGTGGACCAGATAGGTTTTTGTAGAACCTTATAATCCTTCCCTAGGAGCAACCAAGGTAGTGCAGTGGATATTGCAGGACCCAGAGTCAGAAAGATCTCTCATCTTTTTTAGTTCAAATCTGGCCTCAGATACATACAAACTGTGCAAATCTATGAAAATCACTTAACTCTGTTTGCCTCAGTTTCCTCATCTGTAAAATGAGCCAGAGAAAGAAAAGACAAACAACTTCAATATCTTTACCAAGAAAATCCCAAATGTGGTCACAAAGAGAGTCAAATCCAAATAAAAACAGCTGAACAAAAATTAGTCTTTTTTTCACATAATTTCTGCGAGAAAAAAAGAACTTATTCTGCATTCCAAACAAACTCAGAGCATAACCTATAAATTGGGCTCATCACCTCTAGAATAGAATTTCCTATTAATTGCATTTTGAGGAGGAATTTTAACTCAATGTCATTACTTATTGTCCTTGGCTTTGCTCAGGACAACCCCACCTTACCTACATGTTTACAAGTCAGGGTCCATCCATGAGAGAACCAGAGAGTAGAAGCAAATGTTGTTGGAGTCCTCCCCTCACCCAGCCTTCTAGGTACCAGGACTTCCTCTACACCACATTAGATTTTATCTCAGGAGAGAGTGCCACCTGCTGAAGGACCAGCACCAATGCCAGAAGCATCCGATTTTTCTTGGATCTCTCCCATCTGCTGACCTAACCTAACCCTGCTTAACTCTGGAGAGTTCCTGGGCTTCTACTCCAGGATGTGGAGGCTACACGAGGAGATTGGCATCCCCCAGCAGACCAAAACCCACACAGTGGATTGCATTGCCATCTGCTTTCATTCCACTGATTTTTTCTTAATGACCCATTTTTTTTTAAATTTCAGAAGAGAGAAAAAAAAAGTACAACTAACTATTTTAGGACCAAAGATAAATATAGCTTCTGGATTATTTCATTCAATTATCTTAAAAAAGCCTGAAATATATTTTAAGATCCAACCAACTATGATTTTGTAAAAGCAAATCAGGCAGAGGGTATGGTAATGTCTCAATCATGTTTGGGCATCCTTTGGGAATGATATGTAAAGTGCCACTTTATTTCTTTAACACTCTCCTTTTTTATTTTTTTATTTTTTATTAAAGTTTTTTTTTTTCACAACATATGCATGGATAATTTTTCAACATTAACCCTTATAAAACCTTGTGTTCCAACTTTTTCCTCCTTCTCCCCATCCCTTCCCCTAGATGGCAAGTAATCCAATATATGTTTAACCCCCTCTTCTACAGCACAAACTGGCTAGCTCCGATTGACTATTGTATTAGTTGTATCTGTGAAATATATTAGTTATTGCCTCATAGATGGAAGAGTGGGACGTGGAGAGGAGGGAAGAATGTCAAAGTTGGGGCAAACGATGCAATCCCCAGGAGCTGTGCTAAACTGTTTTCAGCTACAAATCAAAGCATTTCCCACAAAAGAAGAGCCTCCCAGTCAAAACACTGCTGACTATATTTGCTGCTTCCAGCCTTCAATTAAGATAATAATGCTCTGTATTTACACAGTGCCTTTCATCCGAGGAACTCAAAGCACTGTACAAACATTTTCTCATTAGATCTCACAACACTCCTGTGAGATGAGCTGAAGGCAAATGCTATTTTCCTTGACTTCATAGATGAGAACACTCCCTGAGAGATTATCTCTAGGGGACTTTTTTTTCACCAGGTGGCTTCTATTTTTGTTTCTTCTCTCCTTTCTTTCCTTTTTCCCCCCTGAGGTCCAACATGAAGAGCCAGGAGAAAAAGTCAGTGTAGAGAATGAAGATGCTGAGCTGGCTCTCCCTATTCAGCTGAAGAGTAGGAATTCCCCCAGATCAGAGGGTGACAAAGGAATATGGGAAGGATCTATCATTACAGGATCAGAGTGCCTTCCCTCAGCAGAGGGCTCCCCATCACACACCTGGGCTCTGCTGGACTCAGAACTGACCAACTACCTAAAGCTCTTTCTCTTGAAACAACCAATCTCATTGCCCACTTAGTTTATAAAATGTGAAGTTTGATGAAATCACAGTTTAAATTGATGTGATTACTACTTATGTAAGGAGAGAGGTAGGGGCAGCACCTGAGATTTTACTAGTGTGGGAGTTTCCTGATAAGGAAACCCTCCCTATCCATGAAAGTGGGCCATTTATATTCTACCATTTATAAATGGTATAAATATCATTAAATTATACCATTTATAAAATTTCAGAGAGCTGTACAGAATGATAGCTTAAGTGACTTGCCTTGGATCATATGGCAGGACCTGAATCTATGTTTTCCTGGCTTTGAAGTCACTTGCCATCTACTACTGAGCTGGCCCTTTCCTTCTCCCCTCCCTCTCTCTTCCTTGCTGTTTCTGATCTCTTAGACAAAGAAAAGTATATTTATGTATATACTTATAATGATGTGTATATGTATATATCAGTGTTGCATGTATTATATTATATATTATATGTATATATGCCTCATATGTATATATCACTGGGAATTCCTTATATTCATGAGATCACAGAGCCAGGCAAATATATATACATATATACATATATATATATATATATATATATATATATATATATATATATACATATTACATATACCTTTACTTATATCTATAATACCTATAACTACACATATACCCATGCCTTATACCTGTATTCATACCTATACCTACAATATCTTTAACTGTATTTATACCTATACTTGTACCCATACCATAACTATATCCATACCTACATATCAGTGTCAAGATTTTGCCATTTGATTTTGGTGATGAAGGAACTTTCTCCATTAAAGTATCCATAACTTAAAGTTTCAGAAAGCTACTGTGACAAAGAAAAGTTAAACAACTTGTTCTTGATCATGCAGCAAAAAATTATCCCAGATAGGATTAATTCCCAATCCCTGTAACATCAATACCAGCCCTATGCCCTTATGTAATTCTGCCTCTTCTTAACCTAAATACAGACTATAAGTATCTGTCTCCTGAGTTTGTATTTGAATCATATGAAGTCTGAATCATAAGAGTTAAGCCGAGCTCTTTTCCAGCTCTCAAATTTTAAAATGTAAAACTGAGCTTCATCTTTATTAAAAAACAAAACAAAACAAAACAAAACAAACAAACAAAAAAAAAAACCTAGGGTTTTCCTTATGTCTCTTCTTTTATACTGGTCAAAACCACTGTGTGAGAAATGTTGTGAGCACTTTTCTATCATTTACAGTTTTTCCTTTTCAAATCATTTTGCTGTTTTTGAACTATTGCCTTCTCTGATACAAGATAATTTATTGTTCAGTAGAGATGTGTGTGTGTTTGTATACGTTCTTTTATAATATATATGTTATATCTGTGTAAGTTCTTTTATAATACATATGTATTATGTATATGTATCTGTGTGTTTAATCTTTATCATGTGAGGTCCTGACCAAATTCTTTTAATTTATTGGGGGATTTTGGTTCGTGTTTGCATGAATTACTTATAGTCTTCTGGCCCTTTAAAATTCATCTAAGTCCTTGTTGCCAGATATCAAAGCATAAAGAAAATACCATGACTTGAAGTTGAGGCTTACTGCAGACGTTTTTGGCTTAGTCTGCTGGATTTCATTCCCCTTTTGATCTCGTGTAGCTTCTAGCCAACAACAACAGAGCTGGGTTTAAAGGTTATTAAATTGTAGTGTGCAAGGTATGTTTCCACATAAACCTATGTAGGTTGCTTAAAAAAAAAGTTTTATTACTGTTTTTTCAAAAAAGCTTAATCCTCAGGGTCCTAATGCTGTAATCAAATATAACCAGTTCAACATTTTCAGTTTGTTTATCTTTGTTAAGTACATTCACATTGCACTTTAATATATGGTGCCTTCTAAATTTAAAAATATAAAATGTAGTAGGATCCTTTTCCAACTTTGGAATTAATCTTCCTTTGAAATAGGAAACATGAGGTTTCAACACCCAGGGAAGAAAGCAAAAAATTGTCCCAATGAATTTTTCCCTTGTACTGGGGAACAAAGATAGAGTGATTGTGGGCATTCAATTTAAAAAACACAGTTCAATTAAGCCAACTCTAAAAATAAAAGATTTGAAGTTGGACTTTTTTTTTTCAGATTTAGGGACAATTTTAGTGGGTCTTGTGGTTCTAATAAGCCATTGTTCAAAGGATAGGCTGTAAATTTGATTTTTGTGGATGCTTAAAAATGCAAAGAAAATTTTGTCCCTTAAACTTATAAGTGGTCTTAGAATATGTTTGATAGCAGTAGTATCTGTATCTTTATAATAACTTATTTAGACATTTTACCTTGTTTATTAGATTACAACTTGTCCGTTTAAGCATAGCCCAGTATGAAACAAAGGATCTCCATATTTAGAATCAAAGGACCCAGATTCGAATTTTGCTTTCTATTAATATGACTTCTGGCAAGTGGATTTATATTTCTGGGCTTTGATAGTGCCACTAATAAAATGAGGGGAATGGAATAAATGATATCTGAAGTTGCTTTCAGCTCTCAATATTATGATTTTTCTAGAAGATATGATGACTTGGAGGAAGAACTAATAAAAATTGTGAGTTTTTTTTAAAAAGGGTTAAATTCTAAAGTGATAAAAATCCATTTTATTTGTATTGTATTTTAAAGCTTTAAAATTTATTAAAAGCTTGTTTTAAAATTTGTTTTTCTGCATATTTTCCCTCTATTTTGTCCAAAAAGTTGTCCCTTTATTATTAAAAAAAAAATTTAAGGGGAGGGGGAAACAGTTAAGCTAAGCTAGCTAACTAATCAGCCAAGGACATCATTACATGTAGCATCCCACATCCAGAGTCCCTCAACTCTGAAAAGAAGTCAAACTTGTGCATTTTCATTGCTATTCTTTGTTAAACTTGATCATTGTAATTTCATGACATTCAGGGGGTTTTATTTTGTTTCTTTCAATTTCAAGGACTTTCTCATATTGAGAAAGTAAAGTATTGGTTCTAGAATCATAGGAATTGGATCTAAATTCTGCCTCTGATACAAGAGGTGCTCTGGAGCCAATTGAAACTGAGTATTGCCAATCAGAAATTGGCACAGTTACACATTGACTTGTTTTATCATTTTGTTGATTTCTGGACTTAAGAAAGTGATGGGATAAATCATACTAAGCTTAATAGGGATATTCTCCCCTCTTTTCCTCCCCACCTAGAGAACTTGTTGTAATATTTTACTAGCATAACCCTATTCTCACACTTCTTTGTTTCATTACCTTGGTCAAATTACTCACCTCCCTATCTACCTTCAGTTGTAAAATGAGGGTTTAAAATACATAACTTCTGAGAACTCTTTCAATTTTAGATCTAGGATTGTAGAGTGTCACTTGATTTTCACAACAACCCTTTGCTGAAGCCAGGGGAGTTGTTTGGAAAATGGAGAACAGCTAGGTGGTCCAGTGGATAGAGCACCAGCCCTAAAGTCAGGAGAACCTCAATTCAAATCTAGCCTCAGACAATACTTTCTAGCTGTGTGATGCAGGACAAGTCAACCCCAAAAAAGAAAGAAGGAAGGAAGGAAGGAAGGAAGGAAGGAAGGAAGGAAGGAAGGAAGGAAGGAAGGAAGGAAGGAAGGAAGGAAGGAAGGAAGGAAGGAAGGAAGGAAGGAGGAAGGAAAAAATAGATATTGGGTTAAATGTGGTTCCTTGATGTCCTTGGTAAATGGAACACCCTGGTCAGTCAATTAATTAATAAACTATTATTAAGTACCTACTATGTTCTGGATTGAGTTCTGGCATTAACCGTGAATCTTCTTATACACAGAGTACTATAAGTAAATGTAAATGTCTTGAGCACTTTTTCCAGTTGTAAGGATCTATCTTAAACTTCTGTTTTCCATCCCTGATATTTACAATAGCACAAATTTTCTAGTTGGCTTCCTAAGATTAGATTGTAGTAGACATGGCTATAAAACAAAGAAAAGCTGTCTGGTACTTAGGGAAATCAAACCCATAAGCTTATCTTTGTTCACTGACCAGTGAATTAGTTTCTAGCATATTGATGAGCAAATAGTAGTTGTTGAATTAATAACAAATATGAGTCTATGTGTGTGCATAATCCCAAGATCCCAGCATGGCATTTACTTTATGCATCATGATGTAATTCATACAGCATTGGATTGGAGATTGATACTTCAGGATTCAAGACCCCACTCTCAGCTCAGTCATTGATAGCTGTGTAAACTTGGGCAAGTCACATAATTCTCTGAGCTTCAATTTCCTCGTTTGTAAAATAAAGATGATACCCTTATAATAGAATTCATCACCAAACAAAGGATAACCACAGAGTAGCCTATATGGTCCTGTTATGTCAAATGAAGTCAAGGAATGTCCCCAGCCTGTTGGAGACTGAATTTATAGGAAGATTAGGTGTAACTCCCATCTGGCACTCAGTCCCTATATGACCCTGAGCTAGTGACAGCTTCCTAATTTCCTTGTCTGTAAAGTGATGAGGTTGGATTAGATGGTATCTCTAAGAGATCTATTCTAATTCTAAAGCTGTACTATGATGACATAGGCAAAGGTGGCAAATTTATTATTATGTGGCAAAGATACTGGAGCAATTTGTCATTTCCTTTGCCAGCTCAACTTACATATGGGTAAACTGAGGAAAACAGGATTAAGTGACTTAACTCACACAGCTATTAAGTATCCTAGGGCACTATGAAGCTACCTAGCAGCTCCATGACAAATTTTCAGGGGAACAAATTTACAAGGGTGGCACAAGACAGATGTGAATAGGTGGCAAACACCCTTGTTGGTAACATCCAAATCTATGAGATCACAGGAGAATCTTAGTGTTTGAGTACTTAATATCTGTCTAGCCTACCTTAGATTACTTTTATGAGTATCAAATGAAAAAGGTGGTTGTGAAACTGTTCTCTAAGCATTATGTCTGGGTACAATCTGAGCAAACAATACACTGCCTATTTCATGGGATTTTCAAGACAGCCTTTTGTAAATCATAAAGTGTCAGAGAAATGGGAACTATTTATAATGATTATGAGGTCACAATGATGGGGATGGAGGAGATGGTAATAATGTGTTTCACATCCTTGGTTGCTAAATGATCCTCAATCACAAAGTAGAACTGATAGGAATGAGAGTTAAAGGGCAGTGGTGGACAAAGAGGGTAAGAAGAGAAAAGAAGGAGGAAAAAATTTTTGATTTTTTTTCCTAGCCTATTATTTATGTTTCCCCGATAACCTTATGGAAAATGATAGAACTTAACAGTCATAGAGTGGGAAATTTATGTTTTTAATAGAAGACCAATTGATCCCAAAGTTTCTCAGCTTTTAAATTTAGCATCTGTTCTTTGGTTCATGCAAAAAACAAAAAACAAAAAACCCTCTGATTTAAGTAAGCATCCAAATAAGTAGAACGGAAAAAAAAATGAAGTGGAGCCTCTTTAAAAACACAGCCCTTCAATGTAATTTAAAAAGAAACATACCAAAAGACCTAGGAGTCTCTAGCCAGGAACTCTGTATCCCGACCCCTTTTCCCTCCCCCACCCCTTCAGGAAGAATGCCTGGGTTTTCATAGCCCTTTAAGCCTTTCGTTTTAAAATCAGAAGTTCAGAATAACATTTGAAAAGTAGGCCCCTTTTAGAATGGAAACCATCTTTCATTATTGTTGTAATCTACCCTCTGTGGACCTCAACTGCACATATGTAGGTATTATTAAGCCCATAAAACTACATTGTCACATCTGAAACTGTTTAGCTGTTGAAACGGAGACTTTGACTTCAAAGCTTGCCCTAGTGTTTCCAGACAGACCCGGCTTTCAGATCACCTTGAAATCAAATTCCACTCAGATGGTGAACATGTAGAAAATGTGCCTTTATTACCTTAACAGATTTTTTTTTCTTTCTCTTTATTTTTAAAGGAAAAAAAAAAACAACTTGATTTCTTTAGACGTTATAGAGGCAGATGTGCTCACTGTCACCATAGACACTGAGACTTGGTCATATTTTGGGAATTGTGATTGCCTCTGATTTTGTAGTACAATGATGTTTCAAAATACTGAGGTTTTTTTTAAGGGAATTTGAAACAGTCACTCTACTTTGATTCTCTTAGAAACCCCATATGTGTCTGAAGCAATGGTTTGTAATGGGATATATACCATTGTTAGTATATAGGTGGATAGGCCAAACTCAACCAGGGGAAGGATGATTGAAAGCCTGGATTAAGTTCAGTTGTTGATTTTAGTTCCCAGTGGACAAGTATCTTTAGGAAAATCCCACTCACTGGAATTCGGTAAATATTTATTATGCACCTACTATGTGTAAGGCATTTTTCTTAGCCCTGTGGGGGGTCCTTATTAAGCTTCCCACCAGAGGCTCCAGTCATTAGGTCTGGTCACTTAAATCCTCAAAAAAAAATGGTAACAGGAATAGATCATTTATCTTTGTCAGGATTGAGGTGCAGTGATAAGGAAAAGCTATTGAGTCAAATTGGGATATTTATTGAATGTTTGCTATCTGGTGAGTAATAATGCATAACCTCAGGAGAAGAAAAAACAGGGAGGGACTAATAAAAAAGTATGCTGGGGGAATAAAGAGGGATGGTGGATTGATTAGCCATTGGACCGCAATACAGGTCAAGAATTATAAAGAGCTAAGTACTAGCAAACACAAATACAAGCAAAAGACAACCTCTGCCCTCAAAGACATTATATTTTTTTAATGATGTTTTCTTTTTAATTTAATTATTTTTTTAGAAATTTTAAATCAAAAAAATTTGGAATAAAACAATCATTTCTATAACATAACAAAAAAAGATAATTGCCCATAAAAGTACAAATCTTATGTAAAGATTGTCCCTTTTCAAATAAGGGATAAGAAATAATGTAAGAAAATATGATATTTTAAATCATACATATATGATTTATATTTATATAATTTTATAACAAAATCATCATGTAGTCATATATATATATAAAATAAAGTTATCATGTATCTTTTTTTTCCCTTCCTCCTCCTACCCCCACCTTAGAGATAAGTACCATTAGATACAAAAGGATATATTTGTGTAATTTAGTACATGCATACATCTATATACTATATTTAGTATATGTATGCATCTTTCTCTAGCTGCAGATAGTACCTTTATTTTTATGTCCTTTATAGTTAATTTGGATATTTAAATTAGTCAAAATGACTTATTCCCCCAAAATCATTCAAAAGAATGCTAATCTCAGTTTGAGCTTTGCTTTGAAATTTTTTTCCTAGTAAGAACAATGACTTTTTGCTGAGCCTTCTACATTGTTTTACCTGATCTAATTAATCATGTTCCTTAAAGGTATGCTGGAAAGTCTCACTTGAATTTTTGAAATTTTTGACATTTACTCACCTGGCCTGAGAATCTTGTCCAGCTCTGATCAACAGAGTAATGTGTCTATCACTATGACAACTCTCACCAATATAATCCAAAAGTATGCTCATACTTCTCCTGCTATGTTTCCCATGAAGATCCATGTTAGGATGAATTTTCATGGCAATGCTGGACTTATTAACCTGTGGAATGGGTTGCAGCACGTGCAGCAAATCTATTCTAGAGTCCTGGACAATCCACTTATTTACTAGGAAACTAAGTGTTATGGTAGATAGAATGGGTAAAGTGGTATATTTTTTTAGAGTTTAACTAGCCTGGAATTGGAATCTTGTCTCAGTCACTTATTAGAACTAGTCACTTAATTTCTGCCTGCCTTGGTTTCCTCATCTATAAAATGGGGCTAATGTATATTATGTATTATGTATAAGCATAAATATGTATATACATATCTTTCACAGTCTTAAAACTCTGTAGAAATGTTAACTGTTACCAAGTTAGTTCTTGGGGGCCTCAGTTTTTTGTTTTTGGGGGGTTTTTTATCTGTTACATATGAAAGATAGACCAAATAACTCCTGAGGTCTTTTTTAGCTCTAAATCAAAGGATGTTATGCAGAATGTACTCTTCTTCTGCACATGGCTACAGAAGGTTCTGGGAAGCAGAATTGTTTGGGAAAGCTACACATCTCTTGGAGCTACTTTCACCAAGAGGTGGGGAGTTTTCCAAAGGGATCTGTGTCCTGGGATAGAGTGGTCCTAGTCCTGTAGAGAGGACATTTACCTACTTACCTTGATGCCCAAACTTCCTTTTGAGGACTAGAACAAGAAATATAATAAAGGAATTAGATAAACACAAGATAAAAATATCCTTTACAATGTAACATATATTCTACTGTGTTTAACATATATTGGACTACTTGCCATCTAGGGGAGGGGGGTGAGAGAAGAGGTGGGAAAACCAGATCACAAGGTTTTGTAAAGACTAATGTTGCAGAATTATTTATGGATATGTTTTGAAAAATAAAAAGCTTTAATTTTAAAAATGTAACATACAAATAAGTGCTAATATTATAGCAGCCTGAATGTGACTTCTTTTAGCAATGTGTTTGTACATACATGCATGACACTTTCCACCCAGCTCTAACAACTTAATAATTTAACCCTTTTTTTCTAAAAAAAAAAAAAATCTCACAATTTTTATTAGTTCTTCCTCCAAATCATCAGATCAATCTTCTAGAAAATTATAGTATTGAGAACTGAAAGCAACTTCAGATATCATTTGTTCCATTCCCTTCATTTTATTAGTGGCACTATCAAAGCCCAGAAATATGAATCCACTTGCCAGAAGTCATACTGATAGGAAGCAAAATTTGAATCTCAAAACCTAAGCAGACTGGTTAGTGTACAAGTAATACCAGTGACACTCTCCTATAAGATAAAAGGAAAGTCTTTAAATTAGATTTGGTGGTGGTGGTTGTCCTTCGATCTCAAATAGGACCAAAATGACATCATTTTGTTGGAGTTGAATTATAGTGTGACCGACTGTGGCTAATCAGACCAATATAAGCTTGAAATATTCTGTCACAGGTCGAACACAAATCGTCCCTATAAACAACTAGGGTAGCTTCTCTAATTTTGTGCATCTCACATTTCTTTTGGGCTAACTGAATTCTGCTTTGCCCATAGAGCACACCTTCTCTGATGAGGACATACCATGCAGTATGGTCCTGTGCCAGTGTCTGCCATGAAATATAATTGAAAACTTAAGAAGATGCAGGATTCTTAGATTTTAATAAACTATATCTTAAACTTCTTAAAAATGCCTTCAAGGCAGAAGGGAGGGTTAGTATTACTGATTAAAAAAAAAAAAAGAGGGTTGGAGAAATACACACACACACACACACACACACACACACACACACACACACACATGTACATATATATTTTAACCAACACTGAAGAGAACAGAAAAATAGTCATGCAAGACAATTTTAAAGCCAATTTGTAGAATTTATTATACAGAAGTGATGTTTGTATGTTAAGCAAGAAATGTAAAATGCAGATTCATGATTTCACAGAGAGTGCTTATTTTGTATTATGTTATATATAGAAATACTACCCTTTTTTTTTTGGTGTTTAAATTCAAAATTAAAAAATATTTTTAAAAACACCCCTAAGTTTCCTCTAACATCTCCACAAAATTTATAATATTTGTTTCATCCTCTTTTTAAATATGCTTTTCCTTAAGCATCAGCATTCAATTTTTTATTAAGAGATTACTCAGGATTTTTAAAATTGGTTCAGTTATTATCATCTCTTAACAGAATTGTTCTCCATTATTTTCCCTTGAAAACTAGAAGACCTTATACACCATCAGAGGGACTATAAAATTTAAGGTGACTTCAGGTATAAACTATATCAAACTGCTACAATCTTTGGAAGAGGGGAAGGGAAGAGGGAGAAAAATTGGGAACTCAGAACCTTATGAAAGTGAATTCTCAAAATTTTCTTGACATGTAACTGGGGGAAAAAAACTTTTTTTTTAATTAAGGAAGACTTTAAAGGTCTTTGGATGCCACAGATTTTTGACCAGGGGATACTTAAGTCAAAATCATGACTGGGGAGGAAATTTACTCTCCAAAGATCCTACTCAGGGGTACTCTACTTGCTACAGAATTCCCTTGGTCACTCTGAGAAAGCTCCAGAGGTAACTCAGGACTGCTCAGGATATACACTTGGGTGGTCCCAGTGAACCTTATCTAGCCCATAGCCACACCAGTAGACTATCTGCTGGTCATAGTTGACTCCGGGAATTTGGGAGATTTGTCCACTGGACAGTTTTATCAAAGGGAAGAAACCAGGGTCAAAGAAAATCTTAAGATGCAGATGTTATCCAGGGAAGAATTTGCACTTTGAAGGAAAATTGCATACCTAGATTAACTTGTATTATTAGGTAATTTTTTGATGAGTAATCAGGGCATTGCTTCATACCAGATCCCAATTAATGTGAACAATGGACCTCTGGAAATGCTCTTATATATATATATGAGTACACAATTCAGAGTTTAAGTTATAAAGTCAATGAAAATATACAGTGAGATTTCAAATAAAAGTAACATATCAGGGAAATTCATTATTCATTTTACCCACTTGTAATTGTCTTAATTATTAAAGTTATAGGGTGCCATGTTACACTGTTGATTTCAATCCACTAACACTTTTAGATCTTTTTAACAAAAATATTAATATTATATATGCTATATAATATAATATATTGTAATATTATATAAACACTATATTTTTATCCTATACTATATTTGTGAGATGGTTTTTTGAGCCTACAGGTAGAACTTTACATTTGAGATTTTTGGATCTGGACTCAATCCTGCAAAATGTTTGTTGTCCTCTCTAGTGGGAGTAAGGTGGGATGGTGGATAGAGCATTGAGCCTAGAGTCAGAAAAACCTGTGTTCAAATCCAGCTTCAATCACTTCAGGCAATCAGTCAGTAAACATTTATTAAGTGTCTACTGTGTACTAGGCATTGTGCTAAGCTGAGGATACACAGAAAAGGAAAGCAGCCCCTGCTTTCAAGGACCTCACAGACTGATGGAGAAGACAATATACAAACAATTAAGTACAAACAAGCTATATACAGAATAATCAACAAAGGGAAGGCACTAGAATTAAGGATTGGAAAAGACTTCCCACAGAAGATGGGATTTTAGCTGAAATGTTAAAGAAACCAAAAGGCAGAGATGAAGAGGGACAACCTTCCAGTATTACAAGATAGTCCATAAAAATGTCCATAACCAAGAGATGAGATGTCTTGTTCAAGGACAGAAAAAGATCAGTGTTAGTGGATTTCAAAGAATACATGCTGGGATAGGACGTGTAAGAAAACTAGAAAGGGCAGATCTACTTCCTAGCTTTGTGATCCTGTGCAGATCACTTAACTATTACCTCTCTCGGTTTTATCGACTGTGAAATGGGGTTAATAATAACACGTAAGTTTCTATGAAGATCAAATGAGATAATATTTTGAAAAACTTATTGCAGTACCTGGCAAATAATAGAAATTTAATAAATATTTATTCTTTTAGCCTAGTTTCATGTCATTTTCAGGTTTTCACAGGTATGTCATCAAAGCTTTCATTCAAGGAATTGATTTAAATGTTGAATAGTATAGGACTTGGGACTAGGCCAGCTCCCTAAGGGCATTTTACTGGAAACCTTCCTCCAATTTGGTATTAATTTTCTTGGTCTAACAAGGTGACATAATTATATCTTTGCTCATGTGTTTACTGTTAATTTTTGCTCTTGTTTTTATTGATGCTTCCATTTTTTTTTAATACCATAGCTTCCCAAGTTCTCCTTTTTTTCTGCTACTGTTTTTGTCTGCTCCTTTTTGGTTACTTTTATGGATATTTTGCTGTTTCTTTTTTCTGCTACTATTTTTTGTTGTTGTCATTGCCTTGTAGAACCCTTCCTTGTACCAATGAAAGCAGTTCATAATAACTTCGTTTCTATAGTGTTTCATAGTTCCTTCTTATTTTCACAAATATTCTCTTAAATCTTGTGAGAATCGTATAAGGGAAAAAAAGGCTTATCTCACTTGACAGAGGTGCCATTTAGATGACTTGACCAAGATTACATCACCAAGTAGTTCAGAGTCCACGTCTTCTGACTGCCACTTCACTACAACATCCATATCTTACTGTCCACTCTTTACTTGTGTCAGTCCCACTAAAAAGCCTTTTAAAATTACTATATGTAAGTCACTGCAATCCACAGATAAAAGAAAGAACAGGTGTGCCTATTGCTATTACCAGCAGCATCATTATTTCCGTGCTGTAATAACTGTCTAGTTCCTAATTATTTTAAACGTGTATTTGTGTTCATCTAGGAGAAATAAAGAGAAATTCTGCTCCATTCTTAGGAGCTATTAGTCTGGAATTTTGTACAAAAACAAACTTTTTGAAAAATAGCATTCTATTTCATCATAGTAATTCCTTTGAAATTATTTTTGGAGACATGATATTAATCGCATTTATTTCACTGTTTTTTTGGTACAGATTAAGTTATGTGTGAGGCAGACAGGCGCCATCCCCACACCTCTCCTCCTGGCCACCCAGGACTTGCTCTAATATCCCTCTCTTGCCTTCCTTCTTTTCAACCCCCTGAGGGGGCAGAGTTGGTTCTAAGTGATGGATGGCACCACTCCTCCCAAAAAGGGAATATCTTTTGTGCTCTTTTCACTTTTCTAGCCCACACTTAAGTTTTCCCTGATGGCAGTTATACTAAGCTATGGGCTTTAATGCGCATAGATTCTGGTGGGTGACTAACACAGGTCTGTGAATAATTGTAGTTGTTATTCAGTTGTTTTTCAGTTGTGTCCTGCTCTTTGTGAAGATTTCTTGGCAAAGATAATGGAGTGGCTTGTCATTTCCTTCTACAGCTCATTTTGACAAATAAGGAAACTGAGACACACAGGGTTAGGCTACCTGCCCAGCAGTAAGTGACCATATTTGAATTCAGGATGATGAGTTTTCCTGACTCCAGGCCTGGCACTCTAGAAATCTAATAGCTAGTCTTTCCCTAGAGGGCCCAAGCTATGAACTTTTCTAATTTTAACTCTGATTTTAAAAAATAACCACCAAAGTGGGCCAGACCATCACAAAATATTAAAGTAGAAACAAATAGCCAGATTCATATAAGGCGTTCAGGATACTTCTAGTTACCCCAAACCAGGCATTATTAAAACCAGTATGCCTCACTATACTATTAAGTTCTTAGAAGTTGTAACTCTGTGCAAAAATAAAGGTGAAGCCTATAAATTCCCCCCAACCTCATGTGTTCCCTAAAAGGAGTCATTTAAACAGACCATGAAAAATCGAATGGACTTATCTGAATGAATCCTGTATGATTTCACTGCATTTGTGTAGATGCAGCCTTAATGCCAGTGGTCTGATGGGCTCACCTTAAAGTCTATGAAGGAATGTCCATGTTTGCCAAAATTTAGTTATGGCTCTATGTAGGTGAAACTGGATTTTTATTAAAACAAAATGTTCTTGGATCCTTTCACACACACACACACACACACACACACACACACACACACACACACACACAACTATGATCTCGTTTCCTCTTGAATCCAGAGTATAAAGTTAATAATTGGCGTAGGAGTAAACATTTGCCCCCTGGAGAAAATGGAATTCTCAAATATACAGACTCTGGATAGGATTTTTTTTGGAATCTGCTGTGAGGAATTCACTTTTGGCACCAAGCATGTAGATGTTTCATCTAAGTATAGCTTTCTGTGAACTTTTCTAGTTAGAATTCTGCTTTAAGAAAAAGAATAATTCATAATTATAACTGTAATCTTTCAGAGCTCACATTTTATCCTTACTGTGGAGCATCATGACATAGTGAAAACAATCCCAGATATATAATCTTAGGCAAGTGATTTTTACGGTTCTGATTCTCAGTTTATTCATCAGTAAAAATGGGGATTTGACAGCTGAGGGGAAAGATGGATTAGAGTAGAGAGAGATGAAACTTTCACAAGAATTATTGTTTTGAGGTAAAATGCTTTGTCAGCTTGAGAATACTGTATTCTTACTGTGGCATAAAAATACCATTAATAACTACCTCTGTTTTTTTCTTTTAATTTGGGGCTCTTAACACTCTTAGCATTACAACCTTCAATGGGAATCAAATGTATTAATTATTACAAAGTTCAACTTTGCTGGGGGGGAGGGGGGAAGCCTCCAATGCTGCTGGCTTTGGTCTAGGCAAACTTTTACCATGTTATAAAATGTGGTTGTTTGCTGTGACTCATCTAGAGGATCCCAGAGTGATTGGTCCTGATGATCATATAGGATTAAGAACTTTTAGTAAATGATAGTAACTAATTTTTCCACCTAGGTATATCTTGATTATACTTTATATGTGCCTGTTCTGGAATCCATCAAACCCCATTTCTATGCTCTGATACCAAATTTCCAGTTATATCAAGACTAGCTACTTGAAACTCTACAAGAGCTTTAAATATGAAAAAAATGCAGGTGTTTAATTGGCCCCTTGGAAAAAGTCAGTATTCAGTTGAATTAAAATTCACAGGACCCTAGTTTATTCTGAATATTTTGTGATTATAAAAGGGACAGAAATTTTACATTAGAGAGATGCCTTCTAGAAAGCTGTGTGAAATCCAAAGGAAAAAGCCATTGCCCATGAGAAGGTTTTATTAAAATGTAGCATTTGAATTGGGGATAACTAAGTAGATCAGTGGATAGAGTGTCAGGAAGGACAAGAAATACTCACCTTCCTGAGTTCAAATCCAGCCTTAGACACTAGGCTAACTATGCGACCCTAGACAAGTCACTTAACCCTATTTGCCTCTTGTAAATAAGCTAGAGAAGGAAATGGCAAACCACTCTAAAATCTCTTCCCAGAAAACTCTAAATGAGGTCAAGAAGTCAAGGTCACAAAAATGGGGTCAAACTAAAAAAAATTAATTGGTCATTATACTTTCATAGCTTTAGGTTGTTGTGGTGATGCTTGTTGTGATTGTTATTGTTATTGGTAGAGCAGCAATCCTGAAACCAGTCAGGAAGACTTATCTTCCAGAGTTCAAATGTGGCTTCACATACTTATTAGCTGTGTGATTATGGACAGGTCACTTAATCCTATTTGACTCAGTGTCCTCATATACAAAATGACCTAGAGAAGGTAATGTCAAATATCTCTGCCTATAAAATCCCAAATGGGGTATCAGAGAGTTGAATACAATTGAAATGAATGAAAAATAACAGTGCCAGAATCCTTTTTTTACTCCTACTTAATGTTTATGCTGAGATTATCTCCAATTTATCCTGTACATATATTCTTTGTACACACTTGTTTATAGACTGTCTCCCCCAATGAACTATGAGATCCTTGAGAGCAGGAACTATTGTTTATCTTTCTCTGTATTCCCAATCAAATCTTCCTAATTCTGGACCCAGAAAGTGATCCATTTTCTATACTGTCTCTTAGATGAAGCTCAAGGTCCCTTTAAACTCAAAATCTGTGATCTTGTGACTTGAAATAAAAGGAAAGCAAGATATTTGGGCATAGCAACTAACATGAATGAAAGCATATGGATGGAAGAGGCAAGAGATTTAGGTTTACAGACCTTGCCCCAGAATGGAAATTTATCCCTATACTGCATACATGATATACTTGAGTTACCAACTCCCATCTTCTATCAGAAGACCACTTTCTAAGAATTTCCCATGCTGTCTAATGATAGTATCTTAGGTTTCTCTTAAGTTCAATATCAGGTGGATATTGGCACCAAATTATCACTAAACAGTGATATTGATAAGTAAGTTTTCCATGTCATTTTCCACTTCTGTGTTCACCAGGAATATGTATTATATAGGCTAATGGATTATAATTAAAAGTTTAGCCTTGGAGTCTTCTCATAATGATGAACCATAAATAGTTTAATGACTTAATATTTACATTTGTATATTTCTTTATATTTTGTAAAGCATTTTCACTTCCTGTGGCTTTTTTTGTTTTTGTTTTTGTTTTTTTGATCCTCACAACAGCTTCCTGAGATAGATAGGTCAGGTATTATCCTCTATTTTTTAAGGATGAAGAACATGGATCTTGGAGAAAATTGGTGGCTTACCCAAAATCATATAACTTCTGAGTATCAGAGTATTCTCTTCTCTTGGAAGAGAATATGGACTTTCCAATTCCCAGTCTTTTTTTCTATATCACATAGGGAAATATATCTTTTAGAAAATGGACATTCACCAGTGGCTGGATTGATGCTTATAATCTCTGACCTATTTTTAGCTCTTCCTCCTTCTTGAGTCCACACACCAGAATGCATTTTGTCCACATCCTTCTCCTTTACCCCTCATGATATCCTACTAGTTGTTCTTACTATTTATTACACCTCTAATTCAGACCTTCCTTACCTTTTGTTTGGATTGTGGAACACCTTAACCAAATATCCCCGACTCCAGTATTTTTATTTTTCCCCTTCAATCAGTTCCATATATCATTAATACATTGGTCCTTGGATATGATCTTGTCCCTCCATTTCTCAAAACCTTCAGTGATCTCCTATTGCATAACAAAGAAAGAGATAACTCCTTAACCTGGCTCCAGCCTTCTTCCAGCTTGTCCTTCACACACTTGGAACTTCAGTCAAACTAGTTTCCTCATTGTCTCCTCTAACATTCTTGTTGTGTCTCCATTTGTTCAGTTACTCAGTCATGTCCAACTCCTCATGAACAACAGCCTGCTAGTACTATTCAATCTTTCTTGGAAAAGATACTGGAGCAGTTTACCATTTCCTTCTTCAGTAGATTAAACCAAAAAGAAATGAAGTGGCTTATCCAGGTTACATAGCTAGTAAGTATTAGAGGTCAAATTAGAACTGAATTCAGGTTCAGCACTCAAGTCCCTGAATGGTCACCTCTCTGCCCTTTCATGTTTTAATTAGTATTTAATTTATCTGAGCATACTCCACTACTAGATTGGAAACTCTTTAAAGATAAAGACCATCGTCTGCTTCTTTGTTTTTCCTCTAACATCTAGCACAAGGCATTGTATGTTGATGGTCTTGGTATATATAGTAGACACTTTAAAAAGGTTGTTAAATCAATGAACAAACATACTTTGGATACAGCTACTCAGTCAGGCACAGATGTGGATGATAACACAACTCATTCAGTCCACAAACTACTACTTTACCCATGTGTCACATAAGCTTTGTTTCCTTTTATTAGGATCAGAGAATCATAAGATTTTAGAGTCAAAAGGAACATGAGAGATCATTTAGTCCAATCCCCCTGTTTTGGTCTGTGAGGTCTGAGACCCTAATCTCTCGCCTCTTCTATCCATATGCTTTTATTAAGGCTAGTTGCTCTGCCAGAATGACCTGCTTCCCTTTTCTTTTAAGTCACAGCAGTATAGATTTTGAGTTTAAAGGAACCTTGAAGTTAAGCTAGGAAACAGATGAAGGATTCAAGGTCCAGATTAGTGAAGCAATTTATTTCATAGGTTTCTAGGAACAAATCTGGGATTCAAAAGCCAAGAACTCCAAATCCAAGATTACATATTACAACTCAATTTCCTCCTGTGTGGAATGAAGTGGTTGGACTAAGTGGCCTTTGAGGGCCTTTCCAGCTCCCAACCTATGATCCTAAGAACTCTGTTCACATATATTCATTCTTTATATTCTGTCACTCATTTAGAATAGTACTTACACTTAGAAATGGGGAGAGGAATAGAGGAAACATTTAGCCTGGAATTAAAGCAAACTGGTCAGGCCTCTGGGCAGCCCTGGCAGGGGGCATTAAGCTGATTAGGTTACAAGAAAAGTGAATTCCTACTCTTTGTTTAATAAATGTGATTGCCAGTCAAGTAGACTTGTCCTCACTAGGGAAAATAGCTGCACCATCAGTCCTGTGGGCCCAGATCCTTAATTACTATTTTTTCATTATAAACTCAGCTGGAAACTAACTGCATTGGAAAGTCACCCAGGCAAGTAAACCAAGTAAACCACCACACCCTCATTTCTCTCATCTTCCTGAAATATCTTTCTTCCAGTGTTCTGTTGCCGTTGTTGTTTGTTGTTGTTGTTGTTGTTTTTGTTGAGTTGTTTCAGACATGTCCAACTCTTCATGATCATTTGGGGTTTTCTTAGCAAAGACACTGGAGCTATTTGCCATTTCCTTCTCCAACTCATTTTATAGATGAAAAATATGAAGCAAAGAGGATTAAATTATTTGTCCAGGGTCACATAGTTAGTGAATGTCAGAGGCTGAATTTGAACTCAATTCTTCTTAACTTCAGGGGTCAGGGCTCTATCCATTGAGCCACTTAGCTGCCTTCTCTAGCACACAGTATTTAATTAATAAGCATTTTTTCATTTATTCATTCCAAGTCAATACATATATACATTTAAGTATTCAGAGTGAGAGTATTGTCAATTAAAATTAAGACATTACTGAAAGGAAGGATTTTTCATTTTATTAACATCTTGTAAATGTCTCAAAACAAGTATATAAAAGGAATTCAACTGTTATGTTAATGATATAATCAAAGAAGGAAAAGGAAATGAAACTAGGGGAAACAGTTTCCCCAAAGAGCCTAGGGATAATGTTTTCATTGTCTACCTCAGTCAGAGTTCTCTGAAGAAAGCTCGCTTTGGGGAAGACGCAGACACTTGCAATGGAGCACGCCTCATTTGGAGCCATCAGATCAGCCCTAGGCACAGGAAGCTGTCCATAATTTTAGAATCATACATCACCATACTCTTGTCATCACCATCCAGTCAAAAAAGCCTCCAGTGAAGGTGAAGGAGAAAGTAGCCATTTTCCTCACTGGCTTTCTCACCTTTTTCAGAACTGATTAATGATTTATCTATTTGATAGGTTAAAAAAAAAATCTTCTAGCACCATTGCTAAAGGCTGATACAAAGACTCTTATGGGTCTTCTGCAGATTAGTCTCTTACTATAGAGAGGTTTAGACTAATATTTTATACTATAGACCATACTATGTATCAAATGATCACTTGACTTAAACATAAAAGGTTGTCATTTTTAAAAATAGAGACAAATATATGAATAATTATAATTATGTATATGAATATAAGCATAGATATACTCATTTCTCAATTCTTTTTTGACCGTCTTGGTTCAGAAGCAGTGGGATCTTAGTGTCTAGCCATTTTAGTTACTTTTTAGTGTAATTCCTGAATAGTTGGACCAACACAGCTCCATCATCATTTTATCAGTATGCCTATCATTCTATTACCTCTATTTGTTTGTTTTTGTATTTATTTATTTTTACTATCCCTCTTTAGCTAAGAATTTCTACCCTAGCCTTAGTTGTAAAAGAGACATCTATCCATTTTTCTCTATTCTTTTTAATTGTCATATAGTACGTGTAAATTATGACCATTTGACATTTCATGGAATATAGCATAAGGTGCTGAGATTTAAGCCTATTTTTGTTAAATTGCTCTCCAGTTTTCACAGTAGTTCTTGTCAAATAGGGAATTCTTACCCAAGAGTTCATTTCCTTGCATTAATCAAAAATTGGGGTATTGAATTTGTATATTTCTCATTCCTGTTTTTCTAGTTTGTTCTACTGCTCTACTTTTCTATTTTTAAACCAGTTTGTTGTTGTTCAGTCATTTTAGTCATGCCCTATTTTTCATTATTACATTTGGGGTTTTCTTGGCAAAGATACTGGAGGATTTGCCCTTTCATTTTCCATCTATATTATGAGGAAACTGAGGCAAACAATTAAATGACTTGCCTATAGTCACATAGCTAGTAAGTATCTGAGACCACATTTAAACTCAGGTCCTCCTGGCTCCAGGCCTGGCTCGCTATCTACTGCACCACCTGGTTATCAACTTTTTAAAATGCCTGTACTAATCATTTAATTAAAATAGAAAAGAGTTCATGTGAAAATATGAGTGAGCTGTGGGTTGAAAATGAAGTCAATAAAAGCAAATTTTCATGCAATTTTTAAATGGATTTTTTAAATGTTTTTTAATTCATTGTTTTTTAGGTGTAAAAAAATTCATCTAAATCAGGGCTTCTTAATCTTTTTCCACTTGTGACTCTTTTTAGCCCAGCTGATTTTTACAAGGCTTCTGGAATATGTAAAATAGGTATACATGTCAAACATTTACTGATAATAAATCATAATTTTGCAAACCCCTATATTCAATTATGTGACCCTATAAGGAGTCATGATCCATAATTTAAGAAGTTTTTATCTAAATGATTTATAGCTTTTTGTTTTATTTATAAGTTAACTGCATTAAGAAACAAATCAAGATTTTCTTGGGTTATACATAGCTATATCTCATCAATGTATTGGCAGATTAACAATTTTTCAACAGGTAGGCCTTGAATCAATCAAATATCTATGACAAGGCAGGTGTTTAATTAATTTGAAAGAAAATTTAGAATTTAAGTGCCTCTACTCCTAAGGCTGTACTAGTTAAGCTTCCTTTTCAATTTGGACTGTGAACAAATTCTGTGAAAAGAAATCTAGAGCCATTCCCTACCCATCAAACCAGGTGGTGCAGTAGATAGAGTGCCAGGCCTGGAGCCAGGAGGACCTGAGTTTAAATGTGGTCTCAGATACTTACTAGCTATGTGACTGTAGGCAAGTCATTTAATTGTTTGCCTCAGTTTCCTCATATAATTAAAGACCAAGGTAGCTAATTATACATTATTGAACTAAGTCCACAATTGGAAGATGCAAGACCAGAGTAGAAGAACCTTGAAAACCATACAGGATTTGATTGGGTAGAAAGAGAAAGGGAAATTCCAGGCTCAGAAAATAATGTAAATAAAAAGGAGAAGGGAAGAATGAAGATCTTCAGGGGATACTGAGGAAACCTATCTGGATAGAGTAGAGAGTGCTGTTGAGAAGTGGTAGAAGAAAACTTTAGAAATTTAAGTATGATGCAATTCCTTAAATTAATGAATTTGGATATGATATGATAAGCTATAAGAAGTCATTGTAACTTTTTAAGAAGGAAAATTGCATGAATAGAAAAGTATTTTTCTAGATTAACTTGGCAGTTTGGGAAAAGAAAGAGGCTAGACTTGAGTATTAGAATACCATGTAGGAGACTATTGAAATAAAATTAGGAGGCAATCAAAGTTGTGACTTGCCCAGGGTCACCCAGCCAGTAAGTATCTGAGAGGCTAGATTTTAACTCTGATCTTCCAATACCAGTGCTTTATTTGTTGTACTACCTATATGCCCCCAAAGACCCAAATTTTTAACAATATTCTTTCAATGATGCAATTTGGCTTTAAGATGTAGAGTACTATTGTCTCCAAAGAATTGAAGTTGAAGATCATCCAAAGGTCAGTAGAGAGATACATGATGAATATGAACATAAAGCAACATGACACAGATATGCAGTGATAGGAAAGATAATATAAATAAAATATACAAGTTAAAAAAAAAAAAAAACAAGTGCCCACAGAGATAACTGATATAAAGCCTGAATGGTTTAGAAGTTTCCTTCTAAAAAAAGATCAGGAAAATTCAAGGTAGACTTGCCGAATGTTGGGTAAGTCCCTCTCTACAGGCTTATGGGAAGACCTGCTACCCAAGGATGGCTGTGTTCTTTATTGTTAAAAGAAATGATTGTGTTCATGAGCTTACAGATGCATTAAGGTGAGGAAGACCTGGATTGGGGTAGTACTAAAGTGAAGGAGAAAAAAAAGTGATGAGAGACATTATGGGCATAAAAGAAATCAAAACCTGATACTTCTGTAAAAAGTCCATGATGAATCCCAAGCTTTCACAGAAAAGGAAAAATTAGAAAGCCTTATTGTATAAGATTTTATGGAACCATAAAAATAATCAGAAGAATTTTTTAATATCCATAGCAGAACTTCCTTACCAAAGCATAAACTGCTTGAGGGCAAATAACCATCTTTTATTTATCTTTATTCTTTCTTCAGCACTTTGCCCAGAGTAGGCATATAATCAGTAATCTTATAATTAAATGTATACTTCCTAATGAGTTTTCCTGGGGGGAATGATGTCCTTATTCCAATGAAGCTGTTACTACTAAAAGCATTTTTAAAACTTCCTCTTTGAGAATTGGCTTCCAAGCCAAAAGCAGTGCTATTTAGAATAGACTCACCAGTGCCAAATTCTCTCTCTTTTCTTTCTTTATGCGAGTGGTTTTGATTTTTGGAAACAACTAAAAGGCATTTAGATTCAGGTCTGCTGAGTGAAATGAGTGATGAATGTTGTTTAACATTCCTATTTTTGGTCAAAATGCAGAACCATAAGATAATGAGTTCTCTCAAATCAATTATAAATTCTTTTAGTATTTATTAAATTTATTAATAGTGTCTACTATGTGCCAGGCACTCTGCTAAATGCTGGACATACAAAGAAAAGCAAAAGATAGTCTCAGTTCTCAAGGAGTACATAGTTCAATGGGAGAGGAAACATGCAAAAAGCTATGTGGCTCACAATTTATCTTTTAATACAGTCCCCCAAGAGAACTTTCACAAACATTTGAGCACTGGCAGAGCCTCTTAAGGAGTTGTCGCAAGTAGGTGAAACAAGCATCATTCTTCTCATTTTACAAATGAGGAAATAGAGGCTCAGTGAGGTTAAATATGCTGAATCTAGTTTTCTTCCCACTACAAAATGCAATCTCCCTATTAAAGAGACAATATCCTTTTGTATGTGTAAATTCTCTTATGTTTGTTAACAAATTAGTCTCATTATTTTGTATTCATGCCTCATGTACCATAAATGGATTATCAATTTTCAGAGGATTAAAATACACCTAGCCAAAACCATACAGAACCTAATTCCTTTTCTTTCCTTTATGATTAAAGTGTTTCAGAATGCACAGCACCTCCAAATCATTGTAAATATCAATTATAATTATACCAGAGATATACATCAGTGCCTATTTATAAGAAACCAGATCCTAAGATTTAGAGTCAAAGGCACTTTATGATGAGCAATCATCTCATCAATCATCTTATTCTAGAAATGGGGCTGAAGGAGACAAAAAGATTAGTTCAAAGTAACATAGGTAATAAGTAGCAGACCTGGTGTGATTGAGGAATTACTGCACACTTTGGAAATGTTAATTTTAATTAATAATTTGCTTTGAAATTTTCTGGAGATTTATTTAGAAGGTGGTTCCTAGAGTGCTACAAAATTAGCTTTTCCAATATATGTCAACAAACATTTCTCCAGTATCTGCTGTATCTAAGGCACTGCTCTAGATTCCAGGGTTAAAATATGTACAGAAACAGAAGACAGATCCTGCCTTCAAGGAGTTTACATTCTAATGGGGGGTGAGGAGGAGAGAGAAAAGAAGTGATAGAAGTATAAATACACAGCACATAAATAAATCAAAGTAATTTCTGGGGATAGGAGGAGAAAGAAAAGAAGTACTAGCAGCCAGAGGTCTCTTTTGTAATTTTGAAGGAAATTAAAGATTTTAAGAGAACAGGGTGAGAAGAAAATAGTTAGGCATGGAGGGACCACCTGTGCAAATGCATAGAAGATAAAAGAAAAGATATCATGTGTGAAGCTCCAGGAAAAATACCCCCCAAAAGGAGGCAATTAGATGGTGCACTGGTCCTAAAGGCAGGAAGATTTGAGTTCCAGTCCTGCTCAAACATTTGCTAGCTGTGTGACCCTGGACAAGTCACTTAAACCCGATTGCCACACAAACAGGAAAAGAAAAGGAAAAAAAATACCAAAAAGGGTAGGTTGGCTAACTTTAGAGTACATAAAGGTTGGACAACTAGGTGGTAAGTAAGTTGTAAAGGTTCTTAAATGCCAAACAGAGAGATTTATAGTTTATCCTACAATTAATGGGAAGCTACAGGTGTTTATTATTGAAGAGGGTGATATGCTCAGAATTGGAATTTTAAAATATTATTTGGAAAGTTTTGTGGAGGATTGACTGGAAGGAAAAGAGACTTGAGATGGGGAATTTATCCCTATCTCAATTTATCACCAATTTATCCTACATTTATCTTTATTTATATGTAGTTTTCATGTAGTCTGTCTCAGTTTGTGAGCTTCAGAGCTTCTTATTTTGGGAGGGTTTTTTTTTTGGTCATTTCTTTATATACCCAGCTTTTAGTACTGGGTTTAGTAACTAGTAGGTGCTTAATAAATGCTTGTTGATTTGATAGTAAGTAGGGTACTATGTGTGGAAGAGGCAGTCAGTTGGGAGTGAGCAGTCCAGTTTGACTTAAATATAGACTTAGGAATACTGGCTGGGTTTTCTAAGTACAGGATAACCCTGTAGAGAAACATTGTATTGAACCAAATACTTAAATGGCCACAATTGTTGCTGTTCAGTTGAGGTTTTCTTGACAAAGACACTGTAGTGGTTTGTTCTTACCTTCTCCAGTTTATTTTCAAAATGGGGAAACTGAGGCAAACACGATTAAGAGATTTCAATAGCTAGTAAGCCTCTGAGAACAGATTTGAATTCAGGAACAAAACTCTTTCTGACAGACTTAGCCTGGCACTCTATGCACTGAGCCCCCTCACTACCAATGCGTATTGTAGTATACAAGAAGCTAAAATTTGATTCACATACCTACGACTATTTCAAAAGTTTCAAAGCAAAATTTAGCAAGTTCAAAGTACTTTCTAGGAAAATAACAGTTTACTAATATGTTCATTTTTAGGATCTAGTAGAAGTTTAATAAAAGAAAAAAGGGAAAGGAATAAAGGAAATAAAAGAAAAAGGATATTTGTAACTGCTTTTCTCCCTCATCTGATTGTTTAAATAAACCTTTACAAAATCATTTAGAATGAGAAAAATGAGAAATAATTACTGAATAAATGCCATGGTGCTTGGCTTTGAGAAAGCTTTATATTACAAAATCTTCTTTTGAAACTTTCATTGTAGTGAAGGAAACAGGACCATAATGATTAAGGGGTTAAGGTTTAGTTAGTGATAGGAGCAACATTAGAATGCAGATCTGAGGCCAGGAATCTTGACATACCTGTAAAGACTTAGCTTACAAAAATAAATCAATCAATCAAGTAATGTTTGTTTCTATTAGAAGAGAACTTTATACTTTATTTTTTAAAAAAATCACCCTGAGATACTTTTAAATGTCATACTCCCCCTGAAGTGCTAGAAATATGCTTTGATTTATACACAATTTTTCAAGGAGAGAACTAGTACATTTATTTATATACTCCTGTCCTCTCACCTTTCCCTGATATTTTATCCTAAAATATGATGGTAGATATCTGGGGTGATAAGACCATAAACCCTAATTGCTGCTGCAGCTGCAATCTTCTAGAATTCTCAATATTCTCTCTACCGGGAGCTTCGTTAGCAGCAGAAAACTCTTTTCAGTCTAAATCAATGAGAATTATTACAAAGGTGCAAACTGTGATTAATCTTTGTACTTTGCCCTCATAAATTTCATAACAAATGTATGTTTGTATATTTATGTGTATGTATCTGTTTATATATATAAATGTATATTTATATATCACCAGATTTATCACTCCTATTATTAAAAATAAACACTTATATAGGTCCAAGACCCATAGATATGGAGTTAGCAGAGACCGCAGAGGCCAATTTATCCAGCATTTTCATTTTACAGATGAAGAATATAAGGTAGACTAATTTAAGGTCACATAGCTAGTGGGTGTGAGAGGCAGGATTTGAACCCAAGTTTTCCATATTCCAATTCTAGCACTATATCTACCATGCTAGAGGCAGCCAGGTGGTACAGTGGATAGAGTATATTCCTAAGTTGCTAAGTTCAAACCTGATCTCAGACACTTAATAACTGTGTGACTCTGGGCAAGTCATTTAACCTTGTTTGTCTGTTTCCTCATCTGTAAAATGAAATGCAGAAGGAAATGGCAAACCATTCCAGTATCTTTGCCAAGAAAATCTCAAATAGGATCACAAAGAGTAGAACACAACTGAAAAATGACTGAACTGAATCCACTATGCCATGCTGTCTCTATGTTCACCCATTAATTTTATTACTCAATTATGGGATATATCATTCTATCTATTCATGCTGTTCAATGTTTTGTTTTCTTTTTATAATTAATATGCATTATCTTTATCAATACTCACTTAAGTGGAAGATGAAGAGGGCAAGGAAGAATTATATGTGTTAATTCCCAAAAGCATTTCACAGAAAATAGAAATTCTAATAACAACTATCAGATTATTGGATATGAAAATGAATACAAAAATCTCCAAAAATTCATACTGACAGACTGACAATCAAAATACAATAATATTTCTCAGGTATTTTGTGCAAACCAAATCACATAAGCTGGGTAGCTTTAACTTTTAAACAACAAAAGTCATACTATTGACAGATTTTTAAATATATAAATATAATATATATCATATCATAAAATATATAAAATAAATATATGTAAATCCTTTTCCATTGGATTTCCATTGGATTATCAGTATATAAGATGATGCTACTTGTTATCAGAGAAAAAATAACCAAAATACTAAAATTCCAAATCCTTTTATGTATAAGCAAAAACCTTAGAATTCCATGAGAAAACAAACTTTTATATTGAAATAAACTATGCACTATCAAGGTGAAACCAGAGATTTAAATGAGTTTCAAAATATTGAAAAATCAACTAGTTGCCAAATATGATAGCAAGTTATATGGGAATATAAAAGAAATATATAAAAAAAAACTTCCAAAGCTTTTATCAGCAGCAAATAGTGACAGGATCTAAAACTGATCAGCTCAGGCTTGGAATTCATTCACATGGAGTATCCTGTAAGTGCCTTCAGTAGAATTTTGGAAAATTTCTTTTCTTTTGTATTAAAAGGAAAAAAGATATCTTTAGGTATTTATCTTCACATAGGAAACATGGTTTGCTATACTAGTTGAGTCTTAGGAAAACCACAGAGAGTTTTATTAAAACTTAGCGTCTGCCAGAAATTGAACACACAAATCAGACATCAGCAAATAATGGATAGTGCCTGTTGATGCCAAAAAAGAACCTGCAGTAAGACTCATCTTCTTAAAATACCTAGGCTTTAGTCATTTAATTCTGTTACTCAGGAATCTTCCTTACTGAGTTCAGTATAAAGCCCAAGAGTTCTTTTTAGTCCGATCGTCAAAGTCTTTTACAATTTGGCCCAATTTTTGTTTTTCCAAATTCCCTTAAATGATGCTTACACTGTAACAAAACTGGTATACTAAGAATTGTACAGTATGAGAATTAGAAGTGGGTCCAAATAGGAATTCCCTAGACATAATGACTTTCCGTCCATCCCAACACCTGCCCTCATATTTATTTGGAGACTTTAATATCTATCCTTACATCTTTTATAACACTCCAGCCTCCAATCCCTACCAAAGAGGTAAACCTTAATCCCACTCCATCTGGTCTGCTATAGAAACATGCCTATTCTATCAATCCAATCTCACTCATCTTTAAACTTTATATACTGGCTCTTCCTCCATTGCCTAAAATACATGAGTAGGTCAGAACATCAGAGATTTAGAACTTGAAGGGACCTTAGAAGCCATTCAGGTTCCTACCCCTCATGTGACACAAGAGGAAACAGAAGACAAGGAAGGTTTAGGGATTTGCCCATGCTTTTTCATATATCTGTGATAATATAACTCACAAGAAATGACTGAGGTGAAATTTTAACCTCAGACACTGATACTTACTAGTTGTGTTCCCCTGCAGAAGTTATTTAACCTCAGATACTTTGCCCCCCCCAAAAAAAAAAATTCCACCCTGGTGGAATAGGCAGTGTGTTCTGTTCTGGCTTGGATAGGGCATAAATTGTTTGAATAGATTGCCCAAAGCTGATGGTGGTCTGGGTATAGAGATAGTCTCCTGTCCAAGAGTGACATGGTATCACTCCCAGTCCCTCTTTGAACACCTCTTTTAAAGGTATATAAACTGTGAGCCTGTCTTTGGTCTAAGAGAGAGATGGCCAAATAACCATCCTTTTATTAATAACATACTTACCTTATTAATAAAATGATTAAGTACTTAGAAACTATGTCTCTCTAACTTTTTTAATCATCATACTCTACTTGAAGGATCACTACTTTGTTCTGCCAGGTCTTCAAAGTTTACTCATATTTATCTTCTTCCTTTCACAGCCAAAGGGAGAAAAAGCCACTTATATTCATTGCCTTCACTTTCTCTTCTCACACCCATTTCTCATCCTCTTGTAGTCTGGTTTCCCCCTCATCACTTGAACTTATTCTAAGATTACCCAGGATTGGTATCCTCCATGGATGTCCAGTGACCTTTTCTCAATCTTCATCCTTTCAGTTCTTTTTTTTGCCCTTTTTGACATGGTTGACCAGCCCCAACCCCAAGATATCCTCTGCTGCCCAGGTTTCTCTAACTAAATTTTTTCTAGTCACGTTTATAAAATTATTATATGAGTTGAATAAGAGGAAGAACTGTTTAATTTTGACCCAACAATTCAAAAGCCTAGAATAATATCTTGCATGTAGTAGGTGTTCAGTATAAGATGTTAAATTAAATTTCCCACTAGCCATGCCATGTTCTCACCACCTTGAGTGCCCTTCTCTGCTCCCTCTACTTACTTTAATTCTTCCCAACCTTTAAAATCCAGCTCAAGTTTCACCTCCTTTGTGAACAGCCTCCCTCGAACATTTTCATCTTACAGACTATATTGATTTGAATATGAGCCATTTTGTTTTTATTGTTCAGTCATATTAGTTATATCCAAATCTTCATGACCCCATTTGGCAAAGATACTGGAGTGGTTTGCCATTTCCTTCTCCAGGTCATTTTTCAGATAAGGACACTAAGGCAAACAGGATTAAGTGACTTGCCCAGGGTCACATAGCTAATAAGTGTCTGAGGTCAGATTTGAACTCAGGAAGATGATTCCAGCCTAGACATCTATCCATCCCACTATCTAGAGGTCAAATATAGGCCATACCTTTCCCATAATCTAGTTTATATAAATCCTAAATCTGAGTATATATATTTATTTATATCTATCTATATACATATATGTGTATGTGTATATATTTGTATTGTGTATATATATATGTATGTATACTTTTTGTACATGTGTGTTTGTGTATCTTTATGCATGTATTCAAAGAGATTTCATTTTAAGAGAGAGGGTGGCTTGTGTTAAGAGCAATACAGCATAGGTACTATCCTCCCAAGAAGTACAAGAAGTTTGTCTTATGTTTCCTTGTGTCAAGTGGAATCTATCACAGAATATCTTGTGAGTGCTCCTGTAACGTTAACAATGAACTGTCAGCTTCTCAAAGTTTATGCCTTTTTTTGTCTTTGTGGTCCCAAAACTTAGCCCAATACCTGACATATAATATTCAGCCCTAGATACTTGTTAACTGATTTTCAAATTATTAGTAAAAAGTATATAATGAATTGCTGGTCTTGAGAAGTTTTATTCAACATAAAAGAAATTATGTTTGATTGATACCTTCTTTTTTCAGTATAAAGCTTTAACTTCTTGTTTTGTTTTTTATGGTTCTACCAAATTAGACGTCAATCTCCTTTTCCAAATCTCCTTAGGTGAATTCTCCTCCTCAGCCAAACTGATGTATTTATTGTCTTCTGACTATGCTATATATATTCTCCAGAACAAAAATACATGGATTAAGTTTTCTGAAAGAAAATGCTTAGACAGCATACATTTTTTAATACCTACTATGTGTTAAGTATTATGCTGAGCTTCAGAGATACAAAGAAAGGCAAGGCAATCTTCAAAAAAGCTTCCTAAGGGGACTATAGTCCAGTGGAGAAGGTAATATACTAACAAATATATAAAAATAAGCTATATACAGGATAAAGAGGAAATAATCAGCAGAGGTGCTAGAATTAGGAGGAGTTTAAAGATGGGTTCCCATAGAAGCTGGGGCTTGAAAGAAGGCATAGATGAGTAGGGAGAGCATTCAATACAAAGAGGAGAGCTTAAGAAAATGCCCACAGTCAAGCAATAAATGAATACATCTCTTGCTAAGAACTTTTACAACCTGTTGAAATTAAGATAGAGAAGGGTCAAACCAAGCAAGTGCAAGTGGACTGGACCCCCACTTTAAGTAGTAATCCTTCAAACAGGGCTTCTTAGTCAAAGTCTGAGAACTTGTTTTTTAAACTATTTTTGATAGCTGTATTTCAGTATATTTGGTTTGGTTTTTTTGTTGTTTTTGTTTTTGTTTTTGTAATTCTAAGTATTTTATTTTATGCATTTAACAACATTAAGGCATAAGTTTTTTCAAATTGTCGAATAGTCCAGAATACCCACAAAAAAAAGTGAATAATCCCTTCTTCAGAAGTCTGAAAAAATAAAATCTTATTTCAAGTGCCATGGGACAGTTCCTAATTAAAGGATCCTTAAAAGATAGAATCCTTTTTGTAATGCAAACAGTCATTTCCTAATTCCTTCATTCTGAAAAATATGTATATTCACATATATTAGATATCCTCAAGACTAGGCTCATCTGTAATCTTTGAACAAACACATTCCAATGTTTTAAGGGTGGTCTGTTTTCGTTGGAATCCACAAAACCCCTGTACCAAACAAAAAGAACTGTTTCCACAGATTTTTGTTTCAAGAAACTTCTTAAGAAGCATAGTACAGCCAAAAAATGATTCTTTTCTTGAGAGAACAACCTAAAAGAATGTAAACACTAAAGAGAAAGGAGGAAGGGCAAGAAGTCATCACCAACTGGAAGGCTGCCGATGCTTTTCTGAATTTTGCCAATGAAGTAAGACATGAGACAAAACTTTTTAGAAACTTGCTAACCCACCTGTTTGGCCTCCAAGGTGTTAACATGCAAATTTAGCCTCATTTCTATATTATCATCAGTAAAATAATATAAACAATGCTCAAATGAAGCAGATGTTCCCTAGTTGAAGCAACTCCAAGGGAAATTGTTCAACTGAATAAAATGAAAACTGAAAATGAGCATCCCCACTGGAAAACAGAGGGACCATTTCAGTCTGCTAACAGAGTTCATGTATGTAGGAACTTCCAAGCCAGATTTTCTTCTCTCTGTGGCTTTAAAGTGGGGCATAAAATCTCTGCACATTCAATCCAGACTCACATTGCCTATTAGGCAAAACCTACTGACCACAGGATAACGCAAAGAAAACAGAGCAAATCCATATCAAAGGCCGCCAAGAGTAGTGTGGGAAAGGAGTTTCACAGTTCAAACAGGATGTTCACCCTGTTTCTGGCGATCGCAGTGAATTCTTAACACTCCATTCCAAGATTCTGGCCCATCCAGCACGCTCATGGTGTGCACGCGAGAGCTGATAAAGCTGAAGGGATTTGTTCCACATTCCAGAGACCTTCTTCAGAGCACACAGTCCTGCTGTGAAAGAGATGGTCTCCCAGCTTGGGCCAAGTCCCCAGTGCTATGAGATACAGCCAGAAACACACACATAAAATAAAGAGCAGGACCTGGAAGCATCATAGTATGGGTGGCAATATAATCCTCATTTTGTTCACTCAAGGGACACATCAGGATTTTTTGCTTTTTTTTTTTCCATTTTTTAACAAAATGCAGTTAGAATCCCGCTGGTTTTGCCATAGTTCCATTAATTCAGCCTACATTTCTTTATTGTAGGATTGGGCAAAACAAGTCTCGGTGACATTAATACATGCAAATAGGATTTGTAAGAGCAAAGGGCTAGGAGTCTATAGACTAGAATTCCAGCTGTGGCTCAGTTGCTAACTGACTGTTTAACTTTAATCAGCTACAGTAGAGTAGCAAGAACACTGGTTATGGTCCTGTCACTCACTGCCTGGGAATGTTTTAGCCAGACACCACTTCTATGAACCTCAATTTCTTCATTTGTAAAGTAAGAAAATTAGACTAGATGATCCCTGAAGCTCTAAATCTTATAATCATAAGTCACAGAACCATTCTTCCTCATAGTCTTCACCCATTTTTAGATGCAGATTTATAGGTAGAATTATATCTAGCTATGTAGGTAATACACACACACATATATATGCACATGTATATATATATATATATATATATATATATATATATATATATGTGTGTGTGTGTGTGTGTGTGTGTATGTGTGTGTGTACATGAACATGTATATGCGACATAAGGCCAAAGAGAATGTCATAGTCAAGCAATGAATAATTGGATTACTTGGTAACAAACTTCACTCAAAAGATGTTCTGTTTCCAGAGCCTGTGTCAAACCAGATAAGTGTTAACTTGTGTGTGTGTGTGTGTGTGTGTGTGTGTGTGTGTGTGTGTGTGTGTGTGTACAGAGGCAGCATAGTATAGTAGAGGGAGCTGACTTCCAAACCAGGAAGGACCGAGTCCAGGTCTCATCTTTGACATTTATTGTTTGCACAGGGTGGTGGGCAAATGACTTGACTCATTGTTTTAGGCAACTTATTGAGATTCCTCCTACCACTCTAACTGCTTTTTCTCTGTCTCTTTTACTGGCTTTTCTTTCAGATCATGTCCCTAAGCTATCCCTTCGAGATTCAGTCCTGGACCTTCTTCTCTTCTCCCTCTATACTGCTTCACTTGGTGAGGTCATCAGCTCTTAGAGATTTAAGTACTATCTTAATACTTAAGTAGAGTAACTAGGTGGCACAGTATTAGACCTGACATCAGGAAGACTCATCTTCCTGTGGTCAAACTTGACCTCAAATTATTAGTTCTGTGACAAGTACCTTAAACCTGCTTGCCTCAGTTCCTCATCTGTAAAAATTAGCTGGAGAATGAAATGTCAGAGCTTCAGTATCTCCAGATCACAAAGAATTGGATACAATTGAAAACAAAAACAATGCTGAGATTACATATCTATCTATCTTTCCCCAGTCTTTCTGCTGACTTCCTATTTTCTATCTCTAGCTGTCTTAAAACTTCTGAAAATTAACGTTCATCTTAAACTCAATATGTCCAAAAGATAAATCATTATCTTTACCCCTAATCCCTCCTTTCTGTTATATTCCTGTTACTATAGAGCAGCAGCATTCTTCTAGTTCCTTGGCTCCCAACCTAGGAATCATCTTGCTTTTATTATTTCTCATCCTCTATATCTAAACTGTTGCCCAGGACTGTCAACCTCACCTTTACAACATCTCTTAAACATATCTCCTTCTCTCCTCTGACACTGCCATTGTTCTAATGCAGGTCCTCATCCTCTCATACCTAGATTATTGGAATATCCACTGGTGGGACCTTGGACCTCAGTCCATCTTCTATTCCAAAGGAATTTTCCTAAAGAGTTGGTACAACCATGTCATTACTCCTACTCACTAAATTCTACTGGCTCCTCTTGCTTCCAGGAGCAAATACAAAATGCTATGGCATTCAGAAGTCCTTCATAACCTAAGTCCCTCCTATCTTCCTGGGTTTTTTTTTTTTTATCTTATTGCCTAATACGAATTTTTCAATCAAGTGACACTGGCCTCCTGGCTATTCCACAAACACGACACTCCATTCTTCACTTCCAAGTAATTTTGTCTGGCTGTCATACATATCTGGGACACTCTCCCTTCTCTACTCAGACTATTAACCTTCCTGGCTTCCTTTAAATACCACCCAAAATCCTGCCTTTTAAAGGAAACCTATCCCAAACCCTCTTTATTCTCGTGCCTTCTCTCTCTTAATTATTTCCCATTTATCCTCTACATAACTTGTTTTGTATATTTGTTTGCATGTTGTCTCCCCATTAGATTGTAAGCTCCTTGGGGCAGCATCAGCTCTGAAATCAGGAGGAACTGAGTTCAAATCTGGTCTCAGACACTTAACACTTCTAGCTGTGTGACCCTGGACAAATCACTTAACCCCAATTGTATCTGGAAAAAAAAAAGAAGAAGAAAGAAAAAAAGAAAGAAAAGATTGTAATCTCCTTGAGGGCAGAGGCTCTTTTTTTGCCTCTTTTTGATTCCCAGAATTTACCATAGTGAATGGCACATTGAGGGGAAAAAAAGTGCTACCTAATAAAGTTCTTACAAAGAATTCCTCATCCCATCAAAATCATCAACTCAGTCCTCACTGTTGTCCTACAGTTATACCAACTTTCTTTTCTTCACAGATTTGTGACCAAAAGGGAGTAAAATTGTTATAGGCATTCTCATCTCTGCCTTTCGACAATTCAGTTCAGCACTTAAGAAACTATTGCGTGTGATAGAGTAGTATATCAGAAGGAGAAACAAAATTATAGGAACTATGGCCTCTATCTTTATTACAGTTTATAGTTTTATGATGGAATAAGAAACACAAGTAACTATATAATACACCATATCCTATAACAGATGCATTAAAATAAGGTTTGTAACAAAATACTATGTGGTAAACAAGACATGGAGATTGAACAGCCCAAAACATGTTAGATGTTAGTTCAGTGGGGCTAGGGCAGGAAAGGAGCAATGTTAAATAAGACAGGGAAGCTAGGAAGGAACTAGGTTTTAGAGAATTTTGAATGCTAGACAAAGGACTTTGACCTTAATCTGTAAGGCTGTAAAGAGAGATTTTTGAACAAAGGTGTATGCATGAAAGATTTTTGTGGTTTTTACCATGAAGGAAGGGTAGGAGGAGACTACAAACTAAGGCAGATGGATCTGTTAATTGATTATTTTAATGGTCTAGGCAAAAAGGGTCTATCCTAGTATGGCAGAAGTGATAACAGAGCAGAGAGGATAAGATAGACAGAACCATTGAGTGACGAAACACTGGAAAAAGCTAAAGAGAATGCCAAGCTTTTGAATGTGGAATAGGGTGAAGGGTAGGACCAATGAGAGAAATTGTGTAAAAAGGTATAAAAAAAAAAAAGAATGAACTCAATAATTGGTATTGAGTATGCAACACATGGGGAAGGATCCAAAAAAAAATATGACAAAGGCTCAGCCTTTAGCAAGCTTACAGTTTTGTTGGGAACCTGGGCCTAAGTGTTGTGTAAGGTTAACTATCAATTCAAAATAGAAGAAATGGCAACCAAGCCAAAAACAGTTGTACTTGCATTGTTGTGGGAGCCTCTTCTACCAATTCAGATCATAATCTGTTCCTATTCCCTAGTCTTAGAGCACTGCACAGCTAGGACATGCCTGAAGTGATTTTTGACCTAGGTTTTCCAAACTCTAGAACTCTAATCACTATGATCTTCTACTTCTCAAATTACTGTCCAATTAAAGCCAAAAAAAATCACTATAAAAATTGAATGGATGGGTGAGATCAATATAAAGACAAAATAAAGATTATGGAGTGAATGCAACAGAAGCTAATCAAGAGCTGGGGTTAGAGTTTGGAGGAGGGAGATGTTGGCTTCCTCTCAGTACAAAGACAAATCAAACTAAATTTCTAAACACAAAGTCTAATCTCAATTTCAGTACTTTTATTATTAATTTCCCTTTCCATCTAATTAGAATGAAAGCATTTTGAAAGACTGAAACTTTATTTCTTTTGGTTTATATTTATATTCATACCTCTTAACAGTCCTTTAGAAATGTTCTGTCTTTCAATTTATCTATCAGCTGTCAATTAATCTATCATCTATAAGACTGTCAACTGTTAGTCAATCAGTTTTTCAACCAATCTATCATTTAGCTAATCTGTCTACCTTACTATCAATATATCATCTATCTAATCTACCTCCCTACCTATCATTTATCTCTTTTGTATCAGTCATTGTCAGCTATCACCATTTCTTCTTGATAATTTTTCCTCCCTTGGGTTCCATAACACCATTTTCCCCCTGTTTTTTCTTATATCTCTCTGATCATTTCTTCCTCCTCCCTTCTCTTATGAAAGGCATTTTTATATTCCCCTCTCTCTGTCTAACACCTCACAATGTTCTCCCTACGCTGCATATGTAGGTGACTATGAGAAGCTAGCTGTACCTAGCAGTAACAGTAAGAAGGAATAAGAGATGGTTAACTAAGTCAGTTGTTGTTGCTAAAAGTAGTCAAGAGTTCCTGTGTTAAGCTTGAAACGTGAATGAAGAGATTGTGGATTTTGACCCCTATCATGGAAAGGAATCTCCATTTTAGACGCTTAGATCAATTCTTTTCATGTTAGGAGCTCCTCTAAGAGGAATGAGATAGGAATATAAAGCAGCAGAGGATTATCTCCTTCCAGCTTCAGCCTGCCTCTTTAGAGTTTGCCATTTCACAGAATTCAGTTTTAATTGTTTTTATGTTTGTTCATTTTGCTTTTGCTTATTTTCATTGTTGCAATTATTTTGGCATTTCATTTTCCTGATTCTGCTTACTTTATTTTGATACAGTTTCCATAAGTCTTCTTCTTAGTGTTTATATTGGCTGTTTATTACAGCACAATAATATTCTTTTTCATTTATATACTATAGCTTGTCTTTCCATTTCCCAATTATTTGGCATCTACTATGTTTCCATTTCTTTGCTTCTTCAAAAAGTTTTGCTATAAATATTTGCTGTATATGGGCCCTTTTTTCTTATCATTGATTTTATTGGGGTATATGCCCAGCACTGGAATCTTTGAGCCTAAGAGTATGGACATTTAGTCATTTTCTTAGCATAAATACAATGCTTTTTAGAATGTTTAAATCAATTCACAGATATACTAACAATACATCAATATGTCTTTTTTTCCCCACTACCCTTCCAAATGGTGACTGTTCTCATCTTTGGCAACTGGTCGGGTGTAAGGTGAAACCTTAGAGTTGTTTTGATTCACAAGCAATGTGATGAATTTGGTGCATTTTTATGTGATTGTTACCAGTTCGCAATTCTTATGACCCCTTATGTATGGGAGAATGACTTTTCAAGATCTTCATTATGACTTCTGGGTCTGACTTCTTGAATCACTAAGCTGCTTTTTTCCCTTTCTCCAGATTTCCCTTTTCCATATCTACTTTCCTTTCAAGACCTTGAGGAGTTAGCAATATTTTGGCATTAGTAGTTTGAGTCAAATGAGAGTGTGTGGTTGCCATACAAAATCCTATGCAAACTATGAAGGCATATCACTGTTCTCTGACTGTTACAGACAGCTGTGGCTGGATAGTTAGAGCCAGATGTTCATCAATTAAATCAAGTTAGTCTCTCTTTCATCATTAACTGTACCATTATTTGTTAAATGTCAACATTTGAATTGACCTTCAATTGATTATTCTTGGGTCTCACACCAGCAACAGAACAGTGGAAGAGCTGATCCTCTCAGGGGACAATGAGCTTGTGCCCAGAACCCTGCAGAATTAGAAATCTGCATCATTTGCACTTTTCCAAGGGGTGGGGGAGAAGTTGATTAGAGATTCTCAGTAACCTTAAGATCCAAAATAATCAGTGCCTGACATCCTGAGAATGCATTTGCTGTGTAAAGGTAATCCCAGCTTCTCTTGGAGAGTAGTCATTTAAAATAATAAATAATCATTTACTAAGTGCTATGTGCCAAGAACTGTGCTAAGGGATGGGTATACAGAGATAGGACTCAAAGAATTTACATTCTAATGAAGGAAACAATGTGTAAATAACTGAGTACATGTAAGATATATGAAGGATAGATAGAAAGTAACCTCATCTTCTTTATAAAAATAACAGAATGATGCTAAGGAAAACTAGACTGAAGAAAATGCGACTAGAAAAGAACCAAGCAGAATCTGGTAATTTGGCCACCTAGAAGCCTGCACATGATGAAAGCTGGCAATTATGAGTGGAAAATGAATTGTGGCCCCATGAGAGATTAAGCTACTCTCCAAACAATTGGAAAGTGTGCCCCAAAATCACTAGGATTAGCACAACATAAGTATTTAATAATAATTTGTACCTATTAATAGTTCAACCAATACTCACATGCTATGTGGGAGATTTGGGACTTCTCTAATCTTATTTAAAATGAGGTAAGGCATCCTAATGGCCCCTGCTCAGTAAAGCTCTTGGAAAATATTTACTTTGAAACTCTTTCAGAACCTCTCTTGTAAACAGGAGATCCTGTAGGGTCACACTTCAGTGTCAAAGGCCACTATTGTTTCAGTAATAGTAAACAGGCTTTACAAGGGAAGAGTCTGCTAGTGCCAAACAGTCAACTCTATATTACAAAGCCTTGAGCAAGATGCCTGAAAAAGAGAGGAAAATAAAGAACAGTCTCTCACTAACCTCTCCAGACTTGTAAGTACTCTCCTCCTCCCCTCTTAGAAGAAAATTTCCCAGTCAGGAAATAGCATCATCCCACCATTGTCCACTCCTTTACAATGACATGCATTAGATTGAATTTTTTGTTTAAATGTGATAGCCAAATTTGAGTCTCTGCTTGCCTAAAGCCCTGAAAAAGGCATGAATAAGATATTGGACTTTTATTTTCAATGTTTTAATTCATCAAATAGGATTTTTAATGATTGTTGATTTCCTACCATCAGTCTCCCACCCCGCCTTGACTACCCCAACTGATTCAAACATCAATGTAAAAATCCACAGAACTCCTCTGGGATGGTTTCCTGTTAAAAGGACTGGAACATTTTCATTCTGTGTGGAATATAGCTTTTATTATAAGAGTTTTTCCCCTAGTTATAAAGGCAGCAATTGTTAGCTGTTATTGGGAAATGTAATTTATATTCCAAACTTGAGTCAGAATATGTAAAGAATTAAGCCTTGGTACAAGGATCCAGGAAACAATGGTTTGTACTTAGCCCAAATCTGCTATAAATGAGAATTAGAGTAACACTGGACACAGTTTAAATCTCCTCATCCTTCCCCCACTCAAACCCTACCCCCACCTCCAATGTTCTTTTATTGGAAGCCTGAGGAGAAGATAGCTGAGTTCTTTGTGCTGTGGGAGGTGGTAAATATAGGAATGATAGCACTTTGCCTGTATGAGAACTGCTAACATGCTGAGAATAATGTGAAAGACTGAACTTTGATCATCCAAGCATTTTTTTTTAAAGAGGGACAGTTTCCAGAGTCAGTCTGGCTTTGATCATGAAAAGAGGAAAGTCAGCCAATGGGAAAAAATGGCTGTGTCTCTCAATAGTTACCGGTGCCTGGAGCCCTTGGAGACCCAGAGATCTTAGTACTTAGGAAATAACTGTTGAAGTTTGAGCCACTGCATCACATCTGTTTTAGTGTGGCCAACCCAGCCAGATGTAAATGATCTACAGACGATTTAATAAATTGTAATTAAAGTTCTTGGCCCCTTATATTGAACAAAAACAGCCTTCGATCAGGAGAAGGGCAGATTTATTGGAACTAGGTTGGGTTTCCTTTAAATCACAATTTAAATTGCTATTCAAGACTAGATTTAATTGTTTTCAACCAAAAAGGACTTTCTGGTCATTTGTCATATAACCTCAATACTTGTTCTTCACAACCTAGAGATAGATGCAGATGTAATTTTTAGAAGGAACAGACTGTACATTTTAAAAGCACTAATTCTTTCTGCCCCCTCCTTTTTCCTTAAGATTAATTTTGCATCTACAACATATTAGAAAACTAAACAATGGTTTGTTTATTTTATTTGCAAAAAACATTTGAAGCAGATTCTTTTGAAGTCACTGCTTCAAAATCTCCAATTCAATAACTGATTTATGAGTCTATTGATGATCTTTTGCCAATTTTGGGAGAACCATCACTCCCCTTCTAAAAAAATTATATTATTTAACTAAAACAATAAATGCATATTTTCTTATTTTTCTTAACAGCAAACATATTTTATATTTTACAAAGTAAATATATACAATGCAACATTAAACTTTTAATCACAAATGTAAATACTTTTTTTAATTTTTATTATTATTAGGAATAAAGAGAGGCCAGACGTGTTTTCATTGGTATAGGGTAACTCCAAGTAATGATACACTTACAACCAATGCAGATGGCTACTAATCTTAGTATTATATAGTTGCTTATAGTACAAAGAGGTTAAAATTTGCCCAAAAGTTACATGGATTGTATATGTCCTAGTTAGAAGTTGAAACCAGTTCTTTCTGGCTTCAAAACTGCTTCTATATCCTTGCTGCTAGCTTTTCTATCCCTACTACTATTATTAACAAAGACAATAAGCTCTCAGCTAACAGACCAGTATGAAAAGTCAACTCTAGAATATCATAGACAATAAGTGCTTGTCAATTGATTGACTGAAATCTATCTTTTACTTAATCTAGAAACCATCTTTCCTGCTTTTTTAATTCCCAAACTATTTATCAATTTATGATAACTTTTCAAACTATGAAAAACTTCTTTCTATATCTGAAGTTACCATTGTTAAAAGATGTTAAAATTTTAAGTGTTGTATTATCTCATGATAAAGTGATTTGTGCATACTCAATATAGTGACTATGTTGAACATTTCTTAAATGGTGTGACCTTAGAGTTGATATTTGTATTCTATTTGACATTACAGAGGAATAGACTGAAGAATTCCACATCTTGCCCAATTGATCCCTGATCATTAAAGATTGATCCTAGTTCTAGTGTTGAGAATATTGGCTCCCCAAAATCAGCTGAAAATAGAGCATGGCCTGTGGTGAACTGTTTATAAAATCCACATGGCTTAAATGAAAACTGTACATTTAAGCAACTTCTAGTTCACAAAAGACCTATACATTTCCAGAATATCTCCCCCTCAACTTATAGAATCCCCACAACTGAGCAGTTGGCAAAGTTCTGTTTCCTACTACTGGCATGGTTCCCACGAAAACTACCCTCCCAATGGAGCCGTGGGTCCCCAGCAAAGCCACTCTAGCAATTTGGAAAAGGTACTTCTTTAGAATTCTAGGTATATATTTATAATATCATCCCACTTTGAAACTACAAATTTTGTATCATTACACTGAGGGATGTGTGATTTCCTTGGTGCTAGGACAGCCTATGTGGAAACTCTTTCTCTACTAATGCAAATCACAAATGGCCTATAATTTATAGCCTTATAGAGTTGCCTGTAAAGTTAAATGGCTTGTTCATTGTCATAAGTTTGAGAGGAAGGACTTGAATTTGGGTCTTCCTAATTCTGGATCCAGAATACTATCCATTACACCACGCCATTAATAAGGTTCCGTCTTATTAAGATTACAATTCAGCCAAATGGAGCTTCCATAAGTGTGTTTTAGCTTACAAACTTTTTTTTTTTTTTTTTTATCATTGTTCAAGTGGAGAAAACTGAGTTCCAAAACCCAAGTCATCTACATGTAAGGAACTTTTTGAACAAAACTTTAATTTCTATACCATAATTCATTCACAGTATCCGATTTACCATCCTCGCCTAAGTGTAGGTAGTCACAGATGAAGAGTATAGTTGTTTCTTGCCACACATAGGTTAGATTTTTTATATAAAAACACACAAAAAAAGCTTTTCATAAAAACATCTTCAGGCTGTTTGAAAAAAAAAAAAGCTCACTTCTTTGAAAAGTTATTGCTTTTTTTTTTTTAATCCATTAGAATCTGAGCTTTTGATGAAATGCAGTCAGATAACCCAAAGAAACCCCTAACATCTTTCTGGTGCCTGTGTTCTGGGCAGTTGAGGTTGTTTGTTAAGTAAGAAACTTGTTTAGATATGACCCCAAGTTAAATTCATTAGATATGTAACTCTAGCCAAAATATTTTAAGTCTTTTGAGCTGGTGTGGTAAATCAGAGCCTTTTGAAGTTCAGTTGGCTACTTTGCTAGGTTGACAAGGCAGTGTTAATGGAAGAAAAGAAATAATACTTAAAAATAAGAAAAATGGATGACATTTCAAGTCCACGTAACTTTTATTGCCTGCGGAAATGAACTGATTCCAAAATTTATGTCAGCCTATACATGATGGTGTCATCCACTATCAGAAAAGGGACCTAGAATAATAACAATGGTGCAAGTTGGAGAGGAAATACTATGGATTATTTCAGAAAGCTTATCAGTAGATCTTATCCTATTTTTCATCCCAGTTGCTTTTTTGCCCTTATCAAAGTTAGCATGCTTAATTTCGTTGTACAATATGTTTATATAATGATAGATTCCTCACACTGGTGAGAAAGGATTGGATTTTTTTAAGCCTTCCAACTGCAAAAGTTGAGCTAATAAATAACTTCTTTCTAACTTTACATTGACATGGTACAATAGTGATATTCCAAAAATCTAATGAACCTCCAATCCAAGTAAGTTATGTGGATCATTCACAATAGGATGTCACATGAAATATCTCCCCTTTCACACTTTCCCTTTACTGATGATTACAGCCTGCTATATATTAAGAACATTTTTCATTTAAAAAATATTCATGTTTTTTTTTAATTGGACTATCTGCCAGGGAGAGGGTGGAGGGAAGGAGGGGAAAAGTTGGAACAGAAGGTTTTTGCAAGGCTACCCATGCATTTGTTTTGTAAATAAAAAGCTAAAATAAAAAATATATATATTCACATTTATTTCTCACACATTTAGGGAAAACTCCTTTTATTTTTCCTCATTTTCACTTGGAACAATGACACTTCCACAGTGGTAGAGTAGCTAGAATGTTGGTCTTGGAACCTGGGTTCCCATGCACTTTTGACATTAGCAGCCATGTCACTTTGAAAGTCTCAGTCTCCCTCCTTCTACCTAACTCTCCCCCGCTCCATTTTTTTCTCCCACTCTCTCCCTCTCTCCCCCCCCCAGAAATCATATATAAGGCTAAAAAATAGTTTTTTCACCTGCAGGAAATAATAATACTCATAGTACCTACCTATAGACACTCACATAGTGATGTGCTGGTAAATGTTTAATAACCAGCTTTCTGGGAGAAGGGGTAGGAATGATATACTTTTAGTTTTTTCCACAGTCAGGATTAAATGACTTGTCCAGTATAACATACTTAATAATCATCTAAAGTCAGATTTTAACCCAGGTCCTCCAGGACTGTTACTCTATCTACTTGGCTGTCTAGCTGCTGAAGAATGATATACTTTTAAGTTTATTCTGAATTATTAATATTTTCTCTATCACTTTCTTAAGTCTGTACAATCAATAGAACAATAAATCAAAGCTTAATTTGTAATGTTTGCCAACTTGAGAGGTGTAAATGCTCATGTTGAAAATTTAACAATTGGCTCTCACTAGCTGGTTTATGCTGGCTCCTGCACACCCCTGGGCTCACATGAGATGAAGCCTGTAATATGCTTTATAGTCATTTGAGTGCTAAATCAACGTCCAAAAAAAAAGAGCAATGGGGCCTCTTAGAATTTTTATGTAATGGTTGAAAATCTACCTCCAAACTTTTATAAAACCACAGTTTGCACACTTTGGAAGAGAAGAGGACAGGATAGGGGAAAGATTTTCTTTTTAGTTTAATTTTAGTTGTTGCATCATCCAGAGGAAAATGTTACTCCTGTAATTATTTTCTTCATTTATCACAAAGCTACCTAATTATTTTTTTAAGCAGCTTTGCATTTTCAACCTTTCTATGGAGTCTGCTGCCTTTCCTTTTAAGTCCTGCTGACTGACATGTGCAAGTCCCCAAAGGTGGAATTTCTGATAGTCTGATAAGTTTGCCTGGTTTTCTTTGAGGAAAAGGTTGAAACAAAGATCTGTAGTGTTCCCCCAACCAGCGGGGGTGGGTTGAGAGAGCTGGAGATTTGGCTGATGTCACTGGGTCCTTAGCAATGAAAACCTCAGAGTAATCCGATATCACTTAAAAGGCTGGTAAAAGGCCCGGCTGAAGGATGCTTGGCAGTGATGTTGCAAAAACAGGAACAAACAGCCAGCTGATTCTTTTGTTTGTTTTCCAAGTGCCTATCAGGCTGATCAGAGACCTCTCTCTGTCCTTGTGGAGCTGCCCCTGTGTGTAACTGTAGAATAAAGCCCTAACTGGCTTTCACTATAAACAAAGACTCAAACAGTCATTTACAAAGGTGATGGATTTCATTAGCGTTTCAGTGTCTTTTGGGGTTTGTGTGCCTTTAATGAGACATAAGGCGGGAGAGGAGAGAGTCAAGGTTTCCCTCATAAAGGCTGGATGGCTCGCCCTTCCATCCGGCCCAATTGGGCTGCCAAACCCTTGCAGATTGGCACTTCCTTTTATTAGAAGCCCTGGCTGCTTGCTGGGGAGATGGCCTCCCTCATTGAGTTAGGCAAACACAAATACTTGTCATTCCAAAACAGAATGCTGGCCCTGGCAAGGTGAGGGCCCAGAGCCGCCCCAACCATATGGTGAGGTAATACACTAGGCAATAGCTGGCCGGGAACCCACCAAGCGGGGCTTCCTTAAGGCAGCAGCTCTGTTTCTGGAATTTAACCTTTCAGTGGAAAAGGTTGCCCCTGAACACTCATTTTTTTTTTAAAGAGATGGATCAATACGGTAACTTCTAGTTAACTAAATAACAAGGCAAACTCAAAATTGACTGTGGGGGTGATTTTATTAAAGACCTCGATTTTGAAGCCTGACTGGGGGGGGCTGGGTGAGTGCTCCCAGCTCCGGTTTATTGGCCCTTTATAAACATCCATGTGGACTCAGCAGAGGGCAACTGGAAAGGGCCCTGTCTGGTTCTGGGGAACATTCCTGGCTGCTCTCCTGCTGGGGACCCTGATTAATGACAGCTGCTCACAGGAGGGACCCAGAGATCCCTGGCTATTTACCTCCATCTGTGGGCAGCATGCACTTTATGGGCATCTGGCTGGAGATAAAACCATTTTCATGATGCAATACTCCGACAGGGAGGCAGCTGGAGAGTTGAGAAGCCCTCGCTGGGGTAAATCCTTCTGGCCTCCTGCCCAAGACAGATTCTGCAGAGCGCCACTGATGCTTTGGGACTTAAGCCACACAGAAGATCGGAAAGGGAGATTATGAGGTTTCTCGAGTTACATAGGATAAAGCTCTTTGTCAGGAAGAAATAATAAAACTGTAGGAATTATGATAGCAATGTCTGAGGCAGTTAAGCAGGCACAGTAATTATTCACTTCGAAACAACCTGAGAGAGATGGTTCATTTTCAGAAGTCAATATTCATCCAGGGGAGATATTTTCAGCTAAGGCTTGGAACAAAAAGATCAGTTTCTCACCTACACAGCAACTTTCAGGAGTGTCCTTATTGGATTTGTCCTTATGGAACCCTATTACATGTCATGGGCTAGTCCTTTGAGCATTATTTTGCTATTATTGAGAATGTGGTGACAGTAGTTAGGGTCTGCATGAAAACAGAAAGATGGTGAAAAAAAATAATTCTAAGCTAAGGGTGGAGCAATATTCTTGCATTGTTTTGCATTATTTTGTAAGGATTTCTAAGAGTGCTTTCCAAATGACATTTTCCCATATTACTTTTTCCCATTTGGGAATTTATTAATTATTTGTCATTAAAAAAAACTTTGTTGTTTTTGGTTAACTTTATTCACCTGTGTTTGAAGTCTTCCCGCCCCCATATCTGATCCAGAGATCTGTTTTCAGAAGTGTTGCAGAGTTCTCTCTAAGGCAAGCATTCCCTCACTTTGGCCCTTAGAAACCCCAAGGAAATTATAATAGGGCTTATCTTTCATCTCCTCATACTCAGAAGTAATTTTGCCCAGAGAAATTCACTGACCCTGGATTGCACAAGGCAACTTCATCATGGAGTGGGGCAATTAAGTTTCTTACATTCCACTCCAGAAGAAAGTGTCATCAGCAAGGTCAGGGATGGAAGGGGCCAAAGTTTCTGCTAAAAATTGCTCTGTGTATGTGTGTCTGTCTGTCTGTCTCTATCTCTCTCCTCCTTAGTAATGGATCTTCAGGTATATCATATCATTGTCATAAGATAAGAGATAAATGTGTGACCAACATGGAGAATCTAGGGCTGATATAGGCAATATTCTTTATTTAAGATGCAAAGATGAGTGAAAGCCATTTGTGTCATTTTCACCAGCATTTTCTCTAATTGCCTCATTTGACATGTCAGCCATCATGTCCTGAGCAACCCTATTTTTGTCATAAAGACTGTCACAATGAAATCTGACGATATAATAGAGTATGTGTGGTATTTTGATTTCTGAAAATCTGAAACTTGAATGAGGCATAAAGGATTTGGCAGTTGTTAAATTTTTTGGACCCAGACAGTGTAACACAATAGCCTTGCAGATGTTCGGTTCATATGATGGGACTTGTTCCCAGATCTCACATCTCAGAACTCTAGATGTAGGAAATGCTTCTGCCTGTAACTGTTTGTTTTCACTGGGGCTGCAGCTGAAATCCTGCATATTCACTTACAGCTGGGCCTTGTTCTCCCTGCAGGAATTACTGAATGGAGAACTGAAAGAGGGACATTTTCGGGAGGACCAATGCCCCCTGGAGGGTAAGTACATAATCTTGCTCCCGCAGCTAGGGAGAAAACTCAAAAGTCCACTTACTTTCCTGTCCAGTAATTTAAAAACATCCGCATGTGTATTCAAAAGTCAGAGTCCTTTTGGAAATTTGGATTGAAACCCTCATCAGCTTTTCAAATAGCCAGTATACCTACATTTAAATCTAAGCAGAGTTAAGAGTGATGCCTTGGTTAAAAATATAGTGTTTGTAACATAAAGATGTTAAATTTAGTGTCAACTTTTTTCTACACAGATATTTATTGTTTTCATTTTAAGGAATTCATTCTTCAAAAGCAGCTTACAACATACTTTAGCAATATTACTTCCCTACATATTTTAGACACACCCCAAAACTCAATTTTTAGAGAATGAAAATTTTGCCTGAATTGTATAAGAATCATTTTCTTGATTTTTACAAATTTGGATGATGTATGATAACAATAAGAACAGTATACTCCTAAATGGAAGGAGTGAAGAATGGGGAGGTGGGGGGGAGTGGGGAATATACTGTTACAAAAACTTTGTGATAATTCATCTGGTATTGTAAGATGATAATACTGTCCTGCCCATATACCATTTTGTTTTCCTTTTCTATCTCTATTCCCTTAACTCCACCCTAGAGGAGGACTCTTGAGAGACAAAATCATATCTTTAGGTGCTGATAAAAAACAATTCTACTGATGGGTTAGGACCATTCTATCTGTATGCCATCCACATAGCAGTGAATGCTATTTGGTAGAGGAGGCTGAAGTTTCCTTTTTTTTAAGATAGTATTTTATTTTTTCAAATATATGTAAAGATAGTTTTCAACATTCATTTTTGTAAGACTTTGTGTTCTAAAATTTATTTTCTCCTTCCTATATCCGCCCCCTGCCCAAGACAGCAAGCAATCTAATATAGGTTAAATATGTGCAATCCTTTCCAATTATTTCCATATTTGTCATGTTGTGCAAGAAAAATCAGACCAAAAAGGGGGAGGAAAAAAAACAACAAGAAAGAAAAAAGCAAATAATTCTAACTCCACAGTTCTTTCTCTAGATAGGATTGGCATTTGATTGCCTTTATTCACAATATTGTTGAGAAAAATCAAGTCCATCCCAATTATCACATAGTCTTGTTGTTATTATGTATAATCTTCTCCTGGTTCTGCTCAGTTCACTCAGCATCAGTTCATATAGGGTTTCAGGCTTTTCTGAAATCAGCCTGCTCATCATTTCTTATAGAGCAATAAATATTCCATTGCCTTCAAATATCATAATTTATTCAGTCATTCACCAACTGATGGGCATTCACTCAATTTCCAATTCTTTGCTACTACAAAAAGAGCTAGTACAAACATTTTTGCACATATGTGTTCTTTTCCCTTTTTTAATATCTTTTTGGGATATAGATCTAGTAGTGAGACTGCTGGATCACAGGGAATATAGTTTCATAACCCTTTGGGCATAGTAAGGAAAACATTTCTTCTCCTTGCTCTTCCTTAGCCTAGCCTCTGGCTTTGAAGGACTAGAGTGAGAGAGATCAAGAAGGTAAGAACACAGATTCATATTTCTGACTCCTGATTTTAAATATGCTGGTCCAGCCAGTAGTTACACCCTTGGAATCTCTGGAAGAATGGTCCTTCCTTAGTCCCCCATGTCATTTATGAATTTTCAATGTAGTTGAATTAATAATTAAACTGGAGAGATTCTATACTCTTCTTACCAGTTTTTCTTTTGGCTTCACAGTGGCCCTTCCTCCTGAGAAAATAGAAGGATGTGAAGGTTACATACAGCCTTTTACTCTAGAAGATGGAGAAAAAGTTGCAAATAAAGACATAAACCGAGGAATGGGAAAGAAGCGGTTAAATATTGATGTATGTTGTGTCTTTATCTGTTTTACTTGTAGTATGTCTCTTTTTTCAGTTCATTAGGTCCTAAGTATATTTAAGATACCTACTAGTCCTCAAATTTGGGTTCCAATTTGACTTTTCAGGAAGGAAATTCTCTTTTATATTCTACCAAATTATAGTGTGTTAAAATATGTGGTGGAATTGACTTTAAATTTGGCAGGTTTGTAGGGGGTAAAGGATCTTGCCATGGAATTTTGCTAATAAGGCTAAAATTGTTTTGCATTACATTAAAATCTTTTTTTAAAAATTCACTATTTTGCTTGGCTTTGCACATTTTGCACTACAGAAGTGATATAAAGTAAACTTTAGCAAACAATTTAGAATTCCTTGGCATGTGCACAAGGTGCCCATTGTAAGGTATTTGGTATTATTGGAATAAAAAATTATTATTTTGCAAGGTAAGCTACAGTTGGGGATAGAAGGGAATGAAAGAATGTTGCTTTTCCTTCTTCCACTTCTATTTCTAAACTTTAAAAAAAAAATTCCATTCAATGATTAACTTTATAGTATGTGATAGATAACCCATTTTCCAGATATTATTAGCAATGTACAGAGTGGAGAATATTAAGTGTGGCACCATGAGACAGAAATTATAAGCCATAGTTCCCTTTCCCCATTTTTCTCCTCACTATGACTTAGTTCTTTAATCCTCTTGAGGCCTCAGTTTTCCATCTGCAAATTGGGAACAATAATCTCAGTGATAACATTGGGACATATGAATCTACATAGCCAAGGTAGAAACTTTTAGAGTAGGTCAGAAAGGGGATTTTCTGCATTCCATCCTGATAAGTTGAAATATTAGCTCCTACCCATAGTGAGAAGGGAGAAGAATTTAGCCCACTGTTTTCTCTGAAGTACTGAGCTTCTAAGGGTTTTCAAACAGCTTTGGCAAAATAAGGAAGGTTTTTCCATAGGAGTATTTAAAATTCTTACTTAAAGTAATGTAAAGCTTAAATTGTAAGCACTAGAAACTTTCCTTCAGACTTTGAAGCTTATTTCCTACAAATGATTAACGGCCTTGCCTTAACATAAAAGCATACAAGTATGCTTCACTACATGCAATAGACATTTTTTGAAAGTTCTGAAAAAACAAGGCTCAGAAGAAATCTTAGTGATCATTCAATCTAATACCCTCATCTTTAACAGATGAGAAAACTCAGGTTACTCAGCAAGTAAGTCAAAGGACATGACCCAAATTCTTTTAATCCACTCCAATGTTTTTGTTGTTGTCATTAAGTTGTTTCAGTCATGTCTTATTCTTTTTGATCCTGTTGGGGTTTTCTTTGAGTACTTTGCCATTTGCTTCTCCAACTCATTTTACAAATGAGCAAACTTTGCCCAAGCTAATAAGAATTTGAGACCAGATTTGAACTCATGAAAATGAATATAGCTTACCAGGTCTGGAATCACTAAGACTCATACAAAATTTTCATAAATGGAGTGATTTTATTAAAATTCTCTAAGGGAAGCAAATAATCTTTTAATCTGTTTTATAAATTTTTTTTTTTTATTTGGATTTTTATATACCATTTCTGCTTAAAGTTAAGTATTTGTTTATAATTAAACAAAATCAGAAAGATATACCAATAAAAAGCACATAAGCATATGCATATCAAAAAATAAATAGGATAAATTATTAAGATTCCTTCTCCCTCTGTCCCATTATGTTCTATAAAACTAGAACAGAAACATGCTTCCATCTTTTGCTACATATAGTAAAGATGTCACATAGTCTATTGAGGATTTTTCACTTTGGATAAAAAGAAATCCTTGTTTTCAGGAACTTCAGTGTGATGTTTCTGTGGAAGATGACAATCGTCAAGAATGGACATTTACCCTGTATGATTTTGACAACAGTGGAAAAGTAACCAAAGAGGTAATATTTATTTTTATCTAGAAAACAGACTGACCACTTGAAAGGACAGACTTTATAACCTTATATGCAGGAACTGGTCAGAATCAACCAAGATTTGGATATGCGGCAACAACAATAATAATAACAATTAATATTTAATGTGGTGCTTACTATGTGCCAGGCACTGCTAAGTGATTAAAATTACTATTTCATTTTATTTTTATAATAATCCTGAGGCACATAACATGCTATTGTTATCATCCCTATTTTACAGAAAAGGAAACTGAGGCAAACAGAGGTTAAGTGAGGTACCCACAGTCACATAGCTTCTAAGTTTCTGAAGCCAGTTTTGAAGTCGGGTCTCCCTGATTCTGGGCTCATCACTTTATCCACCAAGTCACCTATCTGCCCTTAGTATAGTCAAAAGACATCCCAAACATGCTCTAACATAACTGCTGACTTAGTAAACTTTCTTTTCTTTCTCTTCTGTATATACCATGCCCCTCCTCTCCTGATATGTTGCTCTACTTCTCCCTTAGAAAATAATAATTCCATTAGCAGAGCCCTGCCAATGCTTACAAGTCATTTCAGTGGCAAATGTTGAAAGTCCTTTGATTTCTTTTTTCCAGTTTCAGATGGATAAAGTGCTTTTAGGGGAACACCCCAGCATTCTAAATGAACCTGGCATCTATAACATGGGTTTGGTCTACATTTAAGTTAAAAACAAACCTGTGTTGATTTCAAATCTGTGTGAAATTTTAGACACTTAGAAATATGTCATTCCAAAAACAATAGGAATACTTCCCTTTTTTCCTCCCAGTTGTTGGAAATAAATTCAAAGATGAAATTCTATACCTGACTACTAGAGAGATGATGCTAGAGTTCTGTCAGAACTGTTTCAATGAACTGAAAATGAAAAATAAAATGAAAAGGGTGGACATAAGTTTATTGTTTGATTAACATTAAGTTTTTGGTAGTATTTGCTGTTGACTCATTTCACTGAAGTTCCATTTGGGATTTTCTTAGCAAAGATATGGAGTAGTTTGCTATTTCTTTCTCCAACTCATTTTACAGATGAGGAAACTGAGGCAAATAGATTTGATTTGAATTCACAGAGATGAATCTCATGATAAACTCAGCATTTATGTTTTAGAGATAAGATGTTCATTAATTCTGGATACTGATATTTTCTTGCTTTGATCCTTACACAAGGACATGTCCAGCTTGATGCATACTATTTATGAAGTTGTGGATGCTTCAGTTAACCATTCCTCTACCAATAGCAAGACACTTCGAGTGAAACTCACAGTGAGCCCCGAACCTTCCAGCAAGAGGAAGGAGGGCCATCCAGGTAAGTGTGCCTAATTAATGATTGTATTAGTGAACTACCAAAAGTAACTTTTCATTATAAAGCAGTTTTCATTATGTGTCATTTAGATAGAGAAGCTGTTCGATGTAAGACCGAAGGAGAGCACTTGGAAGAAATGAGGATGGCAGACAAGAGATTGTCTGCTCATGTGAGGTAAGACCTGAAAAGTTTGCAGTCTTTTGACCAGAAATTGCCTTGGTCTCATCTCATATGAGGAAAAGTTATAGAAATAGTAGCGAACAAGACTAAGCTTTCATTTTTGGTCATTTTTGGTTGCAAAAGAGTAAAAAATTCCAACACTGGAAAGGTGATGTCCACTAGAAATGGGAGATCAGGTCGTACTTGTTGGTTCATTATGCTTTATATGCAGGAACCAAGGGCTCCATTATTCTTATGAACATGTGGTATCTGACTTAAGCTCAGTCAAATAAACAAATCCCTTCTCTATTGGTTTTTCTCTACCTTTCAAAAAATATCAAAACAAGCTTTTGAGTTGGTTCATTGTTGTGTTCAAAGGGTGATGGCATATGTATTACTATCAGTCTTTTTCAAAGAGTAATACTGTTCTATTTTGAAGTTACACTAAATGAGCAAATATATATACCACTGAGCAAAACATATTTAGAAATACAAAACACTTCTCTTAAATTATTTACTTTCTCCTAGCTTTTCCTTTTATAAGTATTATTCATTTAAAATATCTAAATATAATATAGCATTCAACTATGATACTCCCAAAAATGTTTACAATTTTATCATGTGATTTGTTTCCTGTAAATTACTGATTTCTATTTTAGGCAGTATTGCATGTCTTCTTTATCAGATTGATCCCACTCTTACAACTTCTCTAATTTTCATTTTCTCTCTGACTATTGTTTTTTTTTTCCTACTATTTTTAAGCACACTGAAGTCTCCCCCATCTTGTGTCTCTAAGTCTCCTTTTCAAAGGAATTAACTTGAGAAAGCTGCTGAGTTTGGAGACTTCTAGCAACCTCATCATTCAACTGCAACTACTATCTCCAAAGTTTCCAGTGATCTTAATTTAATCTTTTTCTTCATCTTTCTTGACCTCTCTGCAGAATTTGACATTATTGATTTCCTTCTTCAATGAGTACTTTCTTCTGCCTGAGTTTTCATGATACTATTCTCTCTTGGCTCTTCTCCTATCTCTGATTATACCTTCTAAGTCATTTTTGCTGGATCTGCACCACATCATACTGACTTCTGGAGTCCTCCAATGACCCTCTTCTTATTTTTCTCTAAATTCTTTCAGTTCCAATGAAATTCAGTTATCAACTTGAATAAGTTGAGCCTGTATTTATGCAGCTACTTATTTATTTATTCTAAGACTTTATCTCTTAGGTCTCATTTCTCTCTTGAATTTCAATCCCACCTTAGGCCATATCCAAAATAAAGCATATTATCTTTGCCATCCCCCACCCCAATCTGCGTCTCTTCTGCACTACTTTATTACTATTGAGAATGCTACTATTCTTCCAGTCACCCAGGATCACAATCTCAGTATTATCCTTGATTCTTTGTACTATTCATCCACACAATATACCCAATTGCTTGTGAAATCCTTTTATTTCTAGCTCTATAACATCTCTTGTATTTCTCCCCTTCTTTCTATGACCACCCTAGTTTAAACCCTCATCACCTCTTGCCTGGATTATTACAGTAATTTCCTAATTGCGCTACCTACCTCAAGTCCTCTCCTATCCCATTCCATGCCCTTCCTAGTTGCCAAAGTTCTTTTCCTAAAGAGAATATCTAATAAAGTCATCTCTCTTCTCAATAAATTCATGAAGCTCATTATTCTAGGATCAAATATGAATTGCTCTATTTGTCATTTAAAGCTTTTCATAATTTGACCCCATTCGTGCCAGTGCAGTTTTCTGACACATTACCCCCTTTCATACACTCTATGATCTACTTGTACTGGCCTATTTGTTGTCCTCAGGTCTAACATTCTATCTGCTTTTGCCCTGGAAATCTCCCATGTCTGGAATGTCCTTCTTTCTCATTTCTATCTCTTGGCTTTCCCAACTTCCTCCAAAATTCAACTTATATCCTTTTCAACAAAAGATCTTCCTCATTCTCCCAAATGTTAGTCTTTTCCCCTATAAAGTTTCCTTATATTTACTTTGTATGTACCTTGTATATACTTCTATACATATATAGTTATCCCCATTCAAATATAAGCTTAAGAACAGGGTCCATTTCACTTATTTTGTATCTGTATCCACATCAGTGTATATAATAGTGTTTAATGAATGCTCGTGCACTGCCTATAGAGCACTGAACTTGGCTATAGTTCTTTGTTTCCAGTTCTACTCTTATTAATTAAATGTAGTAATTGACTGAAGATTACTTTCCCTCTCAAAATTAACCCAACTAAATGAAAGCTATTATTACTGTAATGCCTTAATACCTCAATCAGCCCTCTGCTATCCTTAAAGTATAAAGGAAATAATCATTATAATAAATCACATTTATACAACAATTTAAGTTTTTGAAAATCCTTCTTTACTCCTCACCAGTAGTTGTATGGTTGGTAATGGAAATACTATTATCTTTGTCTGACAGATAAAACTCAAAAAAAGGTTAAGAGAACTGAAAATTGTCACACAAATAATAAATATTGGAACTGGGATTCTGAAGCAGGCCTCTTGAGTTCAAGAATGACATCCCTTCCACTTTATCATACAGCCTCTTAAAGATATTTAAGTAGGGATTATGGATGCATGTATATTTTGGGGGTGTTTTTACCTCAATATGGTTTTTGTCTTATAACTAAAATATTCATATTCTATCTATTTTTTAACCCCATAGGAGGCCAAACAATGACCACCATCATTACACCGTGCGTGAACAATACTGTGTTGATGAAAATACTGAAAGAAGGAACCATTACCTTGATCTTGCTGGAATTGAGAACTACACTTCAAAGTTTGGGCCAGGTAGACATTCCAGACTAGACACAAGGAACCTTAAAATATAGATTAATCTTCTTTTGGGGGATCCAGAAGCTAAGCAGTAGAAGGATTTCTAGATCTCCTATAAAACAAAAATTTCATGCTATCATAACTCTTCCAATTTCAGGGAAACTCATGCCCTATTTACTTATTGAATGTGCAAGGTAATTTGAAGAGCTGTATCTTTCCAGCCTCTCTTCCCTATGATTTTGCTGTTGTTTTGGTTCAATCATTAATTCTTTGTGACACTGGAGTAGCTTGCCATTTTCTTTTCCATTGGATTAAGACAAAGGTGACTAACTCACACAGCCAGTGAGTGTCTGAGGTCAGATTTGACCTTATCATTCTATCCACTCAACTTAGTTATGTCCTATTCAAACAGAGTTAAAGTGGGTGACCCAGGCTCACAGAAATAGTAAATATCTGAGACTGGGTTTTGGCCTGAAATCAGACCTAGCATTAAATCTACTGAGCCATCTAACTGACTCCATATAAGTAACATAAAATTATCTACCTCTGATAAAGCATGAATTCATATTCCAACAATTCTCAGTAGAGCAGGACTCTCCATGGGCTACCTGTGGGAAATGGTCAATAGCATACTTCCATCTCAGCTTACAAGGCAACCTGTTGTTTTCTGTTTCAAATAATAATTTTAGCAAATAGGTAAAAGAAAGATCCCATGGAATTTCTATATTCTCCTAAATTTTTCTTTTCAATAAATTATCACAGAAACCCAAAGTCTAAAAGGGATCTCTAATGTATTTGGTACCTGAATAAAGATTTCTTGTACAGCAGATCTAAAAAAACTGTCAACTAGCCATCATCAAGATCATCTACAGTGATGGGTCACTAAGCACCAGCCAAGGCACAACTGATGCAGAGATTATACTGCTTAGTCATTCTTTTAAGGAGAAGTAAAGGATTCTGTTATTTATTTGGGTTCTATGCAATAGAATCCATGCAGCTGGTTGCAGCATGGGCCACTATGGTTGCAGCAGATAGCATGATAGACTTGGCTTTAGGAAGACCTATGTTTACATTCTGTTCAGTTCAATTTCTTTCTTAGACATTAACTGTGTGTCCCCACTTACTCTCCCTCAGCCTCAGTTCCCTCATCTGTAAAGTAAAGATAATAATTAATGCTCTATAAATTGCTAAGTATTGTTATTATTATAATATAATTCAAGTGAACATTTCGGGTAGGAAATAACTAAAACAAACAAATGTGGATGATCATTTGTTAATATGCAACCTGATTTTGAGTTCCAAAACATTTTCATCATGACCTGTTTCTTGAACCAATAAGTTCTATTCTGAAGGGAAATGTTGAAAGGGAACTTGCAGCAAAAGGCTTCCTGCTATGTTCTTATTGGCCTCTTTTCACTCTTTTCTGCTATATTTTGTTAGTCTCTAAAGATCTAAGAAAAGCAAAAGGGAAAAAGCAAAAGGAAATTGTTTTCCTCTAAATAGCATGGAGTGGAAATACTATTGTAGAAATGTTCTTGAAGTATCCTGACCCAGGGATTAGCAAAACAGTGAGGCATAACATCCAAAAAAACACCTAATGGCTTCTAAGTGGATTTTTTTCACCTACTAGAAGTACCAACAGTTTAACTGATCTATCCTGTTTTTCTAACAATGAGTCAGATGAGTGCATTACTTAAGGGGTATTTCCTATTGGATATCTCTTTCATTAATGGTAGAGTTTGTGCATAGATTGGGGGGAGGGCCAAATGAACACTTTAGAAAGAAATGATACCAAAACATTTTAAATTCCTTTAATTTAAGATGTTGGAAGGATATTCAAGAGGCAGTATAGGCAGTAAAGGAACAGCCTAAGAGTTCAGAGATCCTAGATGGAAAACCACCTCTGACACCATTACCTGTGTGATCCAGGGTCAATCACTTAACCTTTTATTACTGCCAAGAAAGTTTCTGAAGCTATAAATTATAGAGTAGGTATTGATCTGCATTGTTGACAGGGAATTCTCCACTCAGAATTTTCTATATTGATAAGCTCATACCAAGTTCAGACCAAAAGAACAAAATAAGAAGATTTGAAAGTAATTCTTTAAATGAAAAAACTTAATTTGCCCAATATTGAATTGTCTGATAAGATCCTTTCCTATATTACTCAAGATAGAATCTGTCTTTAAAAACTCTAATGGTAGTCACAGATGTTCAAAGCCATTTTCAGGCTCTATTTCTTGGCATTTCCATGCCTTAAATCACTTCATTGTTGAAAAGAGGCGTGTCCATCAGAATTTGATCATCCCATAATCTTCTTGTTGCTGTGTACAATATTCTCATGGTTCTGCTCACTTCATCAGTTCATGTAAGTCTTTCCAGGCTTTTCTAAAATCAGCATTTATATAAATAAACATTTATCAAGCACCTTCTATGTGCTAAGCACTGGTTACATGCATTTTCATGCTCCTCTACAGAGGAGACTTAAGAGAGAGACCTTAACCTTCTCTCCCTTTCTATTTGCAGGTTCCCCTCCAGCACAACCCAAACAAGAACACCATGGCAGACCCTCCCATTCCCAAAACAGGTCCCGTTCCCAGGAGTCCGAGGCCCACATAGTGCATCATCGGAGGTCACAGGTGCTTGCTGATTATTCTGTCCCGGCTGCTGACCCTACCCCGAGGGTCTTGGAGATGCAACAAAGATTGAAAGGTCAAGAAAAGCAGTTCTTGAAGTCACCAAAGGGTTCGGGCAAAATGCCAGCCATGGCAGGCGGGAGTGGGAGTGGGAAGCCAGGAAAAGCATTTAACTACTACATGCCTGCTGCACCCTCCCCAGCAGCTCAGGATGTGTACCATCTCCAACAACAGCCACATCCTCACAAGAAGTATCGGCAGAAGGCTAAGGACTCCCACTCCCCTCTGAAAGCCACTCACTCCCAGCCTGCTGTCTTGGAGCATGAGGTGATCAGGGATTTACCCCCTGTCCTAACCAATGAGGGCTACGTCATTCCTGTGATTCAGAGACACGAGCATCATCACCACCACGAACACCACCACCACCACCACTATCACCACTATCATCAGTCCTGAGGCAGGAGCTGAGTTTCACTCAGGAGGCAATCCCAGTGAACTGTGTCTCCAGGAATGGAGTTTAAGACTGGAGAAAGAGAAGGGGCAGCAGGGACTGGGTCAGAAGGGAAAGGAGTATATTCATCTGTTTACTAATTATAGCATTGGGGTCATCTTTCCTTCTGAAATGAAATGTTGGCAAATCCATGCAAAAACAAAAACAAAAATGCTGAATTTGTAATTGCTTTTCACTTAAAAAAAAAAGCCCACCTTACAGATTTGCATAAAAAAATATTCTTTTCTTTTCTATTAAATATTTAGCTCTAGATCTCAGGTGTGGGTACAGCTACAAAGTTGTACCATGATGCTCTACAGAGAGGTCTTTTTAAAAAAATATACTGTAGTCTCATAATGTTTTTAATGAATGCGTTTGAGGCCACTGCCACCTCTCAGTTAGAATGCTGTTTTATGTACTCCATAAAAACCGTATATATATTTGTAGAAAGATAAATTTATATCTGCTTATGTTTATAATTCCAAGATGAGGCCTTCTTTTTGGTAAAAAATAATAATAATAATAATAATCTCTGCTCAGATGATCTTAAGATATTTTCTCACAACTTTGTGGTTATTTTTATTGGTGCTTCCAACCATTTTCTGGGAAGTCGTCAGATGATTGGTAGCTAACCTGTGAGGCGTGTATGTCCAGAGTGAATGTAATGCATTGTAACCTTTAAAATAACTTATTCATTATGAGATCATGATGGTGGTTTGACTAACAGCTTTTTCATGGTCTGCAAAGTTGTGGGTGGTTCCTTTTGATATGTGGTGTCAAGCACTGAACATAGTGAGGGAAAGGCAGTAAGTAGCATGGTGTTGAGTGTTTGCCATTGGTCTGAGTGTTGTTGCTGTTCCTGGGAAAGGAAACTTAGGTGGTTTTCTACCTGAGATCCAGCTACATGAGTCATGTGTCTAGAGAAACGCCAGTAGGACATCATTTCTAATCCTAGCTCTTGCCACAAGCTGGGGGTGCTATCACAGACAACTCATGACTCTTCTGGACCTTGATTTCCTCATCTATAACAGGCTATTATTCTAAGTTACCTTTTGAGTCCCCTCCAGCTTCCTAACTCAGTGACTTAAAGAGATGTTAGATCTGAGTGAAAAAGGAAAAAATGGAGAAAGGTCAACATTATTAATTGCTACCGTTTTATTATGGCAACGATACAACTCTGGCAAACTAAGGAAAAGTAGTCCTCTTTATTTGGGGTATAGCCAACAACTAAGTAGATTCAATAGATGGAGAGTGGAATTGTAGTAGAGAAATGGGTGATTTTGGAAATGGAAGGAGCAGAAGGGGGTAGGATCAGTGGATTGGAGGAAGGATTCTGGTCCTAGTTTGAGGATCCTGAACTCTATTTATTTGTGCCTCAGTTTACTGATCTCTAAAATAGGCATCTCCCACATTGGAAGGATAGTGTATGGATTTTATTGTGAGTCAGTCACGTGAAGAGTAGAGAATAGCATGATATTAACTGGAAGTATTGTTGTAACTATGACAACTATTTTCTGAGTTGAGAAAATGAACATTTTTAACTCCTATATCCCCGCCAAACTACCTTCTTAACAGTTAAGTCACCTTTTTAAATTAAAAAAAGGCTGAAAGATTTGGGATGCACTACCCAAGAGTTAGGCAGGACCTTGAATAAATTTTAATGTTCTGCAGTGTAAGGTAAGCAATTGAGACTCATGGTTCTGGTGAAGGTGGGGAAGCGTACAGGATACACTAGTGGAAAGATCAGAGATATGTTGTTTGGGTTTGTTAGGGTTTGTTTTGGGGGATGGGTTACTTGTGAATTTGTATATCTGACAATGTATTTGCTTTCTTAACATTGTATTGGTATAATAATAAGCAACATTTCATTGGATTTTTTCAGATGTCATAATAAAGTGTGTGACTTTATAATATTATACACTACTTTAAAAGCAAGCTTTTCCTCATATATACAGTCCATATATATCTATGTCAATGTATGATTATAGATATATAGATATGCACACAGTATATATATGCACTTGCTATATAGAGAGCATATCTATCTGTATATATACATTTATATAAAAAAGAAAAATTAATATATATATATACATACACACATGACTCCATATTTATGGATAAAGTTATATCTTTTCCATTATGCTGCTCTCAAAGAAAAACTGAATTCTAAAGTAGATTAATGATAGAGGGAACAAGTTCTATACCATTGCCTCAAGTTAGAGAGACCAAGTTGTAAATGAGAATTTTGGATCTTTGTAAATAGAAGTTTGGTTGTTGGAGCAAAGCAAGCCCCTACTTTCTTCTAGGCACTTACTCCTATTGCTCTCCCATTTAATAGATTTTTGTAATTATGTTCAACATGAAAAGTAATTGGTTTCCCCTTCCACAATCTGAGGCCATAATTGACTCACACAGAAAGGGAAGTGGAGAACTGAGGGAATTATCTGGCTCACTCAATCCCCAAACATCTTTTTTTTGTCTTAGCTATCTAAATGTATCAAGGCAAAAAGCCACTAGGCAGGAAGAGGGAGACTACAGGAGCCCAGAGCTGCCCTTTTTCACATTCCGTTTGCATGGAATCTCTGTGAATGCGTGTGTGCCACTAAATGTTTTGGACAGTATTCTTCCAATAAAATCCTAGTGTAACAAAGTAGCTCACATCACTGTATGGATATTTTTTTGCAAAAAAAAAAAATGCTTTGTAATAGCTGTATTGGATTTCATTTGTACATGGACTTAAATAAATTCATTATTTATTTAGTTCCAGCAGATTTATTGAGTGTTGTATAAGGGTCTCCAGCATAGTATTACAGTCTTAAGACTGAGCTGTACTGTAATCAACCTGTCAACTCACTGACAAGGAGCGGGGAGTGTGGAGAGGAGATGATGTTTCTCCGTGGCCCCTCTGAGTTTGGACTTTGAATTATTTGAATTCAAATCCTTGTTTGAAATGGCTTTGAAACACTCCATTCTTCAATGATGAAAGAAATGAAATACCATCAGGTCAAAACCAAGAGCTGAGCAAGTACTGCCTTAGTGAAGGAGTCTGGGAAGCCAACAGCCAGATGGATGTCATTCCTGCATTCTCTTCTTTCCTCTCTCCCCCCACCCCTCTTTCTCTTTGAAAACTGGAAGCTTGGATCAGGCAGCAGGAAGAACATTCTCCTACATAGAATCTCCAGCAACGGTTTGCCCAGAGCAGAGCCACAGGTCAGCTAGAGTACCTATGAACTCCCAAGTGGAGATGCTGATGGACATATAGTGTATAAGAATGATTATATTGATTTAAGAGAAACAATCAGAAAAAAAGTCTGAGATAAGAGAGCTAGTAGGCAGAAATCATACAAAAAAAAAAAAACATTCCAGATAATATTGTGGAAGATAATTATACAGAGTCAGGATAAGATACTCACAGCTTCTTTGGATTTCAGCTCATTAAATACAACATGAAAGCTATGGTAGCTTAGTGAATTGAAGAAAGGCCTGGTTTCAAGTCCCATTTCTAAATTCTGGACAAACCATATAACTACTCAATGCCCTCAGCAACTCTTTAAGACTATAATTAGCAGAAGAGTTGACAATCTACATCAGTGAACTCCTTATCAAGAGTTCCTTGGAACAATGAAATCATAGATTTAATCCAAGACTATGTCGTCTTGGTACAACTTGTTCTGTACAAGCAACTTCATCTTCTTTATGAACCAAAGTCAAATTTTTATGAATGATTTGCTAAAGCAAAAGAAAACCTTTTAAAAATCAGTAATAGTAACCCCTCATTGAGTTGTTCTGTAAATTGAGATTTTCATATATTAGGTTCTTTTAGAGGGGAGCCCAACCATATTGTATTTTCTTCTAAGACTTCCCTCTTTGCCGTCATAGGCCTATGCATTTCACCAAAAATATGTTTGGTTTCACAACTAGAGTCCAATAGAACTCTCTTGCTGAGGTCTGCAATGATATCTTTCGGACAAGATGCAATATTCCAGGATCTGCCCATTGCTTCTGACAAGACTCTCTTCCTTAAAACCCCTTTCTAGTCTCAGTATGGAAATCATTATCATTTTCTTTTTTATTTTGTTTTTAACTATGGAATAAAATATTTCCATAAATAGTACAATAAAAAAGTTATTGTACATGAAAGGATATGAATGGGTAGTTTTCCAGTGAAGAAATCAAAACAATTCATAGTCATATTTTTTAAATGTTCTACATCACTATTCAATAGAAAAATGCAGATTAAAACAATCTTAATATTTCATTTTACACCTACCAGATTGGATACAATTATCATTTTCCAGCACCCCTCTGACTACATAAATTTGGATCTATTCTTTTTCTTTCTTTCTTATTCCCACTAATTGTCCCAATATCAGGGATTTCCTTGCCAATCCCACACCATCCCCTACAGAGAGCTCAGTTGCATGCTTGATTTCAGATAGGTAAAGGATTCTCACAATAATCTTTCTCAACTTCTCTCCAGCATTACATTCTGTCTTCTCTGTCTGCAATATATCTATCTAGGCTGTTACCATCTAAGATTACATTGAAGGAACAAAACTCATCTCCTATCTAACCTAGTCCTATTTTTAAGCCACCTTTCTGTCTAGAGCAATCTCCTTCTGTTTCCCTAGGTGCAAAAACTTACTGCCATCTTGAGCAATTCTCTCCCCTTGCCACACATTCACTATGTTACCAGAATTCTAAAGATTTTGTGCCATTACTTTAAATGTGACACTCATTTCCACATCCAGATCCCTAGACCAGGAACTTCACATTGTAAATTCCAGGATGCCAGTAGGGCCTGATTTTTGCCTTTTGTTCCCATGGTACTTAGTTATAGTACTCTGCATGTGGTGAACACTCAATAAATGTGATTGACTGGTGGCCAACAAATGCTTAGCTAGGCCATTGCAAAAGCCTTACTAGTCACTTTACCTTCAGACACTTCCTTTCACAGATTACTCAAACTCCTGAGGGTTTTCTGTGGTCCTATTTAAGACCACATGGATTATCTTAGTTAACTGTAATTTTGTTTGTACATAGACTCTCCTTTTGAGAACTTTGCAGTGGCTCCTAGTTGGGACCAAAGTTATGAAGACTTGAATTTAAATCCTGTCTATGACACTCACTATCTGTATGACCCCCAGACAAGGGACTTAACTTCTTTCAAGATCAGTTTCTTCACGTATAAAATGAGGATAATAATAGTTCCTACTTCCCACAGTTGATATAAGAATCAAATGAGATAACTTATGTACAAGTGCTTTGCAAAACCTAAAATGCTATATAATTACTGGCTTCATTATTATTATGTTGGGACCTGCTCCAATTCTCCCCTTCTTCAAGCTTCCCATATTAATAATAAGAATTTCTTTTGTACTTTCCATTCCAGTCAAGCAGCCCTATCTAACATTCTACACTAGATTGGCCCTACCCTATGATGTGAGTTACTCAGAGAAGCTCTTCTCTCAATGCTTTACTTTATTAGAGCATCTAGCTTTGGCTGTTACCTCTTGTCTCAGTGAATTCAGCTTTTTAAAAAAAGCATTCCCCACTTACATCCTCAAAAAAAACCTCCCTTTATTACTCCTATCTGGCCTCTATTTATTGAAAAAATAAAGTACCCATGCCTTGAGAAATGCAATAGTTAAAAGTTTAAGATTTAAAGTCAGTAAGATTCAGGTACAAAACTGGGGTAGCTGAGTATCATACTGGATAATTTCAGGCTTGGAGTCTGGAAAATATAAGTTAAAATCCAGTCTCAGAAGATGGCTATATAACTCAGGGCAAGTCACAACCTCTGTTTGCCTCAGTTTTCTTACTGTATTCAGTTTTCTATACTATATTTCCCCCACTTACCAGAGTTGTTGTGAATGGAGATCAAACAATATAATAATTACAAAGCACTTAGAATTGTGCCTGACACATAATAAGCACTATATAAATGTGAATAATTATTAAACCATGCTTCAAATACTTACAAATCATGTGACCCTGGGTGAGCAAGGTCTTAGTTTCCTGTAAACTAAGAGTGGCAGATTCAGAATTTGGACTCAGTTCCTCTTGACTCTAAGGCCAATCTGTCTTCAGGAATTTTTTTTTAAAGTAACTCAGTGTCCTTATCTGTAAAATAATGAAGTAGAATTAGATATAAAGTCCCTTCAAATTCTAAGATCTATTCATAGTTGCTACTGACTGAGAAGTGAAGTATCTATTATGTCAGGAATGCAAGATTTCATCAATATATTAGAAAACTATAAATATAGGGGCAGCTAGGTGGCCCAGTGGATAGAGCACCAGCCTTGAATTCAGGAGGGCCCGAGTTCAAATCTGGTCTCAGACACAACACTTCCTAGCTGTGTGACCCTGGGCAAGTCACTTAACCCCAGCCTCAGGAGGGGAAAAAAAACTATAAATATAACAGCTGGACATTATTTTTTTAAATAAAAATAAAAATTATGCCAATAGATATAAAATAAGCTTTTGATAAGATGTGACAAAAATTTCTGTTAAAAAACTTTTTTTTAAGTTCCTAATGTAGTACCACATGTCTTCAATCTCATCTACCAGGGATGCTAAGATTGTAGAATCTCTTGAGATCAGGAGTTTTGAGCAGCAGTGAACTGTGCTGACCCTTTAGTATTAATATAATAAGCCCTCAGGAGTAAGGGCCACCAATTTGCCTTAAAGGGGGCAAACCAGCCCCAGCCAGAAATAGAGTAGGTCAAAGTTTCCATACCAAAGTAGGATCACATCTCTTAGTCCTTATACTTTCTAGCCAGGACAAAATAGGGAGTCACAGTCTTAAATATTTTTAGAATCTAAAACAACCATTTAAAAACATAGACAAACACTCTTTGCAGATGATATGATGGTATACTTAGAAAACCCCAGAGATTCTAATAAAAAGTTATTAGAAATAATTCACAACTTTAGCAAAGTTGCTGGATACAAAATAAATCCACATAAATCCTCAGCATTTTTATACATCACCAACAAAATGCAACAGCAAGAGATACAAAGAGAAATTCCATTCTAAACAAATGTTGAGAGTATAAAATATTTGGGAATCCATCTACCAAAGAAAAGTCAGGAATTATATGAGCAAAATTACAAAACACTTGCCACAAAAATAAAGTCAGATTTAATCATTGGAAAGACATCCAGTGTTCGTGGATAGGCCAAGCAAATATAATAAAGATGACAATACTCCCCAAACTAATCTATTTATTTAGTGCTATAGCAATCAGACTCCCAGTGATCTAGAAAAAATAACAACAAATTTCATATGGAAGAATAAAAGGTCGAGAATTTCAAGGGAATTAATAAAAAAAAAAAAAGTCAGATGAAGGTGGTCTAGGTATACCTGATCTAAAGCTATATTATATAGCAGCAGTCACCAAAACCATTTGGTATTGGCTAAGAAATAGACCGGCTGATCAGTGGAACAGATTAGGTACAAAGGACAAAAAAGGGTACAACTATAGCAATCTAGTGTTTGATAAACCCAAAGATGCCAACATTAAGGATAAAAATTCATTATTTGAAAAAAAAACTGTTGGGAAAACTGGAAATTAGTATGCCAGAAATTAGATATGGATCCACACTTAACACCATATGCCAAGATAAGATCAAAATGGGTCCATGATTTAGACCTAAAGAATGAGATCATAAATAGATTAGAGGAACAGAGGATAGTCTACCTCTCAGACCTGTGGAGGAGGAAGGAATTTATAACTAGAGAAGAACTAGAGATCATTATTGATCACAAAATAGAAGAGTTTGATTACATCAAACTAAAACGTTTCTGTACAAACAATATTAATGCAAACAAGATTAGAAGTGAAGTAACAAATTGGAAAAATATTTTTATAGTTAAAGGTTCTGATAAAGGTCTCATTTCCAAAATATATAGAGAATTGATCCTAATTTATAAGAAATCAAACCATTCTCCAATTGATAAATGGTCAAAGGATATGAACGGACAATTCTCAGATAATGAAATTGAAACTATATCCAATCATATAAAAGAGTGTTCCAAATCACTACTGATCAGAGAAATGCAAATTAAGACAACTCTGAGATATCACTACACACCTGTCAGATTGGCTAAGATGACAGGAACAAATAATGATGAATGTTGGAGGGGCTGTGGGAAAACTGGGACACTAATACATTGTTGGTAGAGTTGTGAAAGAATCCGGCCATTTTAGAGAGCAATTTGGAACTATGCCCAAAAAGTTATCAAACTGTGCATATCCTTTGATCCAGCAGTGCTACCACTGGGCTTATATCCCAAAGAAATACTAAAGAGGGGAAAGGGACCTGTGTGTGACAAAATGTTTGTAGCAGCTCTTTTCATAGTGGCTAGAAACTAGAAGATGAATGGATGTCCATCAATTGGAGAATGGTTGGGTAAATTATGGTATATGAAGGCTATGGAATATTATTGTTCTGTAAGAAATGACCAGCAGGATGAATTCAGAAAGGCTTGGAGAGACTTGCATGAACTGATGCTGAGTGAAATGAGCAGAACCAGAAGATCACTATACACTTCAACAACAATACTGTATGAAGATATATTCTGATGGAAGTGGATATCTTCAACATAAAGAAGATCCAACTCACTTCCAGCTGATCAATGATGGACAGAAACAACTACACCCAGAGAAGGAACACTGGGAATTGAATGTAAAATATTAGCACTACTGTCTATCTACCCAGGTTACTTATACCTTTGGAATCCAATACTTAACGTGCAACAAGAAAATTGGATTTACACACATGAATTATATCTAGGTTATACTGTAACACATGTAAAATGTATGAGATTGCCTGTCATCGAGGGGAGGGAGTAGAGAGAGGGAGGGGAAAATTTGGAAAAATGAATACAAGAGATAATGTTATAAAAAAAATTACTCATGCATATATACTGTCAAGAAATATATAATTATAAAATTAATTAAAAAATAAAAAATAAAAACATAGAAAAACAAAGCAATTAAAGCAATATATTATGAAGTCCATATACTGAGATCATTATGGATTTTTGCTAGAAAGGCAGTGTTAGTTCAAGATTAGATAAGTCATAAGCAAAATGAACTATGTTAACAACAACAACAACAACAAAAATCATATGGTTATATAAACAGATGCAGAAAAAGCTTTTGACAAAAAAAAAAACAAAAACCTATTTCTATTAACACTGGAAACATGGTACTAAATGAAGCCATTCTTTTTTTTTTTTTTTTTTTTTTTTTTTTTTTTTAAATTACTGAGACAATTGAGGTTAAGTGACTTGCCCAGGGTCCTACAACTAGAAAGTATTAAATGCCTTAGGCCATATTTGAATTCAGGTCCTCCTGACTTCAGGGCCAATACTCTGTCCACTGTGCCAGTTAGCTGATCCCAAAGCCATTCTTAATATGATAAGTAATAGCCATTTAAAATTAAAATTACTGTCTTAAATGTAAATAAACTAAAAGCCTTCCCAATAAGATCAGGGGTGAAGTAAGGATTCCACTATTACCATTACCATTCATTATTAAACTAGAAAAACTAACTATAGCAATAAGACAAGAAAAAAATCAAAGGAATTAGGAAAAAGCAACGAGGAAACAAAATTATTACTTTTTACAGATGATATTATGCTATATTTAGAAAACCCTAGAGAATCAACTAAAAATCTAGCTGAAACAGTAAACAAACTTAATAAAGTTGCAAGATATTAAATAAATCCATATAAATCATCAGCAGCATTTCTTTAAATTATCAACAAAACCCAGCAAGAAGACATAAAAAGAAAATAGTATTTAAAATAACTTCAAACAGCAAAAAGTATTTTGGAGTTTACCTGTTAAGACAAATCTATGAACAATATAAACACAAAAAAGAAAACCAAAAAAGAAATAGATTCAGGGAAGTAAAATAGATAATTTTTATTAAATGAAATTTTAAAACTCTGGCACAAACAAAACTGATAATAAACAAAATTAGAAGGAAATCAGGAAACAAAGAAAAAATGCAACAAGTTTCTCTTTCTCTAATAAAACTTTATTTCTCAAATATAGTGAAAACTAATCTAAATGTATAAAAAGAAGAGCCATTCCCCAATTGGCAAATAACCAAAAGATATGAGAACCTATCACCATTCACATGGGAAAAAAAATTGCTTTAAATCACTAATGGTTAGAGAAATGCAAATTAAAAAACATACACCTCACACCCATCAGATTGATTAACATGACAGAACTGAAAACTGACAAATGCTAGAATGAATATGGGAAAATAGGTACATTAATGCCTACTGGTGGAGTTGTAAACTCATCCAGCCATTCTGGAGACAATTTGGAACTATATCCAAAGGGTTCTAAAACTACATACTCTTTAGCCCAGCAATACCATTACTAAGTCTGTGTCCTAGAAATAAAAGGAAAGGAAAAAGGACTTATATGTACAAAAATAATTCATAGCAACTTCTTTTTGGTGGTAAAGAATTGGAAATTGAAGAGATGCCCATCATTTAGGAAATGGTTGGCCAAGCTGTGATATATGATTGTTATGGAATGCTATTTTATACAATAATACAACACAGTTCCAAAGAATTCGTGATGAAAAATGTCCACTTTCAGAAAGAGAACTGATAAAACTCTGAAGGCAAATTGAAACATACTTTTTTTTGCCTTTTTTTTTTCAACATCACTAATATGAAAATATGTTTTGCATGACTTTCCATGTGAAATTTTGCTTGCCTTCTCAACATGTGTAAGAGAAATAGGAAGGAGGGAGAGAATATGAAACTCAAAAAAATGTAAATGAATGCTAAAAAAATAATTAATTAATTAATTTTTTAAAATGTAAAATAAATGGTACCTATATAAAAGCAAGAAACACTATTCTATAGAATCGAGAAATGCTAGAGACTTTTCTAATAAGATCAAAGAAAAAGGAACAATATCCATTGCCACAACCATTATTTGACAGAGCACTAGAAATACAAGCCATAGCAATAAGACCAAAAAAAAGTACCTGAGGGAATAAGACTAAGTAAAGAAGAAAGAAAATTATCAACTTTTCAGATTATGTGATGGTCTACTTAAAGAATTCTAGTGATTCAAGTAAAAATTAATTTAAATAATTAATAACTTCATCAAAGTAGCAGGGTATAAATAAACCATACAAATCATCAGCCTCTCTATATATTATCAACAAAACTCAGCAGGCAGTAATAGAAAAAACTTCATTTAAAATAACTACAGAATATATAAAATATTTGGGAGACCACCTACCAAGACACACATGGAGATTCTATAAATAAAGTTCTAAAAAATTCTTTACAATAATACAGACCTAAAGAAGCAGAATGATATTAATTACTCATGGTTAGACCATGCCAATATAATAAAATTAACAATGAGACCTGAATTAATTTACTTATTAGTCCCATACCAATCAAATTACCAAAGGGTTACTCTAGAGACCTGGAAAAAAATAATAAAATTCATCTGGAGGAATAAAGGTCAAGAATCTCAAGGGAAATCATGGAAGAAAAAAGTGAGAAGAAATCTGGCCTCGAAGTAACAGATTTCAAACTAGGCTACAAAGCAATAATCATCAAAAACCCTTTTGGTACTGGTTAAAAAAAAAATATAAAATTTGACCAGTGGGACAGATTAGGAACATAAGATCCAGAAGCAAATGAACATAAGAACCTAGAGCTTGATAAATCTAAAAATTCCAACTTCTGAGATAAAAACTCACTATTTAAGAAAAATTACTGGCAAAATTAGAAAGCACTTTTGTCAGAAATAATGATTGAACTGCTATTTCATACCATATACCATAATAAAATAGATATAAAGGATGAAATCATGAACAAATTAGAGAAGAGAAGGAGATACTATTTTACAACTGCAGAAAGGGAAAGACTTTTTGAGGAAACAATTAAAAAAAAAAGAGATGGAAAGAGATAAAATAAATAATTTTTGTTACTTATTACTATAAAACTTTTGCCCAAATAAAAATAAATGTGGATAAAATAAGCAAGGAAACAGTTAACTAGGAAGAAAAAATCTTCAAAAAAAACCTGTTAATATCTAAGGCATATAGATAATTGATTCAAATATATAATAACAAGAATCTAGTAAAATCCCAGTACATAAATGGTCAAAGAATATAAATAGGCAGTTCTCAAGGGAAGGCAGTTTTTAAGGGAAGAAATCAAGTTATCAACAACCACCACAAAATGTATCAAATAATAAACAATAAGAAAAATGCAAATAAGAACAATTTTGAGTTCTATATTAAACCCATCAAATTGACAAAGATGGACCAAAAAAAAGGGAAATGTGTAATTTTTAGAGGTTTCTGTGGAAGGACAGGAATGATAATATTGTGGGAGCTGTGAATGGTCTGGTTATTCTGGAAAACAATGTACAAGTATATACCAAAAGTCATTAAAATGTGGGTATTTGATAATCTTGGAGTATCATGGTTAGCCACATATAATAATAATTAACTTTTGTGTAGTGCTGTACAATTTACAAAGCACTACACATAAATTATGTTTTTACTCTGTTTTAATATTTCTTATTATTTCATGGAGTTGTTATCTTCTATTTGTTCCATTATAATTTTCAAAGAGTTTTTTTGCCTGGGAAAAGTTTTGTATTTCTTGTGCCAGAATTTTAATTTCTTTTCTAATTCTTTCTCCCAAAGTTCTTATTGTGTTTCCAATTTGTCATATCATTTATAAAAACTATTTTTAATTCTTTTTTTAAAATCTCTTGCTTTATTTCTAGGAATTCTATTTGAACTTGTGTCCAAACTGTGTTTTGTTTTGAGGTTTTGCCTGTAGATGTTTTGGAGTTATTCTCTTCCTCTGGGCTTGTGGATTGAATGTTCCTATCATCAAGTAGATAATTTTTAATAGTTGAATTCTTTTTTTTTAATTTGTTTGTTTGCTTGCTTATTCTATTTTATTTACACCTTATGTTAGAGTCAGGTTTTGTTCCCTCAGAAGGGAATGTCTGGATTAAGCTTGTGTCTTCTAGATCTTACTGCTGTTTTCTTAGAGTATTGAGTATTGTGTTATTCTAAGATTTCAGAGACAGTTGACAGCAGGGATCTCTAATCTTTTAGTACTCCCAAAGTGGTCTGATCCAGAACAAATTGGATCTGTTAGGATCTGGCAAAACCTTTCAAGTTTCTGCCTTAGGTTTTGGTCTTAACAACATACCTATGGGCTTGTCTCATTTGGAGTTCCAGTAGACTACTACTCCTGGATTTAGCCACTATCACCCTGCTAGAAAATCCTGTTGGTTCATAGTGTCAGAACTATAGGATCCCCTTTGTTTGGGATTCCTGCCCTGGTTATTCTGCTATAGATTTTAGACTAAACTGGAGATTGGAATTCCTAGGAGCACGTTCTCTTTTTGGTCTATCCTGGATCTGTGACCCAGAACTGGAGAGTGAGTAACAGAGGGGACAGTCAGTGTTATCCCTGCTCATTGCACAAAGTCAAATCCATCTGTGCTAGATTTCAGTCTTCATTTTGCCCTGGTACACATCCAGGACTATGTACACTCTCCCTATGTTAGAATGTTCTATGTAGCTATACCTGGCTCTATAGAAAATATCCCCTACATGTAGCATGAGAGTGTTATGTTGGCTTGTAGGAAGATCACAAAATGGTTAACTCTATCATCTCCTTCCCTACCCCTTTTCCAATGAAGACTTCAGGTACTGCGTGGAGGAGAAGCAGAAGGTTGGTGCTAGAAGCATCTCCCATTAGCAAATGCCATTCCATTCCTCTGTTTGGGATGTCCTGCTAACTCACCCCCTCATCTTCCAAATAACTTGTTTGAAAGTCTGCAACCTGACTCCAATTCTGCAAAAGGCACATTGTGAGATCATAAATACTAAGTGCATTTCCCCAACAGGCCGAGCAACTCTCCTCATATGCAGAAAACCCCAGGAGAATCAAATATCCAAAAAAAGGTCTTGTAAATTTCCAAAAATAGAAAAAAGATACCAGATAAACAAAACTCTGTTACCCGAGAAACCAAAGAATGAAAGCAACAGTTTCCTCTAGAGAAAATTCTACTATGAATTTGGAGGGGAATAAAAGTCACTCTTTAGATGACTACCTTCTGAAAAAATCAGAATGCTTACTCTTTTTCTTTTTTTCTTTTTTTTTTCTTTTTCTTATTTCTCTAGCTATTTATTTTAGATAGATTCAGGATTTTTCTGGAGTCAACTCCAGCTCATAAGGCTCATAAGAGCTGATTATTAAGTTTTCTTTTTTTTTTTTTATTAATTTTATAATTATAAATTTTTTGACATTATGTATGCATGAGTAATTTTTTTATAACATTATCCCTTGTATTCATTTTTCCAAATTTTCCCCTCCCTCCCTCTACTCCCTCCCCTAGATGACAGGCAATCCCATACATTTTACATGTGTTACAGTATAACCTAGATATAATACATGTGTGTAAATCCAATTTCTTGTTGCACGTTAAGTATTGGATTCCAAAGGTATAAGTAACCTGGGTAGATAGACAGTAATGCTAATATTTTACAGAATGCTTAATCTTAACCATAGCTACGCTAACCTTGGATACATGAAGATTTTCAATCCTGAGATCAATGTGATCATCTTATCTACCTGGGAAGGTATTTGGTCTTGGGGAGAGATTCAGCAGTTGATATGAGCCCTATCACAAGAAGACTGATGCTTAATGATGGAGAAATCAATTCCATTGGTGGGAAAGGAATAAAACAACAGGCAAGTAGTCACTCATATATAAACATGGCAGCAGCCAAGTTACTGGTGTTGTGCAGCCAGATCCAGGTTTATAGCATTTGGGGGCCAATCATATCTTAAACTTTACCAATATATCTTGTACTAGATCAAATGACATGGTATTAATTAAAAGCAAAAAGTAGTCAATTAAAAGATAATAACAGGGTTACATATTAAAGAGAAAACCCACATATACAAAGGATAATAATTTCCCTCAGAATACCAGTGGAATAAAATGGAATGCTCCTAAAGGTGTAGCCCCAGCTTAAATCCTCCTAACATTTCTTCCTCTGATCCACCTACTAATTTCCCTGACTTTTTTCAAGTCCCAAATAAAACCCCACCTTCTACAGGAAGCTTTCCCAACCCCTATTAATTTCAATGCCTTCGCTTTTAATCATTTCCTATTTATCCTGATATAGCTTGCTTTGTATATATTTGTGTGCATGTAATCTCCTTTTTTAGACTGTAAGTTCCTTGAAGACAAGAGTTGTCTTTTGCAATTTTTTTTGTATCTTGTGCTCTCAGCACAATTCAAAAAATGTGCTATGTACTATGTACTATGTACACTATACTATGTGGTATATAGTAGGTATTTAACTTGATACCTATTATAATAGGTAAAATTTAAATGTTTAGTAATTGATTGATTGTGTCAGTTCAGTTTCCCAGAGAATTGTGCTTTCTCAATTAACTAAAGCTGCTATTGTATATTTTCCCAAAGAACTGCTGTTATCCTAAGCTACTTTTCCACTGGACTCCTAAGTGCTAAGAATTCTTCCTGAAAGGGAAGTCTTTCATTTCTGTGGACTCCAGATTAATTACCCCTGCACTAGGTGGTGAGGTCCTCCATATGCTGTTTTTGGGAGGTGAATTGTGCTGATTACATGAAGTCCTGAATGTTAAGTAACCAACTTAAGCAGGTTCAAAAGAGATGGACTAAACCATTCATAAAATTTGGGGAAAAAATGAATTAAAAATTTCTATTGTACTGTCTTTGACAAGTAGTTGAATGTCCACTCATCTCGAGGGCTAGTCCAACAGTGCTTATATCTAGGACGAGTACTGTTGATGGAAAATGAGCCAGACTAGAATTAAGAGAACAGAATTACCTGAGCTGCATATGGGAAAACTGTTGTTATTGTTGTTCAGTCAATTCAGTAGGTCCAACTCTTTGTGACTCTATTTGGGCTTTTCTTAGCAAAAAATTCTAGAATGGTTTGCCATTTCCTTTTTCATTTCAGTTAACAAATGAGGAAATTAAGGCAAACAGGTAATTTGTCTTTAGATCACACAGTGAGTAAGAGAGCAAGTTAGAGGGTATGAGCTGGTAGGGGACCCAACAAAGGAGATAGAGAAGCAGCAGTCAAATGGGGAGGAGGAGAACCAGGAGAGTGATGTCCCAGAAAGTTAGAAGAGAATATCAAGAAGAGAATGATTAATGACAATGACTGCAGAGAGGGCAAGAAGAATGAGGACTGAGAAAGAGGCATTGGATTTGGCAACAAGATGATCATTAGTGACTTTGAGAGAGTGGTTTCAGTAGAGTGATAAGGTCAGAAGCTAAATTGTAAGGGATTAAGAGAAATGGAAAGAAAATGGAAGCTTTAGTGGTAGATGGCCTTTTGAAGGAATTTAGCTACAAGAGTAGAAGAGATATAATATGTGTATATAGGATATACTATAACATTTAACATGTATGGGACTGCCTGCTTTCTAGGGGAGGGGGTGGAGGGAAGGAGGGGAAAATTCAGAACAGAAGTGTGTACAAGGGATAATGTTGTAAAAAATTACCCATGCATATGTACTGTCAAAAAAAAAAAGGTATAATTATAAAATTAATTTTTAAAAACTATTAAAATAAAAAAGAGATATAATATGATAATTAGCAGAGATAGAAGGATCATATGAGGATAGAGTAGATATGAGCATCTTTTATCAAATTTACAGTAGGGGATGAGCCTAACTGATGCAGAAAGATTGAAAATAAATGGAAGCATGGGGATGACAGAGGATTCTGTTAGAGAAGACATGATGAAATAGGATCATTTGAACAAGGCCATTTCACCATTTGAGACAAGATTAAGGAGGAGATAATGGTAAAATGCATCTCAATGATGGATAATGAGAAAGAAAGAAGAGAATGCTTATAGAAAATGGCCTCCATTTTTTCCCCTGTAAAACATGAAGCAAGGTATTCTTGAGAAAAAAGAGAAGATGGAGGAGGAGAGATTAAAAGGTTTAGAAGAGCTGCTGTGGAGACTGGAAGAGGGAGCTATTGAGAAAACTTCGGTCCATTGGTTCTAGGTCTGCCCTCTGGGGTCAATCAGTCAAAAGTAATCTCTTTTTTTATGCAACAATCCTTTAATTACTTAAAAACAATGATCGAATCACCATCTCTTAAGTCTTTCCTAGTTAAGTCACTCAGTCTTCATTTATATTACTTGCTTCTTCTAGATACTATCTAGAATATTTAGGTACTGTCTAGGTCACTGTCTTTCATAAAAGGTAGTGCTTTGAATTGGACACAAAATTCCAAATGTAGTCTGACCTAGAGAGAGAATGACCTCCCTCATTGAAGAATGAATCTCTCTTAACATTACATTCACTATGACTGATTCGTTTTCTTAGCTGCCATACTACAGTGTTGACTCATTGAAAATGCAGTTCTATAAACTCTCAGATCTTTTTTCTGCTACCTATCAAATCTTGTATTCATGAAGCTGATATTTTGAAAACCAAGTGTAAGACAACATAGATTCAAATCGGTGTTTTAACCTGCCAAGCTCTCTTCAATTTCAATTTTATCATCTAATACATTAAATGACTTTTTCAGCTTTTTGCAATTTGTAAATTTATAATTCTGCAAGTGATGGATGAAAATATTAAAGAGCCCAGGACTAAGCCCAAATCACTGGAGCACTCTCCTGGAGACCTCCTTCCAAGATAACATTGAACTCTCAATGCTTACTCTTTGAAACTGGTCAAGCAAACAGATCAGAAAGTACTTTGTAAAATTATAGATAAAGTATTTTTACATTTATCACATACTTTGCCAACCTGACCTTAAAACTGCATTATGATAGGCTCAAATGTGATATCTTAAGTGAAGCATTTGACCAACGTCAGAGCACATCATGCCAGGGATAGTGATGATTGATTATGATGATGATGATGATGAAGCAACACATTGTGACCTAACATTAGAAGTCAGATATATAGATAACTATTTTAATAGAAAATAAATTTTTGATAAAAGTTTTTGATAAAAAGGTTGACAAATATTTTCCACTTGGTTTGTAAATATTCTTCTTCCAGTTTCATCTTTAAATGTTCTTAGATGATCTGGCTTCGTTGGTTCTCAAGTCAAGCTGTTTTAAAATGTGTTTGCCTGACATTATTTCTCACTGTCTTATGAAGTAATATTGTTCATTTTATTGCCCCAATCTTCTTTATCAGATATTTTAAATTAAACTATAATCTAAACCATTGTTTCCCTTGTTTGCCATCCATTTCTCCTTGGCAAGAAGAAGATTCTTCCAAGAGATCAAGTTGTTGCTGGGTGAGGCAGTTTCTAATTCTTTTTGGCCTATAATTGATTTCTATAAGTTAAATTTCTGAGGGAAATGAAAATCAACTATATTGTTTGTTCTTTAATCATTTCTTAATTGTCATCATTTTGTTTAAATGAAAAGGTTAGGTAAGAGCTAATTTATATGTAATTCAGACCTAATATTTTTAGTTTTTGAATTTGATATTGATCTTGACCTTTGTTCCAACAAATATATGATCTGACTAAACACTGGCAGCTATTTAAAATATTGCCTCCACAATGGCAGTTAGTTGATTCTGTATGTTAAAATATTGCCAAGATATTGTGACTTTTTTAATGTGATTTGTCTAGTAGAACATAAGATACAGGCTTGAGAACAGAGATTTTCTCTCTTTACTTGTGTCCAAAACATCTAATGACAGTGTCTGGAAAATAGCATAAATATTTGCTGATTTATCCAATGCCTATTGATTCTGTTTATGAAGAAAATATACATAATAAATAGGCATAAGACTTATTTGTCTAGAGTCTACAATCTTTTTTGTCTCTTTTGCTTTTTTAGCTTAAGTTTTATTTCTTAACGCATTGTTCACCTTCTTCCCTTCTGCTTAGATCACTGAATGTTAAAGTATTTGTTGATTTCATTTGTGGAAAGGGCAGGAGTATAAAATTGTTAAATTTTTAATGTGTACATTTATACCTTGGAAAAGCCAAATGCTACAAATCACAGCTTGATTTATTGTTTTGTTTATTACCTAGATTCAAGAAAGAAATAAAGAAAATGTTAATATAAATTAAACTTTAAATGTGTCAAGTATAATTCATTTTTTCCTTTGGAAAAATAATTGTTAACCATTTACCAGCAAACCTCTGGGAGAAGAGTTGTTTAGTTGTTCAATGATATTTTTCTACCTAGTCTTCTTTGCAGGAGATGCATATTAGATACAAATATCTCCATAGTAGTTTTTTTTTGTTGTTATTGTTGTATGCTCATCATGAGCATTGAAAAGAAGAATGGCCAAGCATTCCATGAAGTGGGGATTCTTGATGCCTGGGGACGTGTATTAAATCCCAACTCTGCTGCTTCTTTTCTTTGCTTCTTTAAGGAGAATCTGGGAATGATAATTCCACCTAACTGCAGCCTCTTATCTCCTTGTTTAATTTATATTAAAAATATCAAGATTAACATGAATTAATTCCTTTAGTGGTATGTTGATTTGTTGAACATTGGACAAAGATCTTATTTAGAATACTAACACTTAATGTTTATTGACAGACCCCAGAGTGGTCAGATTCATAACAGGATTCTCTGCCCCCTTTTATTGTTTATTCCACCCCACCACCTTCACTGAAAAAAAAATGAAAAAAAAAAACATATATGAGTGAGAGATATTTCATTCTTTCCTTTGTATGTTAATATATTCAAAGAATTAATCAGCTAGTATATGGCCTATTAATAGTAGATATATCAAGACTTAATTAGGTCAGTTCTTGAATAGTAGACAAAGTGTAAACTGGGATCATATATTAAAGCATGGAGTTAAAGTTTTACCAGCTTAAGAATTCAAGGTTACACTATCACGGAAAGAATCAGAATAGGATTTTGGTCAGAAGAGACCTCAAAAGTGATGTTGTCCAACCCAAAGCTTTCTATGCAAATAATACAATTCTTTTGCTTTCTTCTTCTTACAATATAATTGGGGGCAGGTAGAGACATATGGTTAGGTGGGGGTTGGAACTGAATGTTTAAATGGATCCAAAGAGTTAACCAATTAATGAACCATTGTCAATGTAGAAGAAGGTTTCCAGAAAAAATTTTGGATTTGTTCTTGACCTTCATCCATTTAACATTTTTAGCAATAACTGGAAATCTTGCTAGAAACCAGCAATGAAGGCATCGGCGATTGTTTATCAAATTGATAGGGTAACATCAATCTGGGAAGGAGTTAACATTTGGATGGTAAGCAAGAACAAATGAAGGTAATAAGATGAAACTTAACAGGAAGAAATATCAAGTCTTGTTTCAAGAAATCAATTATACCAATGAAGAATGGAAGATACATAGCTAAAAAGTAATTCAAGTCAACAAAACCTAAGTGTTGTTGCTGTGGCAGCAAGAACCTAAATTCAACTCTAACCTCAAGACACTTACTGTCTATACTATATTGTCTAAACTAGCTATATAATCCTGGGCAAGTAATGCAACCCTATATACCCCAGTTTCCTCATCCAGAAAATGACCCGGAGAAGGAAATAGCAAACTACTCCAGTATCTCTGCCAAGAAAACTCCAAATGGAGTCACAAGGAGTCAGACATGAAGTCAGCAGGAATAACAACATCTGAAATGCATATTCAATTCTAGGAACCTCATTTTAGAAGGGATGTTGACTCTGAATTACTAGAGGAAAGCAATCCAAAAGCTGAAGGGACAAGAAACTATGGCATTTGTGGATCGTGACATGGAGAAGGAAAGACTTAGGTGTATGATGCCAGTATTTAAATATTTCAAGAGTTGTCAGGTGGAAAAGGAATTAGCCTTGTCCTGCTTGGCCCTAGAAGGCAGAACAAAGAAAACATGGGGAGAAAGATTTGGACTGAATATACAAAAATTAGCAACTCCTGATTCATGCTTCAGGGGATGTGCTGGACCAGATGATTTCTTTGGTCCCACCAAACATTGAGATTCTGCAATTATATAGCAAATTCCAGTCATTTAAATGTTCCAGAAATAGCCCCACTTTCAGGCCATAGAAGATTGAGGAGGAAATTTTTTTTTTTTTTTTTTTTTTTTTGGCTTTTTAATTCTACAGCCAAAAGGAAAGATTCGTACATTCAAAAAGCCTCTGAAGGTCCAGGGAATATATGTACTTATGGATGATCAGCTTGTATAAGAGGTAACGCCTATTGTATAATAGGTAACGCCTATTCACTCTGGCAAGTACCTAGTGCAGGTAAACACCCTAAACACTAAAAAGGATGAAGATATGAAGATATAAGGCAAGGATGTAATAGGCTCCATTTTGCCTGATAAGCATTTTTGGGGGGAGGGAGAGAGGGGAAGATCTGGACCTATGTCTTCATTCATGTGGGCCTCCCCCAATATGGCAACTCCTTCCATGAATTCATGTCACCAACTTACTTTACTGTGCAGTTTAAAAAGCATGAGGGGACCCAGTAGATAGAGTTCTGGGTCTGGAGTCAGTTTAAATCTGACTTCAGACACTGACTAGCTGAATGACTAGTATGGTCAAGTCATTTAACTTCTGTTTGCCTTAATGCACTGGAAAACAAAACTGCAAATCTCTCCTAGTATCTTGGCCAAAAACCCTCAAAACAATACAGGCTGACAAAAAATCATCTGAATAACAGTTTTATAGAATTGGCTAGAGGCACTGAAAAGTTAAGAGACTTCTTCATGATCAAACAGTTAGCACATAATAAGGATGTTACTGAAAGGCAGGGCTGGAACCCCGGGCTTTCCTGCCCTGTATATCTTTTATGCCTCACTACCTCTCATATAATTTATAATGGAATAAAGAATCATGAGTCATTCCAGTATCCTCTGTAGCAGGGCTGTAGAATTTTGTACCAATGGAGTCCCACACATAATGATGGTGTCCTGCTAATCTTAGGTAGTTGGAGAGAAGGGAGGGGAGTGTCCGCTGGCATCTGGATATTCAGGGATACAAGGTCTCCAAATGCCTAATATGATTCTGGTCCATAGCCACAAGCTGAGAGGATCTTATAGCGGTGAGACATGAAAAAGGGGCCTGATTTCTTAGGAGTTAACAGAGATGCGATTCCCATTCTTGGCAGTCATATTTTCCAGTTTAGCAGTCACTTTCTTATTTCAGACTTTTAAAAGCTGGGTGCTCTATTAGGTTATAGATTTTTGAGACTAGAAAGGACTTTGGAAAAGTGCCTATTCCGCCTCCCTTCGCCTGACCAGGCTCCATCTAAATGGCCTCAAACAGATAAGAATCTGGCCCTTCTTTAAGATCTTTAGCAAAGGAGAATCTGCAATGTCCCTCAGTAACTTGAATGTTTATTTTTAGTATATGTTTTCATAGAAATGTCTAATCCATCTTTGGTTTCTCAGAGTTGGGGGGGGGAGCCAAGCGTTCCTTTAAGCCTTCCCCTGTGCCCTAGATTTCAAAGACCAAGTGATTTGGTTCCTCTTTTTGGACCTGCCAAGCTTTTGCTTGACCCTTTCTGCGACCTTGCCTTCATGCTCTGCCATGTTTCCATTTCCCGCCGATCTATTTTGAGTGAGTCCTTGTCTCTGGGCTGGAAGAAGCTGCCAAGTTTCTTGATTTCCTCAGCCCTCCCTTTTCTAAAATCTTTCTTCTGTTGCTGTGGGACTTTGTTGAGGACTCCAAGGAAGGGGAATCCTGTAGGAGAGGTCTTCTTGAAATGGTGCTATTTCCAAGAATGCCCCCTCATGTTCAAAAAAGCTTGACGTGAAGGAATCCTCACAACTCACATGTACCAAGCAACTTAAGGCTGAGTAGTGTTGGTGAGTGGAGAGGATGAAGGAACAGTCTGGTCATTTCCTACCATGTTCTACTTAAATCCTAGCCAGGTAATGGTGTGCCAGGAAACCAGCTCCTATAAGAACTGGAGAAAAATGGACCACAAGAGTTCACTGTGCCTCCAAAAATTTGCCACTTCTGCCAGATCTTGTCAGAGGCTAATAATTAAGTCAGTCTATTAACACAAACTTATTAAATCTGGCACCTCTTCTAGAATCCACTCGGTGACTCTGGATTCTTTTCTGAATCTGTTTTCTTGGCTTATTGAAAGAAAATCCTAGCCATCTCTCTTGCCACACTTGGGATCATTTCCAATCCCTTATCCTAGTCTCAGATTTCTGCATTTCTCTTCCCTGTATTCTGAAGCCAGCATCTTCTTCAGGACAGGTGTCAATGACTGGCCATCAGCACAAGTCAGACTCAGATGGCTCTCGGGTGACCTCTGCTGGTGGTGGTAATCCCTGCCAGATCCTGGTCTGTCTTCACAGGAGCCAAACCATTTTACTTAAAACATATGAGACTAAAATTTGTCAAATTATCAAGCTCTCTTAATTCTATTAAACATTTTCTATCATCGTCAATGTTCACATAATTTTTAATATTTTTATTTTTATACTATCGTAAGTTTCTAACTGGAAGAGATCCCAGAGTCAAATCCTCTTCAATTAACAGGTTAAGAAATTGATACCCAAAGAGGTTAGCAGATAAGGTAATCAGTGAGATGTGAGGGCTTGTTGAGACCTTTCCAGGGCTGCTCCTCCACCTTTGGTGTCCATCTGGCATTCAGCGCTCACCTATGGCTCCAAGAAGTTGCAGCATGAATGGCCACACCCACATAAAACCATTTTGGCAGACAGACTAAATAAACCAATTTAAGAGTAACTGATAAGTCTCAAATTTGACAAATCTGTCTACCACGAGCATGATTTCTCCCAGTAGAATGAGCAGATGAGAATAATTTGTTCCAACAGTTATGAAGGTGACCGAAGAAGGAGCTTAAAGCCATCAAAGATGTCAAGATCATCCACTTGCATCCCAGGATCCAAGGCCATAGTCAGTTATCCTGACTTTTGTCTTGCTACTGGACTTCAATGGCTAGGGAAATGTGAGGTTGTGCAACTCTGCCTCATTGAAATCCAATTCACAAGCAAGCCAAGCCATCATCCATGAAGTCATCTGTCCTCTTTGAAAATGAAGGACTGTTTTTAGTCCCAAATAAGAATTTTTGCTTTATTGTTGCTTTTATTTTTCCTTCATTTTACTAGAAGCACTTTTATTTTACCAAAAATAATTTTTTAACTCAAAATATTATCATCATGTAGATTTCACTCAAGCTACACCCAGACCCTAATCAAAGTCTGAGTTTTTCAGAGTCTAGGACCCCTTAGGGATTAGCATTCAAGTCGAATCAAGTCAAAACACTGAGGTCATTCCGGGAGAGACAGTGAGTTGATTAAGCCAGAACATAAACAAAAATCCAAGTTGGGGAAAGTTAGAAGAGGTGAGAACTGGATAAGCTGGACCAAGAGTCAACAAACAGAGCCAAGGTTTGGTACACAGGGGGAATCCCATGGAAATCAAGAGGAAGGAAAGCAAGCATGTATAGCAGGTTGACAGGAATATACAGGTTGGAGATCTGGGACCTCCTCTATTCAGAGAGACATACAGAGAGAAACAGAGAGACAGGGGTGGGGAGGGAGGGAGGAAGGAGGAAGGAAGGAAGGGCAGAAAGGAGGGAGGGAGAGAAGGAGAGAGAGAGGGGAGGAGAGAGAGAGAGAGAGAGAGAGAGAGAGAGAGAGAGAGAGAGAGAGAGAGAGAGAGAGAGAGAGAGAGAGAGAGGGAGAGGGAGGGAGAGAGGGAGAGAGAAATAGAGAGAGGGGGAGGGAGAGACAAAGAGACAGAGACAGAGACAGAGAGAGCTCACAAGGAAATTATATCTGCAAAAAGGGCAGGTGATTCTCATACTTGCTGTGCTGGTATTCATATTGTATATTCTCTAGGTACTGGGCATTCTAGAGGTGTCAGGAAGCAACTAAAGTTTATTGAGTAGGTGATATTGTCAGATCTGTCCTTCAGGATTATCACTTTGACAGCTGAATGGGGGAAGGCTTGGACTGAGGGATTAATCCAAGTATGAGATGATAAAATACTGCACCAAGGTAGCAGCAATGTCAGAGGAAAAAAGGAGATATCTGCAAGGGATGTGACAGATAAAATTAACAGGCCTTGGAAAAGGAGTTGATGACCATGCCCAGGTTGTGAACCAATCACCTGGAAAATGGTGATACCCTTGAGGGAAGTTAGGAAGAGAGAATTGGGGGGGGGGGGAGGAAGGGAATAATTAATTTGGTTTTAGGTCATGTTGAGTTTAAGATGTCTACAGGACATCCAGGTTGAGTTATCCAATGGATGGTCAGAGATGTGAGTCTAGAGGTCAGGAGTGAGGATTAAGCTGAATAAGTGAATTTTCAAAATCATCAGCATGGAGATGATAATTGAGCTCATGAAAGCTATTGAGCACCAAATAAAATATAACAGCAGAAGAAAAAAAAAAGCCTAAAACAGACCCTTGAGAGACATCAACAGTTAGCAGATCTCTCATGGATAAAGATCTAGCAAAGGAGATTGAGAGAGGGGGAGTAGCCATATGGGTAGGAAGAAAATCAGAGAAGAGCAGTATCATGAAAATCTAGAGGGAAGAATGTATCAAGGAGAAATGTGGTCAATACTTCCAGAGGTTATAATAAAGTCAAGAAGGATGAGAATTGAGGAAAATCCATTGAATGGGACAACTAAAAGATCGCTGGTAACTTTGGATTGAGCAGTTTCAATTGAATGATGAGATCCACTTCCAGTTGATCAATGATGAACAGAAACAACTCCACCCAGAGAAGGAACACTGGGAAGTGAATGTAAATTGTTAGCACTACTGTCTATCTACCCAGGTTACTTATACCTTCGGAATCCAATACTTTGTAACAAGAAAATTGGATTTACATACATATACTGTATCTAAGTTATACTGTAACACATGTAAAATGTATGGGATTGCCTGTCATCTAGGGGCGAGAGTAGAGGGAGGGAGGGGAAAATTTGGAAAAATGAATACAAGGGATAATGGTATAAAAAAATTACTCATGCATATATACTGTCAAAAAAAATTTATAATTATAAAATTAAAAAAAGAAAAAAAAAGAAAAAAGAATGATGAGATCCAATGCCAGACTATAGAGAATTGAAAAGAAAGAGGAAAGTGGAGATACTTATTGTAGATACTCTTCTCAAGGAATGTAACCAAAAAAGGGAAGAGAGATAAAGGGATGATAATAGCTGAAATGGATAGACAAGTGAGGGTTTTCTGAGGTTATATAAGACATGAACATGTTTGTAGAAAGAAGGGAAATAGCTAGTATACAGAGAGATTAAAGATAAGTGAGGAAATAGGGATAATAAAAGGGAAGTGATTTGCTGGAGAAAACAGAATAAAATAGGATCGTTCATGCACATAGAGAAGTTAGTGTATTTGAGGAGAAAGTCCACTTCATTATGAAAGATGGATGAAGGAGGTGATAGTAACATCTAGATGATGTGAGATGGGGAAGAACAGAAAAAATTCTTGGCAAATGTCCTCAATATTTTTTTGGTAAAATATGAAGCAAGATTCAAAGTTGAGAAGGTAGGAGAGGAGAGTAATGGGACCTTTGAGGAAGGATGAAAATATTTCAACCCTCACAGGAAAAAAAACTCCAGATTTGATTCAATTTGATTTTATTTGAATCAACCCTGAACTTAATAATTCTGGAAGAGCCACTTCCAGGGGAGGATCAGGGTATTGTCAGGCCAGAAAAAACATTTAACTAATGTGCAACCAAATGTGTGTTGGGGGGGGGGGAGGGGATTGTGGAAGAGGGAATGAAATAAAGGCACTACTTTGTAGCTTCCATGTTTAATCATTTTTGCTGACTACTTTCTAACCTACTAAAGAAGTGCCCTCACAATATAAACATTTTTAAAATTATACATCTTAAAATCAAACTTTTCTTTCCTTTAATTATCATTGTCCAAAGACAAAATCTAGTTGCTCTGACTTTGTTGTAGTTCTACTTGTCTTTGGTCAGACATTGAGCACTATGTTACTGAAGGCATCTCTCTTTGGCTTAAGGAGCCAGGACACTCAGGGCCTCAACAGGAACAATGTTACAATGGAAGTAATTCCTCTTCCAATAGAAATAATAGTGTAACAAAGAATCATATATGGATTTCAGATTTCAGAAAATTTTCTCTTCCTCAGAACAAACATCTTTTAATTCTTTCAACTGAACCCCAAAATGTTATTGTCTCCCTGAGGGGAGGGAGAGGCAGAGAAGCTAAGTGGTGCAATGAATAGAGCACTTGGAATCAGGAAATCCCATCTTCCTGAGTTCAAATCCAGCCTCAGACACTAGTTGTGTGACTCTGGGAAAGTCATTTAACCCGGTTTTCTTGAATTGGAGAAGGAAATGGCAAACCACTCCAATGTCTTTGCCAAGAAAACCCCAAATGGAGTCACAAAGAGTCAACAGGATTGAACAGCGACAAGAATCCTTTTGGAAGTTGTTTTATTTTTTTTTTTTTTTCACTTTCATTATGGCTGAGAGGCCCTGGTATTTGTAAGCTCCCCAAAGGGCAATAACTCTTTCATTTCTATCTTTGTAAATTCTAAAACAGCTTTCTTGCATAACGCTGATGATTAATAATGCTAAATAAATTGAATTTAATTAAAACAGTTCTAGCCTCTCCAAACCTTTGGAAAGTGCTAAGTGCAATATCAATGTGGAATACTGCATGTTTTCCTCTTTTTTCCTCTCTTCTTAAAATCTTTGTTACAAAGATGGCTTGCTGGATAACGAGAAAGGGGAAAGGATATATTTAGAAATGAGTGGGATGTAAATATGAAAGACATTAAGTTTTTAGCTAAAGCGAGAAGAAACAGGTCATTCCAAAGTAGCTTCATTTCTTTTTGGTTACTGGAGA